>NW_020172638.1:1793369-1874893 GCF_003031525.2 Neophocaena asiaeorientalis asiaeorientalis
TACGCGGGCCTCTCACCGCCGTGGCCTCTCCCGTTGCGGAGCACAGGCTCCGGACGCGCAGGCTCAGCGGCCATGGCTCACGGGCCCAGCCACTCTGCGGCACGCGGGATCTTCCCGGACCGGGGCACGAACCCGCGTCCCCTGCAACGGCAGGTGGACTCCCAACCACTGCGCCACCAGGGAAGCCCTATTTCCAGCTCTTTATTGCCAATATTCTTAGGTGATAAACCTGGGGAAGCAAATGGAGGAAGAAGTGACTGTATTGGAAGGGAAGGGAAAAGTTCTTGCATGAATGCTCAATAGTAAAGCCTGGACTCATACTCAGAAGCCTAAGAATGATTCAAGTAGGGTATTGTGTAGAGCATTGCTCAGGGAACTTGTCCTGTTTATTAGAAGACAGAGTTTTCTTATCCAATCCCTGTTGAGAGGCAAAATAATTTCTTAACTCTTTACACCAGAACTAGAGAAAGGGACAATTTTAGTAAAGATGGGTTACTAATTTGGAAATCAACATGTCAAATTAAGACATTTCATCAGGTAGAAATACCCCAGCCTGCTAAGGCAAATGTTGGCTTTAGCTGGATTTCATCGACAGATAAACCGGTCACTGCCACCATGTTTCTTCTCCATTATTTGTGCCCACCTACTCTTGGTAAATCGGGATACAAACCTGCTCATGAAAGTCAAGAGTCACTGTGCGCTCATCACTGTCATCTCCCACACTCTTCCCCACACCCTAACATAGACATACCAAGGGATTAGGGTTAGCACACCATGTTTGACCTGGGTTCTAATATAGTGTTTTGAAACATAGAAACAAAGGCTTACCTACAGAGTTGAGGTCCATGTATTAGTTATCAAAGAAGAGGTGATAGAAATGGTGGATTCATACTTTCAGGGTTAGAGAGATGAGATTTTATTTACATTTGATTGCCCTAAATGTGATCTCATCAAAAAATTGCTACCAAGAACCTGTAAAATAAAAAGCTTGTTTGTGGGAGTGTGTAAAAGCAAATGGGTTTATTATTTAGGATTTGATCTCACCAAAACATGGAAGCTCAATGACTTTAAGGAAATTAGAATTTGACTTATTCTGTAGTCTAACCTGCCTGGTACACTATAAATGCATTTTCTTTGACAGGTTTATTCCTTCAGCTGTTTTGAGTTTAATTGGGGTCCTCTGTATAAACCACAGACAGCTTTGGGAAATGTGGTTGTTATTTATAGAACACCACAAGCCTACACTGTACTTTCAGTAGAGCTTAAATTGGACTGAATCTCTCATGCTATCAGCTCTGGGTTCTTTTTGGAGGAAGGGAAAAAACTCACTGCATTTTTTTTTTGCCTCTGTGTTTGTACTATTAGAAAATGAAAAGAAGCTCTAAAATACATTATGATCTAATGAAAGAAGTGGGAGAAAAAGAAAGGAAACAAGATAGAATAATGGAGTTTTGAGCTTCTTTTCCTAAGAAAATGCAGTAGGACTAAATAACACAGAACAAAATTGTTACAACAGACTCCTCTGTGAGATGTTCACAGAGAAAACTGGAGACTAGAGAACAGCCAGACGCCCAGCTGCGAAAGTGCTTCCTTTTGGAGAATTTGGAAGGCCAAGGGGAAAAAATGAGTTATATGAAGATGTAAGATATGTTTGTGGGGGTGGGGGATGAAAGGTCTATGAAGAACAAGGAGACAGTATTAGGCTGCCGGAACATCAGGAAAACAAGACACGGTGGAGTCACAAGTGGGCGAAGAGAAAAAGAGAAGCATGAAGAGGAAAGCACCAAGGGAAGAGGTGGGTGAGTAGAAGGAGGAGGTAATGATGAAACTTTCCCACAGACTAAAGTTGTGAATATAAAGCCATTTTCATCATCAGTACAGGGGAACATTCTCTGCAGGGTCAGAGACAAGGTAGCATGTCCTTCACACACACAGATAAGCCTTGGATCACAGCAGGTCTCTACTTAGAAAGTTCTAGTTGGATATCTCCGTGTACACCTGGATGGGACTGTCAGGCAGGGCTGGAATGAGCTAAGGAGCAGAAGGGAGCTTAAGACCACCAGGCCTGAAGCCTCAGTTCTGTTATGGGAGAGTTTTCTTTTCTTTTTTTTTTTTTTTAATTTTCATTTATTTATTTATTTTTGGCTGCGTTGGGTCTTCATCGCTACACATGGGCTTTCTCTAGTTGTGGAGAGCAGGGGCTACTCTTTGTTGCGGTGCGCGGGCTTCTCAGTGCAGTGGCTTCTCTTGTTCTGGAGCACAGGCTCTCGGCACGCGGCTCAGTAGTTGTGGCTCACGGGCTCTAGAGCGCAGGCTCAGTAGTTGTGGCACACGGGCTTAGTTACTCCACGGCATGTGGGATCTTCCAAGACCAGAGATAGAACCTGTGTCCTGAGCCACATAGATAGAACTGAGCCACCAGGGAAGCCCTGGCAGAGTTTTCTTGATCCCCATTGAAAAATTTTTGACAAGCCTCTAAAATATTGCTCCATTTTCCAAGAGTGTCTGGGAAATACTATAACAAGAGCACTGTAACTAATCCATCTGATATGAGGCTCCAGAGAAACCTCAACAAATGTCCATTTGGGAGAGAATTGAAGATTAAAAACTATGCTCAGGGCCTTAATTAAACATTATGTTAATTTTATGAATCCTAGGTTTTAAATATGAAACCACTGGACTCCTAATGATAACTGACTTGGGGAAACACTGTACTTTGCTTTCTATGAAGCAGGATGATTATCATATCCCCTCTTACCTTTACCTCTCCTGACCCCCAAATAGGCATGCTTGTTACATTGAGGAGACTTCTGGCATTTCTGCACAGCCTTATATGTAGGCAGATGAACTTTCAGAGCAGGCTTTGGAGGAGGAGATCTCATAAGCTTGGACCATATATCATTACTAAAAATTGGACCTGGCGTTTATCACAATTATTTGTTCACTTTCTTCTTCCCTCCCTCCCTCTCTCCCTTGATTCCTTCCTCAAACCTACAGATTCAGAATCTCCAGTGGTGTATCCCACGGATTTGGATTTTGTAAACACTCCTGTAATCCTGATGCCATCAGCCCAGCACTGGTTTTGTGAACGCCTTAGAGGTTTCACAACCTTTCTGTGTAGGTTGCTGAGTAATCATAGGTGATTTTAAGAGTGGGGGAAGAGCACTCCTGCCTCCCAATATCTCACATATATTTGGGTTGATTTTTTAAATGCATTTGGCAGTGGACAAGACCTTTCAATTCACATCAGTGTAAAGAAATTTCTTTCTTTTTTCTTTTAACATGTCTAAGGTGTAAATGATTCATACAAGATAATTTAATAAGAACAGGTGAGTGGGGGGAGAGTAAGAAGGCACCTGATGTACAATGATGGAGAAAGGGGGCATCATCTCCTAGAGGGAGTGGGCAGATTTCGGTACACTCTTCACAGCCTTGGTAAGGGTTGAGCTTACTTGAAACCCAATAGTTTATTTTTATTTTTTAATTAGATTATTTTATTTGTTTGTTTATTTATGGCCGCGTTGGATCTTTGTTGCTGCACGCGGGTTTTCTCTAGTTGCGGTGAACGGGGGCTGCTCTTCGTGCGGTGCATGGGCTTCTCATTGAGGTGTCTTCTCTTGTTACGGAGCACGGGCTCCAGGCGCGCAGGCTTCAGTCGTTGTGGCTCTTGGGCTCTAGATTGCAGGCTCAGTAGTTGTGAGCACGGGCTTAGTTGCTCCACGGCATGTGGGATCTCCCCAGACCAGGGCTCGAACCCATGTTCCCTGCATTGGCAGGTGGATTCTTAACCACTGCCCCACCAGGGAAGTCCCAGTTTATCTATTTTTAAATAGAAGAGGTATGTTAGAATAAGCCTGAGGGACACATACTTGGAGAAGTTAACAGTAAGGACTTTGCTGTTAGGTGAGTTAAGTCCAACAATTTTCTAAGGCCTTAACAGAAAGCCAGGAAAGCAAAATTCCTAAGATGTCACTCTCCAAAATGACTATCTTGGATATGGCACAAATGCCCAGCGCACAACCGCAAGATGAATAAAAGATGAATTCGTTGTAAAAGGCTTAGAGATGGATAGATGACATTTACATAATGATGTAAATTTGTACATAATGATGGAGAGTAGTTCATTTCTTTGAAAGCTGATAATGCCAACACTCATGAAAGAAGTAGTTTCATGTTAATTTTGAGTTCTTCAAATGTGGACAGTTTTTTTTTCAAAGGAAAAAGACATACTTTCTACTCTTAGAAAGATCACAGAATTAGACAGCAATCATGTTCCTTTTTTTCCCAAGATCTGGGTGCTTTTCATCATTGCCAAACCCTAAAATTGAAAATTCCATACAAATGAATTTTAATATTTTACTTCAAATTGTCATGCCATAGATGAATTCCAATTAGCCTTCTTTTTCTACTTTATAATTAGGAAATAGAGCTGAGGATGGGGGGAAGGGGGCATAATTCTGGGCAGTGGCCAGGGAAAAAAGTGTAAAAAATTATATTGAGCACAGATTTACATAGTTTTACCATCTGTCTTCAATGACTTAGATCTAGTCTTGCTTCAGAAACTGGGACTATGTCAGATAACTCTTAAACGTTGTTTCCAGAGTTCTGGTTCCCTCTTAATCAGGTGCTTTACATAAGTAAACATTGAAAAATAATAGAGTAAGGAAGTCTTGGGGAGGACTGGATAGCTGTCTTCAGATATGCATAAGGCTGGCAAGTAGAAGAGGAAATACTTTGCCCTAGCTCTAGAGAAGTTTTAAGTTACACAAAAGAGTAACTCTACTCAATCCAAGTAAGAAATAAGTAGAATCGATTGTCGTGCTGATATTCAGCTCTATTTTCCTGGAATTCTATAAGCAGAGTCTGGTGGTTGTCTGTCAGTGATACTGTAGAAAACTGCAGTGGGTGGGAGACTGAACTGGGGGACCTTTCAGGTTACTTCTGAACTAAAGCTGGAAGGGAGAGCAAGGGAATGTGGTATTATCTTAGGCGGGGTTGCAGCAGTAGACTCTCAGGGAAGGATTTGAATGCAAGTGGTTTGTTGAGGAGGTGATCCCAGGAAGTATCAGTAGGAGGGTAGGGATGTGAGTCTTACTGGGGACTTCTGGAACACATTTCAGAATTGTCCTACTCAAGGGGTAAGTAAGCAGGGGCATCTATCCTCCATTTTCATCCCTCCTGGCTGGGCACTGCTCTCTGGGACATTAAATCCCCTGTACTCCTGGTCTGCCCTGTGCAGGTGGAAAATCGTGGGTCCTTGCCATGGAATGCCGTGGGCAAGCATGGAGTAGGTGACAAGTGCCAAAGGGATGTGACTGGGGCATGACAGAATCTGCTGTAGTTGTAGAGCATTGGCTATGGAGTTAGGCTGATCTTGTTTTGGTGCTTACCTCTCCTTCTTATTAGCTGTATGACTTTAGACAACTTATGTAGCCTCTCTGGATCTATTCCTTATCAACAAGTCAGATGTGACATAGATACCACACAGGGTGATTGTCGAAATTCAGTAAAATAACAAACTTAAAGCACTTAACAGAATGATCTAAAAAAAGTAGCTTTTGTTATTGTAAGAATAAATCTTTCTTCTTAGATCTAAAATGAGCTCATTCCCAAAATAGTAAGATATTAAAATCTTACATGCTGCCAAAAGACTTTACAGGTAATACAAATGCTAAAGAAAGAAAATTTTAAACTACTATAGAATTTAGTCAGAAATTATTCTTCTTTCTTCATGTAGCAACTAACAAGTATTTAATATTTATTGACTATCAGGTAAATATGTGGCAGTACTAAATTCACAATGAGCATAAATGCCTATTTATTCAAGACTTGGCTTAAGCAGCATTTTCTCGCTGCGAAGAATAAAATTATTTTACAGCTAGACTGGGACACTGACTGACACTGACTCTTGGCCAAGATAAGGGCAGTGGGCTAACTAATGATGTGTAACATGCTATTTAAAGTTTGAAACTCCCCTAGCAGCACTTAGGACAGGTTTATTTTAACTTTTTTCTTCTAGCTTTATTGAGGTATAATTGACATATAGCATCGTATAAGTTTAAGATGTATAACATAATGATTTGACATATGTATATATTGTGAAATGATTACCACAATAAGTTTAGTTAATATCCATCACCTCACATAGTTACAGTTTTTTTTTCTTGTAGTAAGAACTTTTAAGATCTCTCTTAGCAGTTTTCAAATATGCAATACAGTATTTTTAACTATAGTCACCATGCTGTACATTACATCCCCAGAACAAATTTCTTTTATAAGAGAAAGTTTGTACTTTCTACCACCTTCACCCAGGCCCCCTTCCACCGCCCCAACTCCCCACCTCTGGCAACCACCAATCTGTTCTCTGTTTCTATGAGATCGGTTTTATTAGATTCTATGTATAGGTGAGATGATACAGTATTTGTCTTTTTCTATTTGACTTATTTTACTTAGCATGATGCCCTCATCCCTGCTGTTCCAAATGGCAAGATTTCCTTTTTTAATGGCTGAATAATATTCATATATATATATCTTAAGACATCTTTATCCATTCATGTGGATGGGCACTTAGGCGTTTTCTTGTCCTGTAAATAATGCTGCAGTGAACACATGGGTGCAGATATCTTTTTGAGACAGTGATTTTATTTCCTTTGGATATATACCCAGAAGTGGAATTGCTGGATCATAAGGTAGTCCTATTTTTATTTATTTTTTAAAATTATTTATTTTTTAGAGCAGTCTGTGCCTTTATTGGCCAAGCAGGCTTCATGAAGGGGATGAAGCTGGAGAAGTGGGCGACCCTGATGTCTGAGCAGCTCGTGCTTCACAGGCTTGTAGGTGATTGACAGCTTGCCCATACAGTGGCCAATCACCCCAGGCTTGATTTCCACCTGGTTGAGGATCTTGCCCTTGTAGCCGCCCACTATCTTGGGAATGATGATCATGTCCCACAGGTGCATCTTAACAACCTTAGGCTTCTCTGTGGGTGGCGCCTTGTTCTTGGCCTTGCTCAGGCACTTAAGCGGCGAGTGCTGCTTCCTCCGCAGGCCAGATTCAGCCGCGGTTGCTGCCGGGCGCAGTACAACTGCATGAGCAGCTTGTAGGACTTGTCCAGCAGATGGTTGAGGTCCACGCCTGAGGTAGGTGGACTTATGGAAGGTCTGCCTCTTTTGCTCCACTTCTGCCACCTTGTCAGTTATTGGAAAATGTTGGTAGTCCTATTTTTAATTTTTTGAAGAACTTCTATACTGTTTTCCATAGCGCTGCATCAATTTAGATTTCTACCAACAGTGTGGAAGGGTTCCCATTCCTCCACTTCCTTGCCAACATTTGTTATCTCTTATCTTTTTGATAATAGCCAGTCTAATGTATGCGAGGTGATATCTCTTTGCGGTTTTAAATTGCATTTCTCTGATGATTAGTAATGTTGAGCACCTTTTCCTGTGCATGTTTGCCATCTGTATGTCTCCTTCGGAAAAATGTATATTTGGGTCCTTCACTCAATTTTTAATTGAATTATTTTGTTTTCGCCACTGAGTTATATGAGTTCCTTATATATTTTGGATATTAACCCATTATCACATGTGTAGTTTGCAAATATTTTCTCCCATTCTGTAAGTTGCCTTTTCATTTTGTTGATTGTTTCCTTTGTTGTGCAGGAGCTTTTTAATTTGATGTGGTCCCACTTGTTTATTTCTTATTTTGCGTGCTTGTGCATATCTAAGAAATGACCAGTGTTAAGGAGCTTTTCCCCTGTGTTTTCTTCTAGGAGTTTTATGGTTTCTGGTCTTACATTTAAGTCTTTAATCTATTTCCAGTTAATTTTTGTGAGTGGTTTAAGGTTGGGATCTAGGTTCATTCTTTTGCATGTGAATATCCAATTTTCCCAGCATTATTTGTTGAAGAGACTGTCTTTCCTCCACTGAGTATTCTTGGCTCCCCTGTCAAATATTGGTTATCTGCATATGCGAAGGTTTATTTCTGGGCTCTCAATTCTGTTCCATTGATATATATCTTTTTGTATACTATTTTGATTATTATAGCATTGTAATGTAGTTTGAAATCAAGAAGTGTGATTCCTCCAGCTTTGTTCTTCTTTCTCAGGATTGCTTTGGCTATTCAGAGTCTTTTGTTGTTCCAAATGAATTTTAGGATTGTTTTTTCTATTTCTGTAAAAAAAAAAATGCCATTGGACTCTTGATAGGGATTGCATTCAATCTATAGATAGCTTTGCATAGTATTTTAACATATCTTATTTTAACAATATGAATTCTTCCAGTCCATGAAGACAGGATATCATCCCATTTGTGTTTTCTTCAATTTCTTTCATCAGTGTCTTATCGTTTTTAGTGTGGAGATCTTTCACCAACTTGGTTAGATTTATTCCTAAGTATTTTATTGTTTCTGATGCTATTGTAAATGGGATTTTTCTTTATTTCTTTTTCAGATAATTCATTTATTAGTGTAGAGAAGCACTAATGATTTTTGTATGTTGATTTTGTATCCTGCAATTTTACTCAATTCGTTGATTAGATCTAACAGTTTTTTGGCAGAATCTTTAAGACTTAATATATATAAAATCATGTCATCTGCAAATGGAGAAAATTCTACTTCTTCCTTTGTGATTCTGATGCTTTTCTTGCTTTTTCTTGCTTGATTGCTCTGGCATAGGCATGGTGAGAGTGGGTACCCTTGTCTTATTCCTGATCTAGGGCCAGTTTGTTGGTGCTTTATAGCTGGTGTAACCAGTTTAACAGTCGGGCTTGGTTATGTGACCAGAAGGTCATGGAAGAATCTGCTGGAACCTTTTAGGGAGTTCTCCCTAAACAGAGACTCATTGGACAAGTCTTTCACCTCCTTGGGTGAATAAGAAGGACCATGGGGAGCTGTGCTTGGGAGGCTCTTGGGAGTCTTGTGAATATGTTCAATTATCTGGTCCTATTGTAGTCCTTGAGGGAGTACTAATCCTACCAGGTTATTATTGGCTGTCTACCTATATGTCTTCCCCATAGATGTGAGAGTTTTGAGAGCAAGAACCCTGTGTGCATATTGTTTACTATTGTATCCTTCATACTGAAAACATTGCACAGAACACCATGAATAGGCAAAAATGTTTGTTGGATAAAATGAGTGAATGAAGTAGTAGTTGACATCATGGAAAAGGCTAGATGTTTATTAACTTAAATCCACAAATATTTATTTAATGCCTTTTATGTGCAAAATGTAATAATTGTTTTTTAAAATATTTTCTTTTTAAAAATTCGATATAAATTTTTATAGTAAGTATGGTTTATTTATAGTCTGTATTTAATAATTCTAATATATAAAGTCATTATAGTTCTATTTGTGTGCCTTGTTGTCCTTGAGTATTTGCTGTTCACTGTATCTGAAAATTACCTGTAAGAACAATTTAAGTCAAAGAATGAAAGTGAATTCCTTCAGAAAGAACTTGGATTTGTTTCTACCAAATGCCTGAAGTTACTACCGGTCTAGGTTCACTTTAATCCAAGTTCAATTTTTAAGTTCCCTGGACCACACAGATGACATGATTCCAGCCTGAAAGACGACTTACCCTTCCTTGAGGGTGTAGCCCTTTGAGGTCATAGCTTTTTATGCAGACAGTCTCCTAATAGACTTCCCATCTTCTATGGGCCTTGGGCTTTGTTCTCCATGCTCCTAATCCTGTGAGACCATCACAATAAACATTTTTATTTTACAGAAATATCCGAGAAATAATAAGGAAGATGGTGAAGGAGTAAGACGTGGAGATCACCTTCCTCTCCACAAATACATCAAAAATACATCTACATGTGGAACAACTCCTACAGAACACCTACTGAATGCTGGCAGAAGACCTCAGACTTCCCAAAAGGCAAGAAACTCCCCCACATACCTGGGTAGGGCAAAAGAAAAAAGAAAAAACAGAGACAAAAGAATAGGGACAGGACCCGCACCTCTGGGAGGGAGCTGTGAAGGAGGAAAAGTTTCCATGCACTAGGGAGCCCCTTCACTGGCGGGGACAGGGGGTGGGCAGTGGGGAAAGCTTCAGAGCCATGAAGGAGAGCGCAGCAACAGGGATGCAGAGGGCAAAGCGGAGAGATTCCTACACAGAGAATCTGTGCCGACCAGCACTCACCAGCATGAGAAGCTTGTCTTCTCTCCCATTAGGGGCTGGGAGCTGAAGCTCGGTCAGACCCCAGGGACAGAACTGGGTTTGGCTGTGTGAAGACAGCGTGAAGGGGGCTAGTGTGCCAGCCGGGAGGGAGTCTGGGAAAAAGTCTGGACCTGCCAGAGAGGCAAAAGACCTATGTTTCGGGATGCATGAGGAGAGGGGATTCCTTCCCAGTGTGCCCACAGAAAGCAGAGCACTGCCTAAACGAGCTCCAGAGATGGGCGTGAGCCGCGGCTATCAGCTCAGACCCCAGAGATGGGCATGAACCACTAACGCTGCTACCGCTGCCATGAATAATCCTGTGTGCAAGCACAGGTCACTATCCACACCCACCTGGGAGCCTGTGCATGACACCACTGCCAGGGTCCCATGATCCTGGGACAGCTTCCCCGGGAGAACACACAGCAAACCTCAGGCTGTTGCAATGTCACGCCAGCCTCTGCCGCCTCAGGCTCACCCCTCATTCCAATTATGACTACCGTACCCCTCCCTCCCCCCAGCCTGAGTGAGCAAGAGAGCCCTAATTAGTTGCTGTTTTAAGCCCCTCCTGTCTGGGTGGGTAAAAGACGCCTGAGGGTGGCCTACACCAGAGGTGGGGCCAAAACCAAAGCTGAACCCCAGGAGCTGTGCGAACAAAGAAGGGAAAGGGAAATTTCTCCCTGCAACCTCAGGAGCAGCAGATTAAGTCCCCACAATCAACTTGATAAACCCTGCATCTGAAGATACCTGAATAGACAATGAATGTTCCCAAAATTGAAGTGGTGGACTTTGGGAAGAACTGTAGACTTGGGGTTTGCTTTCTGTGTCTAATATGTTTCTGGTTTTATGTTATGTTAGTTTAGTATTTAGTGCTTATTATCATTGGTGGATTTGTTTATTAGTTTGGGTGCTGTCTTCCTTTTTTTAAATATATATATATTTTCTTTTGTCTCCTTTTTCTCTTTTTGTAAGTGTGTTTGTGTATGCTTCTTGGTGTGATTTTGTCTGTATAGGTTTGCTTTTACCATTTGTCCTAGGGATCTGTCCTTTTTTCTTTCTTTCTTTCTTCCTTTTCTTCTCAGCCATGTGGCTGGCAGGGTCTTAGTACTCCGGCCAGGTGTCAGGCCTGAGCCTCCGAGGTGGGAGGGCCGAGTCCACGACATTGGACCACCAGAAAGCTCCCAGCCCCACGTAATATCAATTGGCGAGTGCTCTCCCAGAGATCTTTGTCCCAACACTAAGACCCAGCTCCACCCAACGGCCAGCAAGCTCCAGTGCTGGGCACCCCATGCCAAACAACTAGCAGGACAGAAACACAGCCCCACCCATTAGCAGAGAGGCTGCCTAAAGTCATACTAAGTTCACAGACACTCCAAAACACACCAGCGGATGCAGCCCTGCCCACCAGAAGGACAAGATACAGGCCTACCCTCCAGAACACAGGCACCAGTCCCCTCCACCAGGAAGCCTACACAAGCCACTGAACAAACCTCACCCACTGGGGGAAGACACCAAAAATAACGGGAAGTATGAACCTGCAGCCTGTGAAAAGAAGACCCCATACATAGTAAGTTAAACAAAATGAGAAGACAGAGAAATATGCAGCAGATGAAAGAGCAACGTAAAAACCCACTGGACCAAGCAAATGAAGAGGAAATAGGCAGTCTACCTGAAAAAGAATTCAGAGTAATGATAGTAAAGATGATCCAAAATCTTGGAAATAGAATGGAAAAAATAAAAGTAACGTTTAACAAGGACCTAGAAGAACTAAAGAGCAAACAATGATGAAAAACACAATAAATGAAATTAAAAATTCTCTAGAAGGAATCAATAGCAGAATGACTGAGGCAGAAGACCAGATAAGTGACCTGAAAGATAAAATAGTGGAAATAACAGCCATAGAGCAGAATAAAGAAAAAAGAGTGAAAAGAGTTGATAACAGTCTCAGAGACCTCTGGAACAACATTAAATGCACCAACATTCGAATTCTAGGGGTCCCAGAAGAAGAAGAGAAAAATAAAGGGTTTGAGAAAATAGTTGAAGAGATTACAGTTGAAAACTTCCTTAACATGGGAAAGGAAAGAGTCAGTCAAGTCCAGGAAGCGCAGAGGTCCCACACAGGATAAATCCAAGGAGAAACACAGCAAGACACATATTAATCAAGCTATCAAAAATTAAATTCAAAGAAAAAATATTAAAAGCAGCAAGGGAAAACCAACAAATAACATACAAAGGAATCCCCAAAAGGTTAACAACTGATCTTTCAGCAGAAACTCTGCAAGCCAGAAGGGAGTGACAGGACATATTTAAAGTGATGAAAGGGAAAAACCTACAACCAAGATTATTCTGCTCAGCAAGAATTTCATTCAGATTCGACGGAGAAATTAAAAACTTTACAGACAAGCAAAAGCTAAGAGAATTCAGCACCACCAAACCAGCTTTACAACAAATGCTAAAGAAATTTCTCTAGGCAGGAAACACAAAGGAAGGAAAATACCTGCAATAACAAACCCAAAACAATTAAGAAAATGAGAATAAGAACATACATATTGATATTACCTTAAATGTAAATGGATTAAAGGCTCCAAACAAAAGACACAGACTGGCTGAATGGATAGCAAAACAAGACCAATATATGCTGTGTACAAGAGACCCACTTCAGACCTAGGGACTCATACAGACTGAAAGTGAGGAGTTGGGAAAAGATATTCCATGCAGTTGGAAAAAGGTATTCCATGGTAATGGAAATCAAAACAAAGCTGGAATACCAATACTCTTATCAGACAAAATATACTTTAAAGACTACAAGAGACAAGGAAGGACACTACATAATGATCAAGGGATCAATCCAAGAAGAAGATAGAACAATTGTAAATATTTATGCACCCAACATAGGAGCACCACAATACATAAGGCAAATGCTAACAGCAAACAAAGGGGAAATCAACAGTAACACAATAATAGTAGGGGATTTTAACACCCCACTTTCACCAAAGAACGGATGATCCAAAATGAAAATAAAGAAAGAAACACTAGCTTTAATAGACACATTAGACCAGATAGACTTAATTGATATTTATAGAACATTCCATCCAAAAACAACAGAATACAGTTTCTTCTCAAGTGCTCATAGAACATCTCGAGGATACATCATATCTTGGTTCACAAATCAATTCTCGGTAAATTTAAGAAAGTTGAAATCATATCAGGTATCTCTTCCAATCACAATGCTATGAGACTAGATATCAATTACCGGGAAAAAACGGTAAAACATACAAACACATGGAGGCTAAGCAATACACTACTAAATAACCAAGAGATCACTGAAGAAATCAAAGAGGAAATCAAAAAGTACCTAGAAACAAATGCCAGTGAAAACACGACAACCCAAAACCTATGCGATGCAGTAAAAGCAGTTCTAAGAGGGAAGTTTATAGCTATACAACCCTGCCTCAAGAAACAAGAAAAATCTCAAATAAACAACCTAACCTTAAACCTAAAGCAATTAGAAAAAGAAGAAACAAAAAACCCCAAAGTTAGCAGAAGGAAAGAGATCATAAAGATCAGGTCAGAAATAAATGAAAAGAAATGAAGGGAACAATAGCAAAGATCAATAAAACTAAAACGTGGTTCTTTGAGAAGATAAACAAAATTGATAAACCATTAGCCAGACTGATCAAGAAAAAAAGGGAGAAGACTCAAATCAACAGAATTAGAAATGAAAAAAGAAGTAACAAGTGACACTGCAGAAATACAAAGGATCATGAGAGACTACTACAAGCAATTATATGCCAGTAAAATGGACAACCTGGAAGAAATGGACAAGTTCTTAGAAGAGTCCAACCTTCCAAGATTGAACCAGGAAGAGATAGAAAATATGAACAGACCAATCACAAGCACTGAAATTGAAACTGTGATTAAAAATATTCCAGCAAACAAAAGCCCAGGACTAGATGGCTTCCCAGGCAAATTCTATCAAACATTTAGAGAAGAGATAACACCTATCCTTCTCAAACTCTTTTGAAGTATAGCAGAGGGAGGAACACTCCCAAACTCATTTTACGAGGCCACCATCACCCTGATGCCAAAACCAGACAAAGATGTCACAAAAAAAGAAAACTACAGACCAATAACACTGATGAACATAGATGCAAAAATCCTCAACAAAATACTAGCAAACAGAATCCAACAGCACATTAAAAGGATCATACACCATGATCAAGTGGGGTTTATCCCAGGAATGCAAGGATTCTTCAATATATGCAAATCAATCAATGTGATAAACCATATTAACAAACTGAAGGATAAAAACCATATAATAATCTCAATAGATGCAGGAAAAGCTTTTGACACAATTCAACACCCGTTTATGATAAAAAGTCTCCAAAAAGTGGGCATAGAGGGAACCTACCTCAACATAATAAAGGCCATATGTGACAAAGCCACAGACAACGTCATTCTCAATGGTTGAAAACTAGAACCATCTCCTCTAAGATCATGAACAAGACAAGGTTGCCCACTATAACTGCTTTTATTGAACATGGTTTTGGAAGTTTTAGCCACGGCAATCAGAGCAGAAAAAGAAATAAAAGGAATCCAAGTGAGAAAAGAAGAAGTAAAACTGTCACTGTTTGCAGATGACATGATACTATACATAGAGAATCCTTAAGGTGCTACCAGAAAGCCTCTAGAGCTAATCAATGAATTTGGTAAAGTAGCAGGATACAAAATTAATGCACGGAAATCTCTTGCATTACTACACACTAATGATGAAAAATCTGAAGGAGAAATTAAGGAAACACTCCCATTTACCATTACAATAAACACAAAATATCTACGAATAAACCTCCCTAAGGAGACAAAGGACCTGTATGCAGAAAACTATAAGACACTGATGAACGAAATTAAAGATGATAAAAAAAGATGGAGAGATATACCATGTTCTTGGATTGGAAGAATCCACATTGTGAAAATGACTATACTACCCAAAGTGATCTACAGATTCT
The DNA here is from genome assembly GCF_003031525.2 of Neophocaena asiaeorientalis asiaeorientalis. NCBI lineage: Eukaryota > Metazoa > Chordata > Mammalia > Artiodactyla > Phocoenidae > Neophocaena > Neophocaena asiaeorientalis. Next base: position 1,808,526 of record NW_020172638.1, read on the forward strand.
GTGTAATCCCTATCAAACGACCACTGGCATTTTTCACAGACGAGAACAAAAAAATTCACAATTTGTGTGGAAACACAAAAGACCCCGAATAGCCAAAGTTTTTCTTGAGAAAGAAAAACAGAGCTGGAGGAATCAGGCTCCCAGACTTCAGACTATACTACAAAGCTACAGTAATCTAGATAGTATGGTACTGGCACAAAAAGAGAAATATAGATCAAGGGAACAGGATAGAAAGCCCAGCGATAAGCCCATGCACACATGGTCACCTTATCTTTGATAAAGGAGGAATAATATACAATGGAGAAAAGACAGCCTCTTCAGTAACTGGTGCTGGGAAGACTGGACAGCTGCACGTAAAACAATGAAATTAGAACACTCTTTAACACCATACACAAAAATAAACTCAAAATGGATTAAAGACCTAAATGTCAGTCCAGACACCATCAAACTCTTAGAGGAAAACATAGGAAGAACACTCTTTGACCAAAATCACAGCAAGATCCTTTTTGACCCACCTCCTAGAGAAATGGAAATAAAAACAAAAATAAAGAAATGGGACCTAATGAAACTTAAAAGCTTTTGCCCAGCAAGGAAACCATAAACAAAACCAAAAGACAACCCTCAGAATGGGAGAAAATATTTGCAAATGAAGCAACTGACAAAAGATTAATCTCTAAAATATACAAGAAGCTCATGCAGCTTAATATCAAAAAAACAAACAACCCAATCCAAAAATGGGCAGAAGACCTAAATAGACATTTCTCCAAAGAAGACATACAGATTGCCAACAAACACATGAAAGGATGCTCAGCGTCACTAATCATTAGAGAAATGCGAATGAGAACTACAATGAGGTATCACCTCACACTGGTCAGAATGGCCATCATCAAAAATCTACAAACAGTAAATGCCTGAGAGGGTGTGGAGAAAAGGGAACCCTCTTGCACTGTTGTTGGGAATGTAAATTGATACGGCCACTATGGAGAACAGTATGGAGGTTTCTTAAAAAACTAAAAATGGAACTACCATATGACCCAGCAATCCCACGACTGGGCCTATACCTTGAGAAAACTATAATTCAAAAAGAGACATGTACCACGATGTTTATTGCAGCACTATTTACAATAGCCAGGACATGGTAGCAACCTAAGTGTCCATCGACGTATGAATGGATAAAGAAGATGTGGCACATATATACAATGGAATATTACTCAGCCACAAAAAGAAACAAAATTGAGTTATTTGTAGTGAGGTGGATGGACCTAGAGTCTGTCACACAGTGAAGTAAGTCAGAAAGAGAAAAGCAAATATCATATGCTAACACAAGTATATGGAATCTAAAAAAAAAATGTCTCTGAAGAACCTAGGGGCAGGACAGGAATAAAGATGCAGACGTAGGGAATGGACCTGAGGACACAGGGAGGGAGAAGTGTAAGATGGGACAAAGTGAGAGAGTTGCATTGACATATATACATGACCAAATGTAAAATCGATAGCTAGTGAGAAGCAGCCGCATAGCACAGGGAGATCAGCTCGTTGCTTTGTGACCACCTAGAGGGGTGGGATAGGGAGGGTGGAGGGAGACACAAGAGGGAGGGGCTATGGGAATATATGTATATGAATAGCTGATTCACTTTGTTATACAGCAGAAACTAACACAACATTGTAAAGCAATTATACTCCAATAAAGATATTAAAAAAAAAAACATATGGAATGCCCTCAGTGTAGAAGTGGCTTCCTTGTGCACTTTTTGGATTCCTGATTTATTTTGCTTTTGTTATTAGATCTTTTGCTTTGTAAGAGATTTGTAAAAGAAAAAAACAAAACAAAACAAAAAACAAAAGTCCTTCCCTCAATTTTTTTGTTTTCCTCTGGCGGTTTGGTCAGAATAACTGAGTCTCCCATTATTGGAAATTAGAAATCTCACTCAAATATATTGTAGTTATCAAAGAACTTGCAAATAATTGCAGTGAGAGACAGAGGTGAACCCGAGTAAGTATAGGACAGGGACTGCTAATCTTTCTGCCATCATCTCCTACAATTTTCTGCCTCTCTTATCTCACTCAAGTCCTATGAACCTCTTATTCTTCCTCATACATACTTGCTATTTCTTCTGTCTAGAACCCTCTTCTCCCAGATCTTTTACACCTGCCAATTCCTGTTGTTGTTCCTCCTTCCTGACACTAGAAGAAGCTTATTTTTTACTGTTTCACATTTATTAGCATCTCTACTACTGAGTGGAAAAAATAAAAGGAGATAAATCTTAAATTAATTCATTTTAGTGAAATTAGGGCTGATGAGAAAAAGTAGTAGTAGATGAAATTAAAACTAACATTTGAAAATATACTTTTTAGATTTTCTATGATGAAGTGAAAACCAAGAGGCGTGGGATTTGGCCCTGGTGCTACCACTGTTCCTTAAGGTGGAGTTAGTGTCTTCTTTTGCAAAATAAGTGAGTTAGATTTCTAAGCACATTTTCAGCTCTAAAATTACTTTATTAAACAATTTATATTATTTTAGTGCTACAGGCTGGATAACATCAAGAGTTTTCAGTGGTTTCAGAATCTGAAAATCCATTTCCATGAAAGCTTCTCTCAGGTATTAATGTCTTAGGACTATATAACAATCCTGAGATACTGTGTTCACAGTCTTTAGGACTTGTGGAACATTCTAAGTCAGAGATTTTTAAAGAAGAGTGCATATCTGAATCACCTAAGGAGTATTTTCAAAATGCACATGCTTGCACCCTGCCCATTCCAGGCCTACTGAAATCAGAACCACAGTAGTGGCTTTTCAAGCCTCTGCTTGCATCAAGTTTGTAACTATTCATTTGGTCAAAGCATGTCACATGGTCAGGCCCAAAGGCAGTGTGAGAGGGCACTATAAAAGGGCATGGATACAAGGATGCATTAAAAACTGGGACTATTAGTGCAATCAGTCTCCCCCAATCTACCATATATTTATTGAGAACATGCGGTCCAGCACACTATTCCTGCACATAGTATATATGCCATGGGAATCTATTGCTAACAGTATGCTAAATAGTTGAGAAACATTGCCTTTTGTCGTCCCCATTATTCTCTGATTAATGGTTCCTTGAAGGTACTCTTTTGGAAACCAGCTGTCACTGATAATGGTGTTGGCAGAGACTGTGGTGGCTTCCTGACAACCAGTGCTTTCCCCTCCTCCTTCTCGATGTAGATTCTGTTTTCTCTGACGTGGGCACAGTCTTACGCATCTCTTTCATTTTTCAGAGAATAAATTTGGGTGGAAATATTTTTAGACTTTTATAGGAACTAATGAATTCAGCTGCCTTTTTACCACCCCTCCTCTCTCCATCCCTGTCTTCTTTTCATGTGTTTACTCTATGTGAGTTCATACATTTTTCTGTTTGTGTATTCATTATGGAAACATGGATTATTGGGTTAAAATTTGTTAACAAATTTACAATTGTAGTGTCTTCAATTATTTTGAAGTGTGTTTGTTGCATTGCAAGAAAGGCCTTTGCAGAGTCAATCAGTATTAGACAGTTTTGGTAATATACTATGATGGTATCTGAGTACTTGATATTTCTTAAATATTTGTTGCAAATGAAGCTAACTGAATGATGACAAGGATAATATAAAGTTGTTCCATTCAATGAATCAGAAGTATGGAACTTCTCTGAAGGGTTTAGTTACAATTTCACTTTTATAACAGTTACTATTCTTTTCTGACATGTTTTTTTCTTTAATTGAAGTATAGTTGACTTACAATATGATTAGTTTCAGGTGTACAACATAGTAATTCAATATTTTTACAGATTACACTCCATACAAAGTATGACTATATTCCTTGTGTTGTACAATACATTCTTGTAACTTTTTTTTTTAATATCTAGTAGTTTGTACCCCTTAATCCCCTTTGCCTATTCTGCCCCTATCCCTACCCCTCTGGTAATCACTAGTTTGTTCTCTGTATCTGTGAGTCTGTTTCTGTTGTGGTATGTTTGTTCATTTTATATTTTAGATTCCACACTTAGTGAAATAAGTCAGACAGAGAAAGGCAAATATGGTATGTTTTCACTTATATCTGACATCTTTTTGATCCTTTTTTTCTCAAGTACTCTGTGAAATCATCTTAAAGGTAATTTCATTGAAGTCCTGAGATGGTAATATCTATAGTCAATTCATGAGTATCACCAAATTCTTGTGCTTTACGACTAGTTTAGTTATAGTGAGGAAAGTGAAATCATTCTGACCACATTCTACCTTCAAATAAGCATTTTTATAGTTAGTAAAACTGGTTTTGCTGGTTAAGAGAAAGTATGGGTAAATATTCACTTGTTCTTCAAATGGGGGAAGATTTACAAGAATAAAAGCAATGTGAAAAAATCTTAAAGGAAAAGGCAAACAGATTTGACTGCATGAGAATTCCAAATTTCTGTGCAATGATAACAATGAAAATCCACCATAAATTAAAATTAATGGTAAAATATAAGTGCAAAAAATATAATAAAGAACTAATATGTTTTAATATGTAGAGATGCTAATAAAACATTGAGAAAAAACTAACTGCCCAGTAGAAGATACGGGCTATGGTCATGAACAAATCACAAAAGAAAAAGAAATAACCCACAAATGGTCAATATATTTATGTGTGAAATGATAAATTGCATTAAAAAATAAAAGAATGGTAAGGTAATGAGATAATGGTTTTGACCGTGAAATTAGAAAAGAATGATCCAAGATAACACTCCATGTAGTCACTAGTGCTCTTGGAAGGGCATGTTTATACATTGCTCATGGGAAGATATATTGGGACAATCGTTTTGTGAAACAACTTGGCAATTGTACTAAGAATCTTAAATATGTTCCTACCCTTTCATTGAGGCATTTAACTTCTAAGCATCTATCCTAAGGAAACAATTGGATAGCCAGGCAAAGTTTTACAAAAGAAGATTTGTCCAGATTTTTCTTTCAACAAAGGAGGCAAGAATATACAATGGAGAAAAGATAGTCTCTTCAGCAAGTGGTGTTGGGAAAGCTGGGCAGCCGCATGTCAGTCAATGAAGTTAGAATACTCCCTCACATCATACACAAAAATAAACTCAAAATGGCTTAAAGACTTAAGACATGACACCATAAAACTCCTAGAAGAGAACATAGGCAAAATATTCTGACATAAATCATAGCAATGTTTTCTTAGGTCAGTCTCCCAAGGCAATAGATATGAAAGCAAAAATAAACAAATGGGACCTAGTCAAACTTACAGGCTTTTGCACAGCAGAGTAAACCATAAACAAAACGAAAAGACAGGGCTTCTCTGGTGGCACAGTGGTTAAGAATCTGCCTTGCAATGCAGAGGACATGGGTTCGAGCCCTGGCCTGGGATGATCCAACATGCTGTGGACCAATAAGCCTGTGCGCCACAACTACTGAGCCTGCACTCTGGAGCGTGCAAACCACAACTACTGAAGCCCACGTGCCTAGAGCTCGTGCTCCGCAACAAGGGAAGCCACCGCAATGAGAAGCCTGCACACCACAACAAAGAGTAGCGCCCACTCGCCGCAACTAGAGAAAGCCCATGTGCAGCAACAAAGACGCAACACAGCCAAAAATTAATTAATTAATTTTAAAAAAACAACAAAAAGACAACCTATGGACCGGGAGAAAATGTTTGCAAATGATGCGACCGACAAGGGCTTAATTTCCAAAATATAGAAACAGCTCATACTACTCAGTAACAAAACAAAACAAACAAAAAATCAAAAAATGGGCAAAAGACCTAAATAGATATTTCTTTAAAAAAGACGTACAGATGGCCAAAGGCATGTGAAAAGATGCTGAACATCACCAATTATTAGAGAAATGCAAATCAAAAGTACAACAAGGTATCACCTCACATTGGTCAGAATGGCCATCATCAAAAAGTCTACAAATTAAGTGCTGGAAAGGGTGTAGAGAAAAGGGAACTCTCTTACACTGTTGGTGGGAATGTAAATTGGTGCAGCCACTATGGAAAACAGTATGGAAGTTCCTTAAAAAACTAAAGATAAAGTTACCATATGATCCAGCAATCCCACTCTTGGGCATATATCTGGAAAAGATGAAAGCTCTAATTTGAAAAGATGTATGCACCCCAATGTTCAAACCACTATTTACAATAGCCAAGACATGGAAGCAACCTAAGTATACATGAACAGATGAATGGATAAAGAAGATGTGGTATGTATATATACAATGGAATACTACTCAGCCATAAAAAAGAATGAAATAATGCCATTTGTAGCAACATGGATGAACCTAGAGATTATCATACTAAGTGAATTAAGTCAGACAAAGACAAATATAATATCACTTATATGTGGAATCTAAAAAATAGTACAAATGAATTTATTTACAAAACAGAAACAGACAGACTTAGAAAACAAACTTATGGTTACCAAAGGGGAAGGCGGGGAGGAGGGATAAATTGGGAGCATGTGATTAACAGATGCATATACTGTATATAAAATAGATAAACAACAAGAATTTATTGTATAGCCCTGGGAACTATACTCAATATCTTGCAATAAACTATAATGGAAAAGAATAAAAAAAAGAATATAGGTATATACATATACTTGTATAACCAAATTACTTTGCTGTACATCTGAAACTAACACAATATTATAAATCAGCTATTCTTCAATTTAAAAAAAGATTTGTCACAATATTATTTATAATAGCAAAAATTTGGGAAATATCTTAAATGCCCAAGGATGTCGAAATTGTGACACATTATGGATTATTACATAGCCATTAATAATCATGTTTATAAATAATCCCAGTTATGTTAATTAGAACTAATATAAACAGAGAAAATTGCCCAGAATTTAATATATCAAAATGTTAACTTCTGGTGGTTTAATTATGAATAATTTATTTTTTTTAATACTCTTCTGTTTTCAGCAAGGAACATATATTATTTTGTCACCAAAAATGTTATTTAAACTTATGAATACTTTAAAAATCTTGTAAAATTCATTAGAACCAGTCCTGTCAGACTGAGCAAGCTTGTTAGAATTCTGCTCCATGTTTTGCCTTCTCCCCCAACACCCCCCGTTTTTCTTCTCTTTGTGACTCAATCCTACCCCAGAGAGTAGGTTGGTTCTCTTGTTGGATAGAAAACACAGACCATTCTGTGGAGAGATGGTGGGATGTTAATGAATTACAATGTGGGAAACAGGGGAGCTTTCTTTCTTAAACACAGAAGATCCTGTGATGAGGTTCCTTTGATATCTAGTACTGATTACACTCAAAGTAATATTTCAATCAGGCTGTGGAAGTACATTCAAAACCTTGTCATTTGTCCCAGTGTAGATTGACTAGTTCAGGTAACTGAAGTATCCCAATTCCTTACTATATTCTATTTCCAGAAGTCCCATGGAAAATAGTCCAAGTTTTCATGTTATCCACTCCATTCCATTTCTAAATGGGTCTGCATTGCCAGCACTTGTTGATCAAGAATTTGTCAAGTTTGTTGTTTCAGTATTCTGTAGCAAAGAGTACCAGTATGTTAGTCTCCAGAGCACCAGCAACTGAATGATAAACAATTCAGGTGTGAGGAAAGGCTTGCTGGTGTGGTAGCTTCTGCTTCTCCTTGGGGAACTCATTAAAAGCCTGAAAATGGCTAACAGTCTCTGAGAGCCTGGCTGTACTAGCACTTTAACATCAATGAAATTTGTTCTCCCAAGGGCACTTCCTAGATGACTGAGCATTATGTGGAAACCTCCTACTAAGTAGTCTCCCCTTTCCATTGGTGTGTCATAATTTTAACTCTAATTCTTCTAACCAAACTGTTGTGATAGATCTAGTTAGAGGCTGGATGTAACTCCCAAATCACTGTTGAGTTCAAGAAAATAGGCTGGACCCAGACATACCAAATGTAGGATTCTAGGGAAAGCAGAAGCAGCAAGTGTGATAATTACAACAACATTGAGAGCTCACTCTAAACCAGGTACTGTGCTAACAGCTTTACATAGATTATCTCACTAAATTCTCCTGGACATCTTTAGAGAGAGGAGCTATAACAAATCCCTATTTTACATATGATGAAATTTGAACCCTAGTGATTTGATGCCTGAGCCCCAGCTCTTAACCATGAGATGAAAGTGAAATACATTTGAGAATGTAGAACCTGTGCTTGCCAATCCGAGTTCAACAACTTCTGTTTCCAGTCTTCAAAGAGTTTCTGGGAGTGTTATATTTTCAGTTCATAGACCTGAGCAAGCTGTTCACCTTCACTGGCAAGGAGAATCATGTCTAAAAGATTCAAATGCTTGGCTATACCTGTTGGTACTCCTCTACCTGTCATGGCCAGCTGATCACCTCTGTGTCTAACCTGAATGTATCTTACCCAGCAGGGCAGTGGAAGACTCAGAGATACAAAGGAAAATCTTTCCCCCACCAACCAAGCTTTCCAATACAAAATAGACCTAACCATTTTTTCTTTTGATTTATCTAAGATGATCCCTAACATTCCTTGCGTATCTTTAAAATCATATGAATGTATGAACAATCCTGCGCTGGATGAAGTCGAGTTCTTTGCCCTTGGGAGCTTGAAACTACATGTTTCAAAAGCCTGGAGATTGTTTTGAGAGTAGTTACAGCCACAATTCATAAAGCACTTGGTATTTGCTCAGCACTCACATCAGTAAGTACTTTACATAGTTTCACATTTAATCCTCACCACAACCCTACTAACTAGATGTGATTATCCCATATTTTACACACGAGGGACCTAAGACTAAGAGATACTAAGTAACTTGCCCAAGGTCCCACAGCTAGTAAATTGAGCTTGGGTCTCTTTGATTCCAGAGTCCCAATTTGGGACATCAATACCTACTTCAAGGCTCCTCGAATTTTAATATGTGTAAGAATCACCAGAGAATCTTGTTAAAATGCAGATTTTGCTTTAGTACATCTGGAGTGGGGCTTGATATTCTGGACTTCTAACAAGTGCCCTGCTGTGGTTGATACTTCTGGTCCTTGGACCACTGTTTGAATAGCAAGGCTTCACAACTTCCCCAAAAAGGGAAAGACCAGACTTTTGGTAATTTAATACTTCAGGTTAAATGTGAAGAAGGGAACTTTTCCTAATTTGTCCTTATGAATAAAAATAAATATTAATATAAAAATAGCAGTAACTGAACAAGCCAAATATTATTCTAAGCACTTTACATGTCATATCTTATTTAATTCACTCAACAACCCTCGGAGGTAGATAATATTACTGTCCCCTTTTACAGATGGGGAAAATGGAGTACAGAGTAATCAATGGATAGGTTTTGTTTTCCCCAGCCTCTTCTTGCTCTTCCCCATTCACATATTTTCTCGATTCCTGAACTTCCTTAGAGATTCATTCCCTTGTTTCCATTTAAAAAGCAATCCCCTAGATGAAGGTAATACACTGCTTTGTCATTTATTTATACCTTAGTCTCTATTTTATAATGAAGGTGTAGGGAGGAAACAAAGTACAAAACATATGAGACCTTCAGTTCCTAAAGAAGGGAAAAAAAGAAATGGAAAAGATAGACTGAGTCTCTAATGAAGCTTGGCACTACTTGCTTTGCAAGTTGCACTATGAGCCCTGATGGCTTCACCCACACATATTCCAAAGTTGAAGCCATTGGTGATTTCAAGATAAGAAATAAAATTAAGTTGTAGATTTATTAGCTATGCAGAGATCACCATGGAGACAACCGAAAGAACTCTCACCATTGAGATCTCTCCCTACCCCTCTCTGCCTGAAATGATCAGTACATCATATAAACATCATAAATAAATTTGGGAGGGAAGACTACAAAGCAAGCAGACTAGAGCCCCAGAAGGACTGGTGATGGGGTGAATTAACAATCCAGAGAAAATTTCTAAGGTTGGTCTTCCAAAGTCACATGTTTCTGGGTGCTATGTAGTTTCTTCAGGGAAGAAGAGAAATTTCCAGAGCTTTGTTCATGTTAGCATGGGATGATTGGAGGAAGGTCAACTTAGAAACTAGTACCAACTCTAACCCTGTAGTACAAGGAAAGAACCTCAAATGAGGCTCTTTCCACTATAAGGGAATCACTATGTCAATATGACTCCTGGTCCACTCCCCTGTGTCATCAACATAATGATGAAATCAAAATGTACTAGGGAACAGTAACCTTGGCAATGTGGATTTTTGTCAAGTAGCTCTGACCCAGAACAAGTGTCCTCTCAGAGAGTAGACTCCACAAAATGCAGCACTTTTTCTTCAGTGGATACTTACATTTTCAGTATTTTGTATAAGGAGAGCATGGAAATAATATTATCATAGGTAGAGCTCCCCAGGAAGCCGACTTTGAGGTGAAATTTGACATGCAAAATATTTATTAGGGTGTGCCGTTGGGGCATAGGGGAAGGGAGCAGGGCTTGGAAAGAGGGAGAAGTTGAGGTACAAGGTAGGCCTGACAACAGCCATGGCCTACCTTACAGAGAGCTCTGAAACTAGAATGGCTCTTCAGAGTTGTTCCAAGTTGGGTCAGGATGGCCACATCTTTTTACTCTTGCATTGATTGTTCATTGGATGCGGGTCATTGGGTTAGGGGAATTGGGCCAGATGGCTCTTTGCAGCTGAGGCAGCCATGAAGGGGCTGACAGCTGAAGGCTGCCTGCCAACAGCACTGCCAGCAGCTGAGGCAACAAACCCTTCACTGAAGGGAAATCAGGGTAGCACCTCAGTGTCTACCACAGATAGTAGTGATTTCAAAGTACCAAGAGCTCCAAAGTCAGATAAGTGAGATGTGATCTTTACTTTTAAATTAAGAAAAGCTGTCTGAGTCATAAACCACTTCCCGGGGCAAATATTGTGTTGGCCAAAAAGTTCGTTCGGATTTTTCTGTAACATGGAAAACCCCGAACGAACTTTTTGGCCAGCCCAATATTTAAGTGATTCTGCTAAGTATGAAAAGGCATTTCACTGGTCTTGGTATTCAGAAAATTAATTAAAAGAAATGCATTTTTATCCCTTATTCTGAATAAAAACCAAATAGATTACTCATTCCAGTTTTACAGTGTACATATGTGTTTAAATGTCAATGTGTATTTTTTCCATTCTCTTACCGACTCAGGAAAAGGTGCAAGAAGATTTAAATAATGAATTACCATATGGGTAATATACTCATTCATTCATTTAGCAAATATTTATTGAGCATCCATTATATGTCACAGCACCACACTAGCCATTGGCTCTGTAAAATTAGTAATAACATAGAACCTGACTGAATAACTATGTCAGACAAACTCTGAAATAATAAAGAGTAGCAGGAGGAATAGAGGTGGGTAGAAAACACAGGTAGGAAGAAGCATTTGCTTCTTCCAGTTGTCCTTTTCTACCTGCCATTTGGTAAAGAAGAGATGGGCATGGGCAGTCTCAGCAGGTAAGGGTAAGTGAGAGAAATAACTGTTACCAAATTAAGTTGTATGGACCCAGCTCGGGCCCTAGCCTGGCCAAGCCTTCTGCCTCCGTTTGGGTTCTAGTAGGCAAATAACGAAACCAAAGCTGAGATCGGCACAGCACTTTTTTCAGTGGCCAAAGAATGGAGAAGGGGAACTAAGTTCACAGATCATTTCTTCCCCACCTGGCGAGAGGGACTTGATTTTAAAGAGTGAAGGCAAAGGGAAGAGGAGTGAGGTTAATGATGGGAATGTATATGCATTATTCTACCAGGGAAAGGGCAGGGCTTTTTCCGAGGGAGTGGGGTGCCACCCACTTTGTATTCTCTCTGGGTCCTATTAATATCTGGTCATGGCTGCTGGTAGGTGTGTCATTTAATATGCTAATGTAGTAAAATCAGCGAATAATGAGACTCAGGGTCTGCAGGAGGTCAGATTCATAGCCATCTTGGTCCCAGCTTGTTCCATCTTGTTTCTTTGTTTGTTTGTTTGTAGCTTCCTTTCTTATCTCTGGACACTTTAACTTAAAGATTTACGTTAACTCCTGCTAAAGGTTGCAGGGGTTGGCAGGTTTTGAGCAAAGTAGTCCTGCTAAAGGTGGTGGGGTGTGGGGGTTGATGGGTTTTGAGCAAAAACCTGGAGCAACTTTGGCAACACAACCATCAACTTCATTTTTTTAATCAATTCTTTATTACATTCCTTCTGTCTTTCTGGTTACCTTTTTTAGGTGACTGTCCTTCTCTGGGGTTAATAGACTTCATGAGGTTCTTCCATTGTTTGTGGAATGAACTTCCATAATTAATAAGTTCAAATTTGCCTGTAAAATGACTAATGGTTATTAATGCACTGGATAACTGAAAATGGGCATCTAAAGATGCGAGAAGTAGAGATTGGAGAAAAGTATATCCCTTCTTTCAGTGTGGATATAACAACTTGGAAAGACTAAGTACTCCTTAGCAATCTGAGAATTTTGTTGAAAGAGGTTCCTAAATTGGAAGACAGAGGTCAGACAGCTTCTTGGATTAAAGAGATTAAGGACACCATTGTCTGTTTATGTTTACATTCTTGAGCAAGCAACTAAATTCAATAGGAAGCAAGACATCTAGAGTGAAGAATATTTCTTAGAATCCTAGGGAGAAGATTTCACCCAGAGGTTGTACCAACCAAAACAGAATAGGTCTTTACAAAACAGCCTCTAATAGTATTTTATTTACTCCATTTCTGAATGCCATACAGAATAAATTTGCTTTCTTTCTTTAATTGAATCTCATGTATCTTTGACCCATTCTTACCAGGACACCTTTCTACTTGGTGTTGACCCCACTTTATTTTTATTGAATTTAAAAAGTTAAAGTAAATCTCCTTACCTTTGTAAAGAGTTGTGAAAAACTGGTTCAACTGATTCTCACCCCAAGATCTGTTGAGACAGAGGTGGAAGCTGAAAGTTGACTTAAACCTTAGAGTTTTGGACCAGCAGCATCAGCATTATCTGGGAACTTGTTAGAAATGCAGACTCTCAGGCCCTACCCCAGAACTCTTGAGTCATGATCTGCATTTTAATAAGCTCCTAAGGTGAATCCTATGCACGTTAAAGTCTAAGAGGCACTGATTTACAGCATTTGTGGAAAAGTCCTTCCTCTATAGCTAAGTTAAAAACACAGGACAGTGAAATACTTAATTTTCTTTCCCGAGTCTCTGTTCACTGTTCTTAATAACATTGTAACAAGTTTGGAATACAAAAGAATTATCAGACAAGAGACCTTTTATAAATACAGCTCACAGAGATCCAAGGGGCCATCTGAAATGGAGTCAAACTTTTGGAAAAGCTGAAATAGAACTTTTCATTCATTTCTTTTTCAAGTAGTTTAACTGGGGGAAAATATCTAAGCAATATATTACAGATGCAAAAATCTTTAAAACAGAACCAGAGGAAAACATTTTGGAAATGGTTTTAAAACGACTCTGATAAAAATGTAAGAAACTTGAACTGTTTCCCCATGAAAAGAATACAGCTGGAGGCAGCATTTACAGCTGGCAGGGAAGAAGCTCAGCTAGTCAGGGCGAACTGGCCCAATTTTACATCAATTATTATTACATTATGTTCATTTAGAAAAACATTAAATGTTCCTCTTTGTCACTTTTCTTTGCCATCTCTTTAGATATGAAAGGATATTTAGTATATCTACCAGAACATGAAATAATGCTCACGAAATATAATCACCAAGTTGGTCATCAGCTGCTGGCCTAACCAGTCCTGCTGAAGCATTTGAATCTCCTTCCTGCACCCTGAACTCAAGCAGATGGCAGGTCGGCAGCAGTGGTGACAACTGGCTACTGAAGGGGGCATAAGTCCAAAATGAAGAGATCACATTCCTTGCTGTGGAGGACCAGAGGCCTATTGTGCTTTTCCAGCATGATCACAAACAGGCAGTTTTTTGGGTACTGCAGGCAGGTGGAATGAAGGACTCTTAGATGAACCGTCACTAACAACAAAAATTCAGATTACATGTAGAAAGAGTAACAAGCAATGCAAGTAAGGCTGAATTCAAACAATAGGTTCCAAAATAGAGCACTCTATTCCAAAGGATCATGCTCTCTAACTCGTGAATCAATTTTTTCCCTGTTTTGCTCCTTAGTAAATTGGACAGAATTGTTATTTTTATTTTATAGACAGGAGAAGGGAGGTTAAATGATTTACCCACATTTGTACAGCTTATCTATAGGAAAGAAAGTTGAATTTGAGCTTTTTGATTGCCTGTCCAGTGGGCTGATATGCTTTATCATGCACAGTAATACATTTGAAGCAACTTGCTCACATTTTATAGTAGCAGTTAATGATCTCTTTGGTATTGTTTATCAGTTGTTTCAAATGTGTTGTTGTTTCACAAGCACTTTCCCCAACTAGGTGCCAAGTATCTTGTGGACAGGCCTGGGCATATTTTATGTGCTCAGTGAATGCTGATTGAATAATTACCAAGGAAAGATGAAACATTTGGAAAAGAAGGGAAAAAAGGAGTGGAACATAACGGAGCTGGGGAGAAAGACACAGCTCTCAAAAGTTGCATCCTAGTCATTTAAATTTAGGGCATAACATCGCAGAATATTATATTTGGAAGGGTCCCCGGAGACGATCTTACCTAACCTTCTACCTATTGAGGAGTATCTTCTTTTATTTTCTTCCAGTTTTATTGAGATATAATTGTCGTACAGCACTGTATAAGTTTAAGGTGTACAGCATAATGGTTTGACTTACATACATTGTGAAATTATTACCATAATAGGTTTAGTAAACATCCGTCATCTCATATAGTTACAACATTAAAGAAACAGAAAAAAATGTTTTCCTTGTGATGAGCACTCTCAGTATTTACTCTAACTTTCATATATAACATACAGCAATGTTAATTATATTTAACATGTTGTATATTCCATCCCCAATACTTATTTATCTTAAAACTGGATGTTTGTACCTTTTGACTGCCTTCATCCTATTCCCTCTCCCCCTACCCTAGGTTTACCTTCTATAGAACCCTTCATTGGCCTCCCTCTGGTTTTGCTTAAATATCTCCAATGTTGTGGAGCTTATCTCCAATCAGGTCTGCTCTTAGACTGATCTATTCCTCAAGTTTTTCTGTGTCAGTTAAGCAATCATTTATTGAGCAACTGTGTCTCAGATGGCATGCTAGCTGTCAGAATACCAAGAAGAAGAATAGATCAACTTCTCTGTCATGTAAAGCCTAAATGGGTGTTGCTGTTCTGCGGGCAGCTCTCTTCCAAGTCTTGTTTTATGGATCCAGCCTCCTTCCATCTTGTGACTCTGGTGTGTTCAACTTAATGCTTCTAAGTTTCCCATGCTCATTTGCTGCAAGCCAGAAGTGAAAGGGCATGAAGGATGTGTGTGGGAGTCGTTAGGAGTCAGGCCTGGAAATGATGCACATATTCTGGAATAATTCTGCTCATATTCCTTCGCTAGATCTCAGTCACAGGTCCACATCTAACACCAACAATTGCCTAGCTGTAGGCCCAGGAAGGCGAAAACAAAGGTTTAGTCATTGGCTAGCAGTTTCTGCCATAGTGCTCTCATTATGCACAGTTTTTGGATGAGGTGAGGATGGCATGCTCCAAAGATCATGTAGGTATAGTTAGCCAGGATTCACACTTGGGTGATATGGCACTGCTGCTCTCCCAGTGTCTCTTGATGTGTGGCTCCCAGGCCAGCAGCATCAGCATCACCTGAGAACTTGTTAGAAATGCACATTAATTGACCTCACTCCAGACCTACGAAATCAGAAACTCTGAGCTGGGGCCCAGTAATGTGTTTTAACAAGCCCCCTCCGACTGACTCATACTCACGTTTGAGAACCATTGCACCATACTGTACTACCTTTCATTTAAGGGCTTCCAGAGTATTTTTCTAGTTGGCCATCAATATTATCCATTATCTAGAGAAATGTCTGACAGTATTAGTGACCAACTTGAAAAATAAACATTTAAAATTATTTTTACTTCAAATACAAAAATATTATTTGCTCTGCTTTAATTTTAAAATAATGGTATTTCTGTTACAGCGTTGCCTTGCTTTAAGTGTTATTTATGCAATTGTCTATTTTCTCACACTAATTTCTAAGCATCCAAAATGCTCTTGTATCTCCCACAGCCACTAGTAATTTGCTTTCCAAATAGTAGGCATTCAATAATGGTTGGTGTAATTGAATGAGAAAAAAATGTTGTACGATAATGTTTCTCATTAAACTGAAGATATATGGAAAGCAGCTTTAGATGATAAAACTTTTCAGTCATATTTTCCATGACTATTAAAAACTTCACAGAAAGGACAGTTTAATATCTTCATTGTCAATCGATAGCAAGATTTGAAAACTGCTGTTATCAGATGTGAAAATTTACAATGAGACGTTTAAAAATTATTAGTTACTTAAAAATCCACAATGTTCTATTTTTCTTCCTGAAATAACTTTCTCAATTAGCTAATTTATAATGCACACACTAACAGACTTTAAAATACAACTTTCATTTATTGGATATTTCACAGGCTCTGATGGAACTTTAGAATATGTCTAAAATAATTTTTAGTGTTTCAAATAATTACTGATTCGGCATAGAACTATTTATCATGCAGGAGACTATCCTTCAAGAGTGATCTTTTCAGAATGTTGTTTACATGGCGATGTCTCATGTAAATTTTGCTGCTAGATGTGACTATTATCTTGTATATTTCACCACCTCCCTTCTTCCCTTCCTCCCATAAATCAGAGTATTGGAAAGATAATCAGAACACATTTTACCATGCATATATGTGACAGCAAATAATATTGTGAGGTTATTTTCCATTATCTCTATCTTCAAGTTGAAAATCAAATTGAAGCATTTATCTATATAGTGTGGATTTCACTGGTGCATCTAAGCATTTCTTTGTAACTGAATCAAACATAATTTGGTATTATCAAATGAGATGGGGTGACTCATGAGCTATTGACCAAGTTCTAATGGTTAATTAGCAGCAGTGCATTATAAACCCTACCCGCTCACAGTCACTAGTGCAGCTAAAGGAATTTTAATTAGCTGTGTGAGACTTTAGTAAAATACACCTGCAAGCCAGCTCTCTTATTTTTCAAAGCTCTCCTCCTATGTTCTTGCTTTGGAATTTCTATTATCCAAAGGTAGTGATTACAGCTTCCTTGGGATTTTACCACCTTTCTTTCTCTTCCTCCCACTTCTCTACCTACAATTACCCTCTGCAAACTCTGAGATTGATCATAACGAATCTGATAATGGGACCAAAGGGTTTCAGTTTCTGCATGATAACGCAAACATGCCAACCTGGCCCCATGTGAATCGGCTCAGGTTTCCCCACTGGTTTGGCCCTCGTTTCCAGTGGAGTTGCTAGAAAGGACCATTTTGGATGTTGACTTGGATTTCCAGTCAGTATGCTATTTACTCGCTCCAATACTGGCTTCAAGGTAACTTCTAATGCTATATATGGCTTAGAACAAAGTATTTGGAATGATCTGGGGAGGACTGGAATAGGAGTGAGAAGACCTTTCCTTTCAGCTTGTACTTCTGACTATTCAAAAATATACCTAAACTGGGGTGGATACATTTGTGGGTGAATAATAAAATTAAAACATTAAAAATAGAATGAGGTCTGGCTTGAGCTTAAGGTGAGTGAGTGAATCATGTGCCTGATTAAATTAGCATTGCACAGAAGTGGAACCAGAAGGGGGGTAGAGTGTAACAGCTCTCTTCCCTCTGGGGTGACTTTTCCATCTGTACACTGCAGGCCTGCTACCAGATAATGAATGGTGAGAGATCCCAAATGACAGGTGGCAGAAGAATACTGAAGAGTCTTATTAGCCAACTCCTACAATATATATTCTGAGCGCTGCTACTTGAGCATTTTTTTCCCCATAAAAAGTACCTGTTAGCAGAAATTAAATATAGAAATAATATTCTTTACCTCATGACCTCCATATAGGGGGAAGGGTGCATTGGAGATACTCAAGGGAAGGCATAAAGAAGTGAGGGTACAGGTGTTACTTTTTGGTGGCTGGGCATCTATTCATCCTATCTGTACAGGGATAGGATGAAGAGATGCCCAGGGGATTCACTTGTCTCCTTTTTATAGACCATGAATTTGAGTGGGACACCAGGATGCAAAATATGGCCAAGATTAAGCCTCTAGAGTCTGAATGTTTGTGTCCTCTCAAAATGCACGTGTTAAAATGCTAATGCCCAGTGTGATGGTATTAGGAGGTGAGGCCTTTGGAAGGTCCTTAGATCATGAGGGTGGAGGCCTCATGAGTGGGATTAGTGTTCTTAAAGAGAGACCCCATAGAGATCCCTTGCCCTTTCCACCATGTGAGGACACTGTGAGAAGGCACTGGCTATGAACCAGGAAGAACCCCCTCCCCCAACCCCTGCCAGAACTCAACCATGCTGGTACCTTGATCTTGGATTTCCCAGCCTCCAGAACTGTGAGAAATAAATGTCTTTTGTTTATAAGCTACCCAGTCTGTGGCATTTTGTTATAGCAGCCCAAGCTGACTAAGACAAAGCCGATCAGCATATTGCATTTCTCAGGGTGCAATGGTTGGTTCAGTGATGGTCCCATGATCCTACAAGAGTCTATGAACACTGAGGCTTTCCTAGGGCTTTGGGAAAAAGACACATTCTTTCCTGCTTTACTTGAACATAAGGGGCTGTAATGGCTGTATTACTTCTCTCATACTGCTACAACATGGAGCCTGAGACTGAAGAAAATAAAATAGGGGGTCAGAGATAATGACATGGAGAGAAAATAAGTTCTTTTTTCCTTCCAGTTTTATTGAGATATAATTGACATACAGCACTGTGTAAATTTAAGGCATATAGCATGATGATTTGACCTACATACATCATGAAATGATGACCGCAGTAAGTTTAGTGAACATCCATCATCTCACATAGGTACAAAATTAAAGAAATAGAAAAAATTGTTTTCCTTTGCAATAAGAACTCTTAGGATTTACCCTCTTAACAACTTTCAGATATAACATACAGCAGTGTTAATTACATTTATCATGTTGTACATTACATCCCTAGTACTTATTTATCTTATAACGGGAAATTTGTACCTTTTAACCACCTTCAGCCAATTCCCTCTCACCCCCGCCTCTGGTAACCACAAACGTGATCTCTTTTTTTATGGTTTGTTTGTTTGTTTTTGAAGTATAATTGACCTACAATCCTATGTTAGTTCCTTGTATGTAACATAGTAATTTGATATTTCTATACAGTTCAAAATGATCATCATGATAAGTCTATTTACCATCTGTCACCAAAGATATTACATAATTATTGACTATATTCCCCACACTGTACATTTCATACCCATGACTCATTTGTTTTGTAACTGAAAGTTTGTACCTCTTAGTCTGCCTCACCTATTTCTCTACTGCCCCACCCTTCTCCCTCTGGCAGCCACCTGTTTTTTCTCTATGTCTATGACTCTGTTTGTGTTTGGTTATGTTTGTTCATTTGCTTTGTTTTTTAGATTCCACATATAAGTGAAATCATACAGCATTTGTCTTTCTTCGTCAGAGTTATTTCACTTAGCATAATACCCTCTAGGTCTATTCATGTTGTCGCAGATAGCGAGATTTCATTCTTTGTTATAGCTGTGTAATATTCCATTGTGTATGTAT
The DNA here is from genome assembly GCF_003031525.2 of Neophocaena asiaeorientalis asiaeorientalis. Classification (NCBI taxonomy): domain Eukaryota; kingdom Metazoa; phylum Chordata; class Mammalia; order Artiodactyla; family Phocoenidae; genus Neophocaena; species Neophocaena asiaeorientalis. The sequence continues at coordinate 1,828,166 of NW_020172638.1, forward strand.
GTGTTCATCTATTGATGGATACTAAGGTTGCTTCCATATCATGGCTATTATAAATAATGCTGCAATGAACATAGGGGTGCATATATCTTTTCAAGTTAGTGTTTTGGTTTTCTTCAGATAAATATCCAAAAGTGGAATTGCTGGATCTTATGGTAGTTCTATTTTTTTTTGGGGGGGTCTTTGTTGTGGTGCGTGGGCTTCTCATTGCAGTTGCTTCTCTTGTTGAAGAGCATGGGCTCTAGGGCACGTGGGCTTCAGTAGTTGTGGCTTGCGGTCTCTAGAGTGCAGGCTCAGTAGTTGTGGCACACAGGCTTAGCTGCTCCGCGGCATGTGGGTTCTTCCCAGACCAGGGCTTGAACCCGTGTCCACTCCATTGGCAGGTGGATTCTTAACCACTGTGCCACGAGGGAAGCCCTGGTAGTTCTATTTAAAATTTTTTAGGAACCTCCATACTATTTTCCATAGTGGCTGCACCAATTTACATTCCCAGCAATAGTGCACGAGGGTTCACTTTTCTCCACATCCTCACCAACACTTGTTATTTGTTGTCTTTTTGATAATAGCCATTCTGCTAGGTAGGAGGTGATATCTCATTGTAGTTTTGATTTGCATGTCCCTGATGGTTAGTGATGCTGAGCATCTTTTCATGTTCCTGTTGGCCATCTGTATATCTTCTTTGGGAAAGTGTGTATTCAGGTCCTCTGCCCATTTTTTAATCAGGTTGTTTGGGTTTCTTTGATGTTGAGTTGTATGAGTTCTTTGTATATTTTGGATATTAACTCCTTATTGGATATATTGTTTGCAAATATCCTCTCGCATTCAGTAACTGGCCTTTTTGTTGATGGTTTTCATTGCTGTACAAAAGCTTTTCAGTTAGATGTAGTCCCATTTATTTATTTTTGCTTCTGTTTTCCTTGCCTGAGGAGACATATCCAAAAAAAAATTGCTAAAACCAATGTCAAAGAGTGTACTGCCTATGTTTTCTCCTGGAAGTTTTATGGTTTTACATCTCACATTTTAGTCTTTAATCCACTTTGAGTTTATTTTTGCGTATGGTGTTAGGGGCTGTTCTAATTTCATTCTTTTACATGTAGCTGTCCAGTTTTCCCAGCACCACTTATTGAAGAGGCTGTCTTTTCCTCATTGTATATTCTTGCCTCTTTTGTTGTAGATTAATTGCCCACGTAAGTGTGGGTCCATTTCTAGAGAAACAAAGTCTGATGACACATTTGAGCATTGACTGCAACAGTGCCTGTAGCCAGCCCTGCCTCTGGATCAGGCTGCCTCTGGATTTCATTAATATAAATCAATAAATTCCTTTAGGCTTCAGTAGTTGTGGCTTGCGGTCTCTAGAGTGCAGGCTCCGTAGTTGTGGCACACAGGCTTAGCTGCTCCGCGGCATGTGGGTTCTTCCCAGACCAGGGCTTGAACCCGTGTCCACTCCATTGGCAGGTGGATTCTTAACCACTGTGCCACGAGGGAAGCCCTGGTAGTTCTATTTAAAATTTTTTAGGAACCTCCATACTATTTTCCATAGTGGCTGCACCAATTTACATTCCCAGCAATAGTGCACGAGGGTTCACTTTTCTCCACATCCTCACCAACACTTGTTATTTGTTGTCTTTTTGATAATAGCCATTCTGCTAGGTAGGAGGTGATATCTCATTGTAGTTTTGATTTGCATGTCCCTGATGGTTAGTGATGCTGAGCATCTTTTCATGTTCCTGTTGGCCATCTGTATATCTTCTTTGGGAAAGTGTGTATTCAGGTCCTCTGCCCATTTTTTAATCAGGTTGTTTGGGTTTCTTTGATGTTGAGTTGTATGAGTTCTTTGTATATTTTGGATATTAACTCCTTATTGGATATATTGTTTGCAAATATCCTCTCGCATTCAGTAACTGGCCTTTTTGTTGATGGTTTTCATTGCTGTACAAAAGCTTTTCAGTTAGATGTAGTCCCATTTATTTATTTTTGCTTCTGTTTTCCTTGCCTGAGGAGACATATCCAAAAAAAAATTGCTAAAACCAATGTCAAAGAGTGTACTGCCTATGTTTTCTCCTGGAAGTTTTATGGTTTTACATCTCACATTTTAGTCTTTAATCCACTTTGAGTTTATTTTTGCGTATGGTGTTAGGGGCTGTTCTAATTTCATTCTTTTACATGTAGCTGTCCAGTTTTCCCAGCACCACTTATTGAAGAGGCTGTCTTTTCCTCATTGTATATTCTTGCCTCTTTTGTTGTAGATTAATTGCCCACGTAAGTGTGGGTCCATTTCTAGAGAAACAAAGTCTGATGACACATTTGAGCATTGACTGCAACAGTGCCTGTAGCCAGCCCTGCCTCTGGATCAGGCTGCCTCTGGATTTCATTAATATAAATCAATAAATTCCTTTAATTCTTTTTTTGCCTAAATTAGTTTGGTTTGGGTATTCTGTTATTTGCAACCAAGATTGCCCTGATTTACACAGATGTGAATACCACTCAAACATCTCCGCAGTTGAAGACTGATCCACGATTCCACAGGGGCCTACACCTTTGGAGATTTATTTATTTAGTAACAAATCAAAAGTAAGAGGAGCTTTTCAGGAAAGTTTGTTTGGTGGTCAGAATTTTAAATTATTCCAGTGGCAAAGCTCCTAGCAATCCATCTACTAATTGGTTTGTGAATAATTAAAAGATGATCTAAGGTCATCAGCAGACCTCAAGATAAATCCTGGTGTCTAGAGTATGCATCATTCATGTAATTTTATGACATAAATGTTCTCATACTAAGTGAAAAAGCAGAATAATGACATGTATATAATATGGAATAAAATGGAAAATCAGAATGTAGAACCTCATGAGGAATCACTAAAAAAAAAAAAAAAAAGTAACTGGGAAACCCCAAGCATGAGGTTTTAGAATGTAACAATTTCATTGAGAGAAATGATTTGTAAAACAATTTGGAACTCCTCTAAAAGTTTCAGTCTTTATTAAAATTTTCTGGTGCTTATTTCAACTTTAATCAAATATTACCTTCATATAATAGTTGATATACATGATATATGGATATAAGATATAACCATTGGAGTCATAGTGTTCTTAAAGAAATGAATATTTATTTGATAAATACTGCATTTCTGAAAATACTATACTGACTGGTGATTTTTAATATTTTTTATTTTGTCCCATTACTAAAGGAATAACTCTCAGTGGACACATTTCAGAAGCTAGTTGCTATACCTAAAAATAAAGAAATGTTAATGTTGCCTTTCCAAGAGAGACAATACACAACCATCCTAAGATGGATTTCAAAGTGTAAATATCAAAAAAAAAAAAAACCAAGAATCCAAAATTTTGCCAAGATGTCTTTTGAAGCAATTGAAATAAAAGGCCAGACTTAAGTCTATACAGGCCTTTCTTTCAACCTGATGATTAAAAGAGGGAGTTTGACCTTTTTGTTTTTTTTAACACTACTTCAACATTGATGAAAGAATGAGTGGATCTGGTAAATAAACCAGAATACCTCACTCATAATGGATCAGTTATGTCCACAAGAAGTGAATGTATGATTTCTGTAATGCTGTTAGCTCAGTTTAGGTCTGTGAAGACAGTGAAGGCAACAGTGTGTTGCAATGAGCCAGCAGCACACAGAAGTGCTGTGGAATCAAATGATCCAGTTGGGAATCTCAATTCTACTACTTCCTAGCTGTATGGTCTTGGGATGTTTACTTATCTTCTCCAAACCTTAGATTCCTGATATATAAAATGTGTCTGAAAAATGTTAGCTACTATCACCTAAGTTTTTCATAGTGTAATAATATTTGTCATTTTTAAAGTATTTCTCTGTGCCGTGTGCTACACTACACATAACACACATGTGCGTGTGTGCACATACACACACCCCGTACCCTTAAAACCCTATGAGACAGTTATTTTAGTTCCAATTTTATAGATGTAGAGACTGAGGCTCAGATAAGTTATATATCTCACTCAGGATCACGTGGCTTGTGTGTAGTCAGTCTTCAATTTGAACAAAAGTCTGTCTGATTCCATAGACAATGATTCTAATCTATAAAACCAAACAATGTCTATATGTTGCAATAAGAAAGACAGTAACTTTGAACCTGTACTTTGACCCATATCACAATTAATCCATAGTGTGGGGAGTGCTTGCTAATTTGGCCTACTCGTAGGTAGTTCAAGAATGTATAAAAAAGAACTTTGTGTAAAAACCATAAACCACATACTGGCTTTGGGATGTAACTGAGACAGACAGATCCTGTAGCTGTGAAACTGGAGGAGGAACAGATTAGGCAGAGCTATGGGCCAACAGGTACTGTGAGATGTGGTCATGGTCAATCACCAGACTACAGAGCAAATCTCTATTCACTGTGGAAAAATCAAAGTCAGAAAACACACCAAACCCCACTGTGACATTAGAATCCTCTTCAACCTAAAACACTGACACTAATTGAGTTTGGCAGATAATATCAAACTGGAGCTCATGGACCCACATAGGCCATAAGGCTCCACTCATATAGCAAATCTTAATGCTGGTGCAAGGCTGTGCTGACTTTATTGATTCTAGGATTTTAGGAGTACAGATATCTAGGTGGATCCTAAGCTGGTGTTGAATACTGGGAGTAAGACTAGAATTTAGGACAGGAAAGAATTCTGTGATTTCTGGCCAATGGGCTATACATTTTCAGCCAGTTATTCTTTGTGTTTATTTGTCCTTTGTTATCCTTGAGCTTTAAGTGAAATATGATTTAAAGAGCTTGTTCAGTTATTCTATGATTTTTTTAATCCACGTTTATCTAGGGTGTTAAACTGAGAGCAGCTCACGTGATAGTCTCAGTGAAAGTTACCTAATGCTCTGAAGGAAAGTGGACCAAGGGCAATAATGGTCAAAACTTCAAGGGACAGTGTTTTCTTCCCACATGGAGATGCTTTGTAAATCTAAACAGTACTTTCTTTATACCAGTCACCTCCTAATTATTAAACTAATAACATTTTTCAAATCTAATTTGAGCCCTGTTAAACATTTGATCCTAACGAATTCTTTTTATTTCTTAAAATGCTCTCTTTGCTTGAATTCCTTCTCTCTTAGTTTTCTGCCAAGTCTTTTTCAGGTTCCTTCATGCACTCCTCTTCTTCTATCTAATGTTTAAATGATGGTTTTCTCTCAGGGTTCTACATACCCTGACCACTTCCCTTTTGACTCTATACATACATACTATACATTATACATATCATATCTAAGTGATTCCATAGCTATTATTTTAATTACTTAATATTCAAAAGCTACATATTATCATGAGAAAGACTCACAATATTGGACTTTTACATAATGGCCCTATTGCTGTCATACAGAAGAGGTGAAATGGACCCTCCCTCAAAATTGGTTTGGATATTGAGACTGATGATACCACATATGCATCAAGAGAGTAGGAATGAGATTTATTATTCATCTAATGAGACTTTCTGAAGAGAGAAGGGTGAGTTCCCAAGCAGATTGAAAAATGGATTGAGAGAGCGAGGAGGGGCAGCTGGCTTTGGATTTTATTGTGGCTAGGTTGTGGGGCTGGGGTGAGGGTTCCCTTGCATGGGCTAGGGCTTCCATAGTTTGAGCCTCCCCCTGGCACCAAAGTAGGGAGCATCTAGGCCTTCTCATCAGCTTGTGCAGATACAGGGGAAGACAGAGTGGCAGAGCTTGAAAGCTATCAGCAGTCAAAAATCAAAAATGGAGTTAGACTCTTTATTACGAATCTCCATCATAATTAAGTCATAGTTAATTTAGATTTGACCACTACACAATCCACAACTTCAGTCCATTTGTCTGTTCTGAATTACAGAATTGCCAAATTGATCTTTCTACTTGGATGTCTGACAGAGCCCTCAAGCTCAACATGTTCAAAACTGAGCTCTTTTTACAAGGTAAGTTAATGACCTCTCAATCCACCTAGTTTTCCAAGTTAGAAAGATGACAGACATCCTAGATGTTTCTCTGTTCTTATCAACTCCTGGTCTTTGCTATTGGTCATAAGCTCCTACTGATTCTACCTTTGATCACCTTGCTGATACCACCCCCTCCTCTTGTAGATCCCATTGACTACCTCAGTTCAGTCCCTTGTAGTTTCTTGACTGGATTATTGCAATAGCGAGATCTTAATGGCTGCTCTGTTTCTAGTGTCATCCTCTCTGATAATCACCTCCACACACACACATTTACCAACTTGACCCCAAATGAAAATATGATCCACATCACTCTCCTACTTAAAACTCTTCTATTAGTCTTGATCAGCCACAGGTTAAAGTATCAATGTCTTATAATGGCATACAAACGCTTTTGTGTTTTGGCCTCAACCTATTTCTTTGGCCTCATCTACGTACTCCCCTGTCCTGACTCCTATTTTTTCACATTCACCCTGGGTTTCGTTTATACCAAAATACCTTCAGTTCCTCAAACGGCCTGAAGTCATTTTTTTTTGTCCCCATACCTTTTTACATGCTGCTCCTTTTGTCCAGAAGACCCTTTATGTCTCTGTCCTCTAGGCAGCCCTATTTATTCTTCTAGTCTGAATGCAGCTAATATCTCTTCTATGAGGCTTTTCCTGACTTTCCCAGGCCTTGTTCCCAGCATAGCACCCTGTATATAATGAGTATAGTAACCATTTATTCTGTGCTTCACACTGTGCTAAGCCCTTTACATATATTATTTTAGGCAATCTATATAGTAGTTTTAGGAACTAAGTATGGATATCCCTGTTTTAAACATAATGATATTAAGGTATAGAGAGTTGCAATGACTTATGCAAGACCACACTGCTATCAAGTAGTGGATCTCAAATTTGAACCCAAACTTAGGTCTTATCTAGACCAATGCTCATCATCATGATGTCACTCAGGTGTATTTGTTTAATGACCTATCTCTCCATATAGTCATTTTTGCATTTCCTAGGCCAAACAAATAGTAGTGCCCAATGTGTATATTATATGCTGAAGAGACCAGGATATGTGGGGGTGGGACTGGGCAAATGCCAAAGAACAATACAGTACAGCCATTAAGTCCATAGTAAAAAGTTCAATCATACCATCATATTTAAAATCTGTAAAAGCTGATTAGGAAAAAACTGAGAATAGATGGTCATTTCTGTTTCCTTTTTCAAATCTAAATGAGGAAAATGGCCAAGTACTTCTTAAAAACCATCAAATGATTGAAGTAAAAACAGTGTAAAAGTTCTATAGCAGTCATATGTCACAGCATCTATGTCCCTCAATTACATCTTGAATGGTCCATAAAGGGAAATGACTTTGGCTTCTGCCAGCTGTTCCCTGCATCAAGAATAAGTACCATGGAACGGACTGAGAATGCATTTTATGCAAGAACTGTCACACAAAGAGCAGACATTAAGATTGAAATTGCAGCTCTTAGACTGAGGAGCTGAACAATAGTCAAAGATGGGAGAAACCCTAACAGCTGGCAAGTCAAGGGAAAGGAAGATGGGGAAATGAGTCTCATTGTTTATCTAACTTCCAAAGATGAAGTCTTAAAAATCATATAACCTAATTGCAGTTCTGTTGTCATTCCAGGGATGTCTTTTTGCACCACTCAAATCAAACCATCTGGGTTCCATTCTTCCCTATTGATCTTACTCATCCTACATGATATAGCTCAAATGTTACCTCCTTTGTCACATATCCCCTGGTCCCCCAGTCAGCATTGATAACCCCACCCTTTTTGCTCACAAAGAACCCTATTTGTACCTCAATTTAGTAGTTCTTAGCTAGATTCAAGACCAAGTTTGAGCTTCTTAAAAGCAGAGAACTATTCTTTCTTGTATGTTCATGCCAACTGCCTAGCGCTTTCAGTGAAGGCTTGTTGAATTGAAATAAATCTGTTAAGGTTAAGGAATTACTAAACTGTAAATCTTTCTTGACCAAATGACTTGTTCCTCTAAGGACAAATTTTAAAGAATCAGGAAGCCTCAAATAGTCTCTTGTGTTCTGTTTGCACTAGATAGTTTCTTACTGAAATTTTAGCCTCTGAAATGCACACTTTATTAGCACAAAAGATTTCCTCAGACAGAAAACTCAGATGTTACATATAACCTTGGCTGAGTCATGCTTTAATGTTCCTTCAACGTTCCCAATAGTCGACCTTGATTCTTTGTCAGATTTCCTGGAAAGCACCTGCAGCAGCTGCACCTGCCACTACCGCTACTCATGTTGGCCAGCCTGTTTGCTGCAGCCATCAGGGGTCTAGGCAAGTAGGTCTCTGACTGAAGAGGGAGCGCTGATTGATAAAGCAGCCAGGAGAGTAGACCTAAAATCCTGCAGTGTGTTGTATTCACCATTATATTATGATTATTATGCACTTTTCTTCTCCTTCTACTAGATCATGAGGTTCATGAGAACAGGAAGAAGATCTAAATCATTTTTGTATTCCTTATTGTATTCGATCAATGCTTTGAAGCTTCAACTTTAGTACCTGCCATATATAGCCTAAATTGTGGTAGTAACTAAGCCAAGTAAGGTGAATTCATATTAGGCTAAACTCCATCCTAAGGATTGTGAAGCACTTCAAACCCTTTAAGGAAAAAATCATCCAACGTATAGTTGGATTGGATTCTGATGAGGCTTCATCCCCAGTTTGATTCACTTGGTCAGCACTGGGGCCTAGGCATCATTTTTTAAAAGCTCACCCACCCAGAATTCTAATATGCAGCCAGGGTTGAGATCTAGGGTCACTGATCTAGGATGTATAGATATGACAGATAAAGATATCTCACCTTTGAATTAAAGAAAAGAACAAACAGCAAATATATAAACTTTGTGTACTTTTACATTCTATTTCCTAGAGTTAATTATTTACCTACTTTATTTTTTAAATTAATTTTTATTGGAGTATAGTTGCTTTACAATGTTGTGTTAGTTTCTACCTAGTTTAAATAACATTTCTTCTTGGCAAAAAACTTAATGTTTGTATTTAGGAAGTATTATTCTCTTGCGAGTCTTTACTTCTCACTAGGAAGCTTGGTTTTTTTCATGAATTGCTTTTAGGTAATTCATGGGGAAGTATAAACAAACACATTCAAGAGAGAATGGTCATTGTTCTTCCCTGCTATGAATATTTATCATGCTAAATATTTGGCTTTGACATTTATTTCAACTTCACTGATACTTTTGCAGTGCCTTGCTTTCTTTTGGCATTGACATTTTAGTACCCTTTGCCATTATACAATATATTTTTGGAGGCATTATTGTTTGTGGAAATTCCCAGCCTCGCTTTCACTATTACAAATTTAACTGGATAGGGCCACTGATTTATTGAGCTTCAGTCTGGCCTGAGCTAAGGTGTTTTCTCCTAATAGCTGCTCTCCTGAAATATGTCCTCACCTGATCTGCATGTTTTCCTGGTTTGTAGATCATGAAAATACCCCTTTGCTCTATAACCCTCAGTGTTATCGTTTGTTCTATTCTTCATCTTCAGCCTTCCCCAGCTTCTCAGAGTGAATTAACTGGCGCCCCGCAACTCCATAATCATTACATTCTATTTTTGAGCAAATTTTAGTTATACAGGTAGTGTCAATCATAGCATCAAGTGGAGAAGTGATAGTCATAGTAGTGACAGAGCTTGGATTAAAGCCATCTAGTAAGCCAGACCTGAAAGAGAAAAGAGAACTGAGATTCCACATTGTTTCTGAAGGATCCTGACCCTCAGTTGAGCCTAGAATGTGGTTCTCTCAGGAAGAACTGATGTGTGGCTTCCAGTGACCTATGTGGGATTAACTCCAAAACAGACTGGGACTTCAGTCACAGAAAGATGATGAGAGAGGAGTAGGACCAAGGCTGAACCAAATGACTTATGTGTAAAGGTGATCTGCAGTAGAGACTGACAGCCTAAATGACAGCAGTCCTTACCACTGAGTTAGGCACAAGGTTTTATACCATGTCAGGCCTTTCTGGTTGCTCTGCCACCCACAGCCTTCACTTCCCTCTCTAGCATGAATCTCCTTCCAGGTCCTGACTTTTGCCCACCTCTTGTTATCTCCTAACCTAGTATGCCATAAAGCCAGACAGCTTGTCCTGAAGAACAGGGCGAAAGCCAAGATCTTACAACTTACCTCAATTTGGGATCTCCAGGTCTAACTCAGCAAGAGCAGGGAATTTTGCTCTCCATCTAAATGGAACACCCTCTTCCTGGTTTCTTCTCTCTTACATTTCGACAGTGGTTCTAGAGCACAGAGATTTGCCTTCTCTGACTGATAGACCACATAGAAAAGTTCCAGTGGAATTTAGCTCTTGGGCTCAGAAAACTGATTGTTATGCAATTATAGCTCGAATCAATAAATAAATACAATTTTTTGAGAGATTCATTTCAAATCAGGCATGTAATTAGAAGACAAAAACATACGGAATAACGAAGCATGTTCACCAAACAGTAATCACACCAAAACTCAAAATTTTATTGCATCAGAAATTGCATTTTAATATGATTGTGTGTGTATGTAATGTAAAAACTTTATTTACGAATGAAACATTAAACAGAGCACTACCGTTAAGAAGTGTTACAGATCTTGGTTAAGGATTTTAGCATTTAACTCCACAAAATCACTTTGGGAAACTCTACTGAAGCTAAACACACACCTATCCTATGACCTAGTAATTCCACTCTTTAGCATACCCAGGAAAAATGAGTGCATACATCCACAAAAAGACATATGTAAGAATATTCATGAGAGCTGTATTCATAATAGTCACAGCAAGCTGCAAATAAGCCAAATAAAAGGAAAATGGATAAACCAATGGTAGTATACTCATACGATGGAAAACTACACAGCAATAAGAAGAACAAGCTACTGGTGCACATAACAACATGCATGCATCCCACATGTATTATGTTGAGTGAAAGAAGCCAGACACAAAGGAGTACATATGTATGATTCCATTTATATCAAATTTAAAAAGAGGCAAACTAGCTGAGGAAGATAGGAGACCGAATACTCGTTACCTGAGGGTGCGTGTGGATGGGACTGCAGAGTGGAATGAGGAAGGAGGGAGCTTTGAAAGGTACTGGAAATATTCTATATCTATGTGAATGATGGTTACAGGAAGGTGAGAAGGAAGGTTGGGAGGAGGGTTTACTTATGTAGTAAAAATTACCAAGCTGCACACTTAAGATTAGAACATTTACATAGTTTATGCTATATATATTATATCTCAAAGAAAATTAACTCCAACATAGACTGTTACAAAAACACAGAAGCAATTTTTCTTAAGCTATTTACATTCAAATGGTTAAGGCCAGATGTTTCAATGTTCAACACATGTGCGTGTCTAAAATAACACCCTTCGGCATACCTCATTGGTTGGCATAACAAAAATGGCTGGTGATTATACAGTCATTCTTTTGTTCAAGTAGCTCAAAGCCTTTATAAGTTGATCTCACAATGTGGATGTTACGAACACGGTAAGTCTTATTCATAAGGACACTTTATCTTGCATCCCAGGAGGGTTAGTTTTATTTAAAAATTTGAATTTTAATTCTTAAAATCTGCATATAGGCTCCTGTTTTTATTTATCTTATTATTTTACACAGCAGAAATGCAATGAAGATTATCAAAGGCCTTAATGAAATCTTGGGAGGCAGTACAATCTGCTGATTCATAGACTCTTCCATTTCCTTGAAGTATGACCTTGGGCAATGGCCTTCCTTTGGGAATAATAGTTATGAGGATTAAATAAATTAATATGTTTATTGGGCTTACCATACATAGTGCCTGGCACATACTAATAAATGTTAGCTACTTTATCATTTAAAAGAAATCAGATGGCAAGTATGGAAGAAATTCAACTAGCATGGTATCTCCTTTCGAATACAGAAAACTCTTAACTTTAGTGACTTTCCTTTGTAAATAAGGATGCATTTTTCCAAAACAGCAATATTCTCTCATGTCAAATTCCCTTTAAAAACAGAAACTATGGGTACAGTAATATTAGGCGCACATGTATTATGTCAGGCTGAGAAGTGAGCAAAGCTACTCTAGTTGATCTACAGACCTGTGAGTAGGAAAAGAAATGCTTCTTGTTGTATACCACTGAATTTTGGGGTGGTTTGTTATATACCATTATGTGTCAATAACTGGCTCATACACTAGGTAGCTGATAGTCTAGAGCAGAGGTTGGCAAACTATGGCCAGTGGGCCACTTCTGGCCCATGGCCTATTTTTGTATGGCTTATGAGCTAAGAGTGATTTTTATATTTTTAAAAGGTAGTTAAAAAATAAGAAGAATATGCAACAAAGATCTTCTAGGGCCTGAAAAGCCTAAAATACATATTATACAGCCTTTCTCAGAAAAAGTTTGCCTATTCCTGGTCTAGAGTAAAAGGTAAGGAAGAGAAAAGAGAAATTCTCACCATAGCCATGGCAAAAAAAAGGTATTTTAATGCCCACTACAACCCTGCCTGGATGGCTGTCCCCAACTGGACTTTATATGTTGTTGAATGAGTAGAAGACTACAGCACTTTTTAGGGAGACTGCGTGTAGAGGGACAGGAGGTTGTAGGGGTGAATACCTCCAGGCCTGGGTTTCTATAGCCCACTGACTAAACAACTGTTGGCCATGAGGAGGCAGCACTGTTCACATGGATAACTCAGGAAAAAACACTGGCCAAAACCTTAAATGGAGATAATTTCTTTAGGTGCAATAGCAATTCACAGCCTCTCTGTTTCACTACAGTTAGTGAAGAATGATTCCTAAGCCCCTTCCTAGTTCTTTTCCTCCTGCTGAACTATTTATACATTTGGTGATTATTTGGTGTTCCTTGATTTATATTGGTAGTACTGACTTTCATTGGACAGTGGGCTCCTGGGAAAACATGATGAAAAAATGGCTCTATAATAGACTGGGTATGTGCCGGTGTATGCAGCTCCTGCCATTTTAATTTTTTTTTTTTTTTAGTCAGCTTTGGTAGACACTGTTGAATGAGCAGGTAAAGGCAGTAAGAAGTGAAGCAGAGACATTTAATAAGCAGCAGCACATTAACAGAGCCACACAACAACTGGCAATGAAAAGTAGCTACTGCCTATATATGCAGATGTCCATGTTAGGTGACAAGATAGTTCTCTATTTACTACCACTCTGTTGGTGGAGAAAAATCCTGGAAGGACACGCACCATTAATTCACAGTAGTTACACAATGAAGACCAGCACTGTTTTGCAGACAAAAATTTGGATTCTAAGCTACCTGTGGTACTTCCTCTTAAGATTATGTACAGGGTTCAAGTGAGTGTTGCAACGTTAGGTTGTTTATTTATTAAAAATCGAACCTGGTAACATAACATACTTTGTTTACATGTAGTTTGAAAAGAGCTTGAAAATCGAATTCCTAATTGGGAAAGAGATTCAGCATTGGAGCTATATATATATATGTTGTGCTCAGGAAATCAATGTCTTTTACAGAAAAGCCAAAGAGCAAAGTTTGTCTGGGTCATAAATATAGTTGTCTGCCTCTCTCTCCCTAGGAGGTCTCCCATTACTGTTATTTTATACCTCATACTAGCCTTTGCTGATACTCTGATGTTGCCAATACAGCACTTGAGCCATAAATTTGTTCTGAACTTTTTTTTAATCTAGAGCTATACACTTGCTATTTGGAATTGCAGTGTACTTACTTTGTAAGAACAGAAGGAAACTGCAGAATAGTTACTGACCTGAAAACAATATGTATTTTTAAAAACAGAGACTGTGTGGGTATGATAATCTTAGAGCAAAATTGTATATTTTGTCAGGTTGAGGCTGATGGCATTTACGTAATGCTTTGAGTCGTATTCTAGGCTTGTCTCTCTAGCTCTTGTAACTTCAGTTAAGTCAACTCACTTCTATTTCCTTGTAAGCTCTAACTCAGGCCTTTGTGGGGTGATAAGAAGGATACCAAGAAAAGCCTCATTCACCCGAAATAGCTCATCAACTGGGCTCTTGAAGGGGAGATAGTATTTGGGAGAAAAGAAGAAACCTTTTTTGGAGGAATGGAGACACCTCAAAGATAAGATTTTTCAGTTTTTCAATTTTGACTGGAATCACTTTCAGGGATTGTGAGGAAAGGACATAAAAACTTGCCTTTAAACTTATTTGGAGAATAATGCATTGTTTGTGAGATGTCTTGAGTTCTCTGGAGAGAAAGTACAATAGGACAGGAAGGAGATTCTCAATACCCAAACACCTTTGACATCAGGATGAAGAGATTTTTGTCCTAGGAGGACAGGGTACAGCTTTCCCCAAATGTAAGGAAATGGGCTTGGTGAACCTCAAGTGGCCATTCTGCTTCTGCAACCTCTGGATGAATGCTGGTGAAGATGTGATGTTTGGGCTCCTAAAGGACTCTGTGAAATCAGTTTTCAATGACTATGTGATTACATTGCCATAGTAAAACACTCAATATGTACTTGATTGACTTCTAGGCTTTTTATGTTTTAATCCAGCTTCCCATCCCCAGTTTTCATGTGATTTCATGCCATACTATCCCATCCTATCATATTCTATTCCTTTTCATTCCATCCAATCCCATTTCATTCCACTACTTTCCACAACCAACGAATATCTGCTCTGTGCAAAGAATTGTTGGGTGCTCTGAGATGGAAGGTGAATTAGGTTTTGTATCAACTTAGAATCCCATTGGAGACACCAGCTCATACATATGAAACGAATAGTAAATAACATAAAACCACATGCAACTAAGTGACCTACTGTGAACACACATTCAGTATTTGAGAGGAGGAAAATGGAGGCTCAGGTGATCAGAGATGGCTTCAGGGAAAAGACGGCCTTGAACTCAGACTTGAGGGATGAAGTGGTTTTTGTAAAAAAGGGGGGCAAGAAGGAGGGTTTTCTGGTTAAGGGAAGTAATGGGTAAGGAAATGTACAGTTGAGGGGGGAACATTTTGTCTCTCTCTTCACATGCTTGCCTCAGCCTATAGAATGATAACATCTACTCTGTTGGGAGCATTGAAGAGGTTTCAATTCTTGTTTACTCCTGTCACACAGTGTTCTCTGTGGAAAGAGAAATTATTTACCTGAGTGGTGGAATGGTTAGACTGTGACACCCTTGAGCCCATTCTAGTCTCCAGTACTACACTGATGGACTAAAGATCACCGACACTTTTCTGTTGGCCCATTTGTGAGGAAGGCCAGGTTCCCCTATGTGTCTAGCTAAGGGTCTCCTCTGTAGATCCAGTTCCCCTTGTGTGGGTTGCAAGGTCTGGACTTGGGGTAAAGAAGTAGCAAGTCCATTCGGGCTTCAGACCTGAGCTACATTTTCCAAGGCAGCTTTAATAGAAATAAAGCTGGTATTTTGATCCCTATTACAATCCTATGTCCACTCATCAATTGGTTCAAAATTCAGAAGGATAGAGTATGAATAATTACCAGTTGTGGACCACAGTATAAGGCAGTAATGAACATAGCAAGTTCAAGGTGGGTAGACGTGAAGGAGACAATGAAAAGACTGGCTAGCCAGAGGGCTTGTGGCAGAAAAAAGTAAGTTATGAGCTGGGATAAGAAGGAAGGGGTAGACTGCAGAAGGCCTTGGTTGCCAAAATATGGATGGGAATGTTCACAGCCTAGCTGCTGTAGGAGAGGTGTAAAATTAATTTCAACACAATGAGCTAAATGCTATTATAAAGATGCTTTCAAAGAATGGAAGAGGCTAGTTCTGCTGGAGAAGTGTGTGAGAAGATGCAAGAGGAGAAGGGGAGGATAGTAATGGGAGATTTTACAGAGGCGGTACATTCCAAAAGCTGAGGATGGTCCAGTCTGTCAGCAGCATTCCCCCACCCCCATCCCCATCTCCAACAGAGCAGTTGCTTGGGGGGCAGGAAGAGATGAGACTGAAAAATTAGGCAGAAGAGAGTGCTAAGGAATTTGCATTAGGTGCTGGAGGCAGGAGGGGGACCCTGGAGTTTGTTTCCTTGTACACATTTACACATCGCAGCACAGTAGGTTTAAGAACCGTGAGAATGTGTCTCCCAGGGCCAGGAACAAACACACCATTTGAAACCTGACGTGACCTTAGCTGGCAAGAGGTCTTTGGAGAGGAAGAGGGGCTGCTTTGCTATGGGTTCTACACGCGGTAAGGATTTCTCCACTAACTGAGGCTTTCCTCGGAGGAGCTTGCTTGCTATTTTCTCAGTGGGTGCCTGCTGCTGGTGCCAGGAGAAACTCTGGAATGAGTGCCATATCTGCAGGGAGGCTACAGTGAAGATGCACTTTTAGCTATACAGGAAGATGGCGGGGATTGGGGAGGGGGGTTGCTTCCTAGCCTCATGACTCCAGCCACAATTGGCTTCCCTTTTCCCTTTCTAGTGTTTTCCTAGCTCTCTTCATCTCATAGCTTAATTCGTGGGAAACATTGCTGAGAGTCCTTGAGCATTAACAAAAGCCTCTTCTCCTGGAATGTTGGATCTGGAATTGATTTCAAAAACCTTCAAACTTGGTGATTATCTTAAAGCATCTTTAAGGGGAGACTGGAGGGTAGAACAAGACCCTTGAGCTCTGCTCACATGTCACTTTTCCAGTGACCACTTTATTTAGCAGGGCACTCCCCAGATTCCTTTCCTCACTCTCTACTCTAGTACTCATTCTCTTCCAGTAGACCCTATAGTTTATTTACGTTGCTTCCTGTTTCTCTCACCTGAATATAAATTACGGGAGGATAGGGATTTTCCTGTTTTGTTCACAACTGTATCCTTAGTGCCTAGAACGCTATCTGGCACATAGGAAAAATTCAATTCATTTTTGTTGTATTTGTTTCATTTTGTATGGAAGTCCAGGTAGGAGGTGCAGCAGACACTGTCCACATCTCCCATCCCCTCAGCCCCCACCCCCTCCCAGCACACCAGCCTGACCTCCACCTACCAGAACTTGCATCATCTCTTTGCCTAAGGGATTTCTTTGGTCATCAAAACCTATTCTGCCCTGCAGCACATGATAGGCCAGGAGGGCAGAGAATTAGCAATCTCTATGAGGAGCCCTCAACTACTAGCTGATTGACAGAGTTGATGAATTAAAACCCCAGCATGCTCCCCCCTTAGTTCGTATAACTCTGAGATGCATGTTCTATACTAACTCCCAGAGTTCCTCAGTGCAGTTAAGCTCTAGTTGCCCACAGTGCCACTTGGTTGAAACACATATCTTGTATTAGCTGCCTTCCCTTCCATGGCTCACTTCCCATCCCTCACTCCCCTATTAGTGTTTCCTAAGATCATCTCCCAAATAAACTATTAGTACTCAAATTCTTTTCTCAAGGGCTATTCCTAGGGGAACCCAAACTAAGATAAGAAGTGTTCGATAAATGTTCAAATTAATTAATGATTATATTCTTATACTACCTTTCATGCCTGTTGGGGTAGGCAGCAAACTAATTGGCTGTGGATAAATTTTGCCTGAAGATGTGTTTTGCTGGGTGGCAATATTTGAATACCTTCATATATGTGGCATGTGCTCAACATCCACCTGCTGTTAGGCATTCACATTGAAACTTTTGGGTCTGAAGAGTGTATTCTGAGAGGCAGCACACAGGATTGAAAAGCACAATTAAAAAGGCTTCAATGTTATATTCAAACACTGGAATATTATGCAGCAATGAAAAGAAATGTAGTACAAATAATGCTACAACTTGGGTAAACCTTATGCTAAATGAAAGAATTCAGTCACAGAAGATCACATATTATGATTTCAGTTATATGAAATGTCCAGAATAAGGAAATCTGTACAGATAGAAAGTAGGTTAGTTGTTGCCTAGGGCTTTATGGGGGAAAGGGTGATCTGGGGGTTGATGACTATAGGGAGTGGGATTGCTTTTAGGGGTAATGAAAATGTTCTAAAGGTTGTGGCAATGGATGGACAACTCCATGAATATGTTAAAATCCATTGACTTGCATACTTTAAATTGATGAATTATGTGGCATGTGAATTACATATCATTAAAACTGTTTGAGAAAATATCTGGCAAATTTGGAATCGAGTCCTTACTATACAGTATGCTTGCCATATATGAGCCAAATGAGCTGTACAGGTAAATGAGAAGGTGAGAACAGGGATGAATTTCCCTTTGTCTCGTTTCTCAGTAAAAGATGAATGGGCTTCAAGTGAGGAGAGAGAAGTAAGGGTAGGGGGTACTTCAGTCTGGGGAGCATAGAGAGCAGCAATGAATAATAATAGTAAAATCTTTCCCTTATGGAACACTTGCTATGCACCAGGTCTTGTACTAGGCATTTTGGCTTCATTATCTTTTTTTTTTTTTTTTTTTTGCTGTACACGGGCCTCTCACCGCTGCGGCCTCTCCCGTTGCGGAGCACAGGCTCCGGACGCGCAGGCCCAGCGGCCATGGCCCACGGGCCCAGCCGCTCCTCGGCATGCGGGATCTCCCCGGACCGGGGCACGAACCCGCGCCCCCCGCATCGGCAGGCGGACCCCCCAACCACTGCGCCACCAGGGAAGCCCGGCTTCATTATCTTTTATTTTGCACTTCTTCATAGTAGTTATTACTGTCTCTTATTTTGAGAAAGAAGAAACCAAGGCTCAGAAGATTACCCATGATCACCAAGCTAGTTAGTCCAGATACAGAATCCCAGATCCAGGTCTGTCTTCATCCAAAGATTGCACACTTTCCATTAGTAATTGTATAATAATCATAGTAAATATTTGAATAGGGCTTGCTGTGTGCTAGGCACGGTTCTAAGCTCTGTGCATGTGTTCGCTCATTTAAACTATACTGAGGGAACGCTGGATGAAAAAAAAAATTGAAGTGTGTTAGGGCCAGATTAATAAAGGGATATTTGAAGACAGATTTTTAAAAACAGTTTTCTGAGTTTCCTAAAATTGGAAAATCAGATAATGCCATTATCTGTGTGTGAATTAGAATTTTCCTCGGCAGAATGTTATCAGAGTTATTTTCCTTTTGAAAGGTAGCTGGTATGGCTAGGGAGAATTGAAATAGTAGGTTGCGTGTAAATTACTGAGGTTAGCCAAGAAGCCATTTTGCAATATGTTTGAACTTTATCTTACAGCCAAAGGGTAATACCAATATTTACAGCAAAGGCCATACTAATGTTTAGGTTTTAGATGGTAGATATGCTTTGGCTCAAAAATGTTTTATGCATCAAAGATAATTTTGATCAGTGCTTAGTTTGAAAAATATGTTTGATTTCTTAAATGTAGCCCCCAAGTAAGATAGAGTAAGCAGTTGAGAGCCCCTCTTCCCACATTTCTCTTACTGGGTCTTAGGATAAACTGAGCTAAGAGAGTTGAGTCTTCCTAGTTTTCAATAGCCTTGTGGAAAAGGGACCAGGGAAAAGCTAGCTTTGCACTAATGAACAGGGTTTTGGCAGTTCTGTACACTAAGAGGTCTGAGTCCTTATCATAAACTGGAGTGCAATAGTGAGTTTTGTAGCCTTTCACTTCTAGCCTTTCACTTAGCCTTTCACTTTAAGTCTTAAAACTAACCTCTGGCTCTCCATAGGATGAGAAAGATGGGGGCATATGTGTTACTATCACCTTGATAGCTATAAGCCACATCCACCTCCAGGAGGAACAATGCCAGAACCTAAGTGAATCTTCAACCTTGGAACCAGGGCTCTGGGATTTGGTGCCATTTCTCTTTTCCCATCTGGTCTACACATCCAATATATAGTCCTCCCTCCTTCTTTTTAGCACCTGATATCAAAGAGAACTGCTGGCATGGATAAGGAGAATTAAAATATGATGCTGTCTGTAAATTACATGGCCAAGAAGCTATTTACAATTATTTTGAACTTCATCTTATATCCAAAGGGCAGTCACTGAAGTTTTATAAATATGGGACTGCCACGATAGGTTCTAGAAATGTGAATCTCTGTTCTGTGGGAATAATAAATCGGAAGTGATACAAGAGAATAAATGTAGGAATACCACTGCTGAAGTATTATTACAATGTTTCTCGCTTGGTAGTGAACATGGAAAAGAGGGGCAAGATATAAGAGATAATATGAAGGAAGAACTAGTAAAAGGACTTGTTGGGGAGAGCCTGATGAGAAGAGGGTATCAAAGATGGCTTTGAAGTTTAGAGCCTGGGGAACCATCCTTCCATTTCCCCCTTCTCCCCAAAAATAACCCTGAGGAGTGACAGCTTAACAGGTTAACTTACCATTTTGATGTTTTTTAATGGGTGGAAAAATTGACAAGTAAACTAATTCTTCTGAATTCTAACATTAGAGTAAACGAGCTTTGGAGGCATGCACAATGTCCTGGTCTACAGCCACAAAAGACCTGTGCTCTGGTTTTTCTATTCAGGGTATTCTTACAAAATGCTTTGAATGAATGATAGATCGATCTCAGGAGGTAAGTTCCTTGGTGTCCAAATTATAATCCATTTCACTGCGCTTTCTGAAAGTGGTGATGAGAAGAATGCTCATTGTGAAATTTCTAGAACCACATGTTCCCTTTCACTTCTTACAAAGAGGAGGAATTAGTTTATCTTTGCCAATTCTATAACTTTCCGGGGACATAGAGGAAAAGAGAAGAAGTAGTTACTTTTATTTGTCTCTGCTTAAAACTAGATGAGTTTGAGTTTGCCTAGTTTCATCCGACTACTCATGCTATCCTAGACCCTGTTTAGAAGTGATGTGCTACCTCTTTATTTTTCCTGTCTTTTAGGATTTGTCACAAGCCCTAAGCTCCACTGCTTCTTCCTATCCTTCTAAGAAGCAAATTATTTTCTCCTTTTCTTTCTTAGCTGTCAACTATAATAGAAGAGAGAGTATTAATTTCAACATAATCTCCCTGAATGGTTGATATCCTTGCATTTTCTTACTTTAAAAAATGTACTTTCCTCCATTTTCAATGTAATTTTTGTGATATTTACAATTTTCTGATGTTGAATTGGGTACTTTGTCATGTAAATTGCAAATCTTGCAGAAAGGAGGAAATGAGGTCTTACTTAGGAATTTACAATTAGATGAAAGGGAAAGCCTCTAGAAGAAAAGAATGAGAAAAATGTGTACATGAAAAGAATTAGTTTCAGAAGTGAGGGGACAGAGGGAGTAAATCTTTTAGATGGGGAAGGAAGATAAAATAAATGTTTTATGCCGCCCAAAATGTTGGGTCTCCAAGATGCCTGGTATAAAGGATCCTCCTCGGGTGTAAACATCTATCCACATCCATGATGTAAGTTGAAGAGTACCAAAACGCTAAAGGAGGCTACTACTCCCTCCCATACTGACTCTGGCATTGTGCCAGGTATCTCCACCCTATTCCTACTTGACAGTACTGCCGTGGAGTTGGCTACTACGGTGACCCAGATTCCCTGAAGTCAGGATACTAATAGTTCAGGTTGTGACTGTGGGTGTGGTGTCAAGTACAGAAGTCACTAGTATCAAAGATGTCAAGAAATGTATAGGATAGGCTTTTAAATGGATCATCCACAAGGACTTTGGGGCCACCCAAGAGGATGATATGATTTGGGAAAGGAAGACTGAGCCAGATGTCAAAGTCTTTAATATATGGGAAGTTGTACTCAAAAAATCACTTGTTAGCAGTGATGATGAGGAAGAGATGGTTTTATGAAAGGAGAAAGATGATGACATGAATTGTAAAATGAGGGAACAGAGAGTTAGGGTTCTCCAGATTTCTTTTTTTGGGATTGGCTCATGTGAATGTAGAGTCTGGCAAGTCCTAAATCTGTAAGGCAGGCTGGCAGGCTGGAAACTCAGGCAGGAGTTGATGCTCCAGTCTTGAGACAGAATTTCTTCTCTGAGAAACCTGTTTTTGCTCTAAGACCTTCAACCGATTAGATGAGGCCCACCCACATTATCAAAAGTAATCTCCTTAAAGTCAACTGATTGTAGATGTTAACCATATCTACAAAATACCTACACAGCAGCACCTAGACTAGTGTTTGATTGAATATCTGGGTACTATACCTAGCCAAGGCGACACATAAAACTAACCACCACAGTGAGGATGGAAAAATAAGAACTTAGTCAGCTTTTTCTTAACTCTAAAACTTATTTCTATCTCTAAGCATTTTTTATTCTTTCAGAAACCTTTACTCAAACATCTCTTCTAGTCCATTATGTGCTTCCTATCTATTAAAATCCAATAAGCCCCTTTCCTATTAATTCTACCAAGAGGGATATATCCCTTGAATTCAATGATAGTTCAAAAATTTGAAATCAGTCAATGTGATAACCCACATGAACAGGATGAAGGATAAAAAATCACATATCTCAATAGATGCAGTAAAACCATTAAAAAAATTTAACACCCTTTCATGATTAAAAAAAACTCCCAACAAAGTAGGAATAGAATAGAAAAAAGAATAGAAACTACCTCAACATAATAAAGGTCATATATGAAAAGCCCATAGCTAATATCATGCTCATTGGTAGAAAACTGAAAATATTATCCTCTAAGGTAAGGAAATATGCGCTCTTACCTCTTCTATTCAACATAGTGCTGGAAGTCCTAGCCAGAGCAAATATATAAGAAAAGAAATAAATTGTGTCCAAATTAGAAAAAAAGAAGTAAAATTATCTCTGTTCACAGATGATGTGATCTTATATGTATAAACCTCTAAAAACACTACAAAAAACTGTTAGAAGTAATAAACTAATTCAGTAATGTTACAGTTTACAAAATCAACATATAAAAATCAATTGCATTTTTATATATTAACAATGAACAATCAGAAAAGGAAATTAAAAGAACAATTGTATTTACAATAGCAAAAAGGAAGAAAAAAAGAAAATAATTAAGATTAAACTTAGCCATAAGGTGAAAGACTTTACAATGAAAACTATAAAACATTGTTGAAAGAAATTAAAGAAGACATGAATAAATGGAAAGACATCCCATGTTCATGGATTGGAAGACTTAATATTGTTAAATGTCCATACCACCTAAACTTATCTACAGATTAAACACAATCTATGTCAAAAACTCAATAGCATTTTTGTACAGAAATAGAAAAAAAATCCTTACATTCACATGGAACCTCAAAGGATCCCAAATAGCCAAGACAATCTTGAGAAAGAATAAAGCTGGAGACATCACACATTCTGATTTCAAAACATATTATAAAGCTACAGTAATCCAAACAATATGGTACTGGCATAAAGACAGACATATATAGACCAATGGAACAAAATAGAGAGCTCAGAAATAAACCTGTGCATATAAGATGAATTGATCTTTGACAAGGGTACCAAGACTACACAATGGGGAAAAGATCATTTGTTCAACAACTGGTGTTGGGGGAACTAGATATCCACATGGAAAAGAATGAAATTGGACCCTTATCTTACACCATGCATGAAAATCAACTTAAAATGAATTAAAGACTTGAATGTAAGACCTGAAACTGAAACTGTAAAACCCATAGAAGAAAACATAGGGAATTAGCTTCATGAACTTGGAATTGGCAATGATTTCTTGAATACAACACCAAAAGCACAGACAATAAAAGCAAAAATAGACAAGTGGGACTAAATCAAACTAAAAGGCTTCTTTGCAGCAACAGAAATAATCAACAAAGTGAAAAGGCAGCCTATGGAATGGGAGAAAATGATATAAACCAAAATATATATGATAGAGGATTAATATCCAAAAAATATAAGGAACTCCTACAACTCAATAGCAAAGAATACCAAATAACCTGAATAAAAACGAGCAAAGGACTTGATTAGACATTTCTCCAAAGAAGACATACAAATGGCTAACAGGTATATGTAAAGATGCTCAACATCACTAATCATCAGGGAAATGCAAATCAAAATCACAATGAGATATCACTTCATAACTTTTAGGATGGCCATTATCTAAAACAAAACAAAATAAAATAACAACCAAAAGTAAGAAGTGTTATTGAGAATGTGGGAACACTTGTACGCTATTGGTAGGAATGTAAAAATGGTGCAGCCACTGTGGAAAACAGTATGGAGGTTCCTTAAAAAATTAAAAACGAAAATACCATATGATCCAGTTACCCCATTTCTGAGTATTTATCCAAAAGAATTGAAAACAGAATCTTGAAGAGATATTTGGACTTTTATGTTCATTGCAGCATTATTCACAATAGCCGTAGTGTCGAAGCAACCTAGATGTCCATCACCAAATGAATGGGTAATGTGGTGTATGCATACAATGAAATATTATTCAGGCTTAAAAAAGAAGGAAATCTTGTCATATGTGACAACATGGATGGACCTTGAGGACATTGTGCTAAGTGTAATAGTCCAGTCGCAGAAGGAAAAATACTGCACAATTCCACTTATATGAGGTATCTAAAATAGTCCAGGTATGGAAGGCTGGTTCAATGCCTGAAAATCAATCAATGTAATCCACCATATCAAAAGGCTAATGAACAAAAATATTATCATATCAATTGATGCAGAAAGCGCTTTTGAAGAAAACCAATACCCATACATGAAAAAGAAGCTTTTCAGCAAGTTAGGAATAAAGGGGAACTACCTTAAATTGATAAAGAGAATCCACAAAGAGTCTACAGCTAACTTCATACTTTGTGGTGAGTGAATGGCTGCTTTCCCCCTAAGATCAGGAATGTGGCAAAGATGACCACTCTCACCATTCTCATTCAACATAATACTAGATATTCTGGCCACTGCAATTAGGCAAGAAAACAAAATAAAAGGCATTCAGATTAGGCAGAAAGAAATACAGCTACCTCTATTTGCAGATGATTTTCTATGTAGGATATCCCAAGGAATCTACAAAAGCACTCAGAGAACTAATAAGTTAATTCAGTAATGTTATAGGATACAAGAATCAACCACATTTCTATCGATTAAGAATAAACTTGTAGAGCCCAAAATTAAAAACAAAATACCATTTATAATTCCTCAGTGAAAATGAAATACTTAAGTATAACCTAAATAAAGGATGTAAAGGACATGTATTCTGAAAAATTATAAAATGTTTATGAAAGAAATCAAAGAAGACCTAAATAAATGGAGAGACATACTGTGTTATTTATCAAAAGACTCACCACAGCAACTGTCAATTCTCCTTTAATTGATATGTAGGTTTAATGCAATTCACAGTGAGGATTTTTGTAGAAATAAGCAAGCATATTTTAAAATTTATATGGAAATGACAAGTTATGGAATAGCTAAAACAGTCTTGAAAAAGAAGAATTAGGTGGAAAGAATCACTCTACCTAATTTAAGGTTTACTATATAGCTAGAGTAATAAAGAAGTGTAGTATTGGTGGAGGGATAGACACATAGGTCAGTGGAACAGAATACATATCCCAGAAATAGAGCACTACATATATGCCCTACGGATTTTTGACAAAGGTTCAAAAGCAATTCAAAGGAGGAAGAACAGCCTTTTCAACAAACAGTGCTGGAACATTTAGACATCCATGGGGAGGTAAAAGAACCTTGACCCAAACTTCATACTTTACACAGAACTTAACTCCAAATGGATCACAGACTTCTTAAATGTAAAATGTAAAACTAGATATCTTTTAGAAATAAACATAGGAAAAAATCTTTGGCATCTAAGGCTAGGCAAAGTCTTCTTAGACTTGACACCAAAAATATGACCCATAAAAGGAAAAATTGATAAATTGAACCTAATCAAAATAAAAAACTTTTCTCTGTGAAAAGCCATGTGAACAGGATGAAAAGATATGCTAAGGAGTGGGAGAAAACCTTTGAAAACCACACATTTGGAAAAGGACTTGTATCCAGAATGTATGAAGAACTATCAAAAACACAATAGTAAAAAACCATCCAATTAGAAAATGAGCAAATGATACGAACAGACATTTCACCAAAGAAGATATATAGATAGCATATAAATGTATGAAAGATGTCCAACTTCGTTAGCCATTAGAGAAATTTAAATTAAAACCACAATGAGATATTACTACATCATATTAGAATGGCTAAAATAAAATAATAGTGACAACACCAAATGGTGGCAGATATGAGTAGAAACTGGATCAGTCATAAATTGCTGGTGGAAATATGAAATTGTTCAGCCAATCTGGAAAACAGTTCAGCAGTTCTATAAAAAAACTAAACATATATATAGCATACAACCCAGCAATTGTACTCTTGGGCATTTATCCCAGAGAAATGGAAATTTGTTTTTACACAAAAACCTGTACACAAATGTTCACAATAGCCTTATTTGTAATAGCCCCAAACGGAAAACAACTTTGATGTCCTTCAACGGGTGAATGGTTAAACCAACTATGGTACACCCATACCATGGAATACTACTCAACAATAAAATGGAATGAACTACTGATGCGTCCTGGATGGATCTCCAGACAGTTCTGCTGAGTGAAAAAAAGCCAGTCTCAAAAGGTTACATGCATACTGCATCATTCCATTTATGTAACATTCTTGAAATGACAAAGGAATAAAGAACAGATTAGTGGTTGCCAGCTGTTAGAGACTGGGGCAGAGAATGGGAGGGAAGTAGGTACAGTTATAAAAGGGTATCCTTGTGGTGATCAAACTATTATGTATCTTGACTGTGGTGATGAACCCATGATTCTACACATGTGATATTGCATAGAGGTAAATATATACATATATATCTCTATATATATATATGCTCACAAATGAGTGCATGTAAAACTAATAAAATCTTAATAAAACAGAATGATTCTATGAATAGCAAGATCCTGGTTGTGATATGGTACTATAGTTATGCAAGGCGTTACTATTGGGGAAAACTGGGAGAAGAGTATATGGAATCTTTCTATATTATTTCTTATAACTTTATTTGAACAAAATGTTAAAAAATAAAGAAGAGATTGGGTAGATTAAACAATGTTAGAAAGAAAAATGGGACAAAACATCAGAGATCAAACACATCAGAGATTAAAAATGATAAGAGATTTTATGATCAACTTTATGCTCATATATTTGAAAACTTAGATAAAACAGATAATTCCCCAGAAAATATAACATTAAAACTGACTAAACAGAAAACAGAAAACTTGAATAAACATAGTCATTAAAGAATCTGAGTCAGTAGCTAAAGAGTCCCTCCCACACAAGAACAAAACACTAGGTCTAACTGATTTTATGGATGAATTCTACCAAACATTCAAGAAACATAGAATTCCAATCTTCTGTAGACTCCCCAGGCAATAGAAAATGAGGGAACACTCAATTATTTTATTTAGGCTAATATAATCTTCATACAAACAATAGACCTGGGCATTTTAAGAAAAGGAAATTGCTGGCCAATCTCACTAATTAATACAAATGCAAACATCCTAAATAAAATATTATCAATACTATTTCACTAATTATAAAATATTATCAAGAATATCTTACTTAGGATGTTTGCATTTTAATGTCTTAAAATATGTGACACAACTAGGTTGGGTTTAACTCAGGCATAAAAGTGTAACTAGTAAATTGAATAAGTAGGACTCATGGGATTATAATCAGAAAATAACTTTGATTTCCCTACTGCCAATGTAGGTCTACTCTGTGGGATTAGATCTTTTCTCTTGGATCAAAAGTAAGACAGTTCCATGACTCTTGTGTATTTTGGTCATGTTTTATCACAGAAGAGTCTCAGTTTAATTAAAGTATTGGTTATAATGAAAGCTTTAGTATTTCTTTAAAGTTGTATTTTCTTCCATCTCTCACCCAGGCCTACTGTGGGCTGGGTAGTTGAAATGAGAAAGGAGATGTGGCCAGTACCTTCTTACTTTCTCCACAGAGTGCTTCTAACCTTTCTCTGCTATATTGCTTATGTGGGTTTGTGATCCTTCTAGAACTGTACCATAGAAGGAGATAGGTGAGAAGAGAAAGAAGAATAAGTTCTTTCTTGATTAATTCTTCCATGAACCAGGATCAATATTATTAGAGCCTAGCTGGTGTTCGAAACCAGTGTACTTTCTTATGGGGTACTCCTATGGGCTTTTCTGAGACCTTCCTATCCTTCATATTTCTCAAGTGAAGTCGACAACAAGTGTACTGTGTCTTCTCAGATCTGGTTGACATATATCAAACCTTCAAGTAGTTCCATTGAAGCTCCTTTCCCTAGGCTTAAGGTGAATGTGAGCCCAGCTCCCACACCCTTCCACTGGGAGGACTTTAGAGGCACAGAATGTCTACACCTTTTTCCGATTCCTCTCCTAATTTCCAAGCCCTTTCTTGGCCTCTCCACCTTCTTTTACATGTGGGGATTGGCAGTCAGCTAAGGGTCACAAAACCAGTTTACAACTACCTCCTTTACAAGACCAGCATGGTGGTCTCACACCTCACATTGGAATGTGTTGTTTATTGTTGGGGCCTCAGCCAAAACTGAGACTGAAAATTGTTTCATTTTAAGATCTTGTTTCACAATATTGTTATACCATTAGGAAAATCTATTAATGTAATTCAACACAATAAACAAATAAAGGAGAAAAATATATTATTATTTCAATAGAAGCAGAAGAATCATTTGATAGAATTTAGTATTTATTTATGACTTAGAAATCTCTTACAAACTAGCAATACAAAAGAATTATTTATTTTTTTGGCTGCGCGGCTTGCAGGATCTTTGTTCTCAAACCAGGGATCAAACCCATGCCCCCTGCAATCCTAACCACTGAACCACCAGGGAATTCCCCAAAAGAATTTCTTAACCTGATTAAGAGTATCTATCAAAAACTTCCATAGTAAACACCATACTTAATGGTTTAAGGCTAGGAGGCTTATTTTTAAAATAAGGATCAAGACAAGGATACCATTATCTTTACTTCATTTCAACATTTCACTGGAGATTCTATCCAGCATGGTAAGACAAGAATTTTTTAAAAAGAGAAAAAAATTTATTAGAATAAGAAAAGAATAAAACTACCACTATATATTGAATATGCAATTGTCTATACAGAAGATCCAGGAAAACCTATAGAAAAATTATTAGAGTTGATAAGAAAGTTTAGCAAATTCACTAAAGATAAGCTCAATATGTGAAAATTGATTTTATTTCTATCCATTAGTAACAAAGTTAGACAGAAATGTGACTTTTTAAAAAGGTGCCATTTTCAGCAGCAGTTTAAAAAGAAAACCAGTAACAGATCTAACAAAGGATATACATGACCTCTGTGGAGAAAAATTATAAACTGTTATTATAAAACTTTAAGAAAAACCCAAGGAAATGGTGAGAAATACCATGTTTATGGAGAAGACTCCATAATCATAAATATGTTAATTGTCCCAAAATCAATCTGAGAATTCAGTGCAATCCCAATCAGAAGACATTCATGGGAATAATAAACCCAAGTTTTGGGGTGGGGGAAATGTGAGAAAGGACATTATTTTACAATATTTCTTAATCTAGGTAATTGATATACAGGTATTCATTATGTTCTTTTCTCATTTTTTTTGGTATTTCTGAAATATTAAGTTTAGGAAAAGGGTGCTGAGTACACAACTTTGGCATTGCACTGGTGTCTACAAGCCAGTCTCACACCAATAATTGATAATTTGGTATGGATTCCTATCTATGTGCATTTGCACACTGGATTCTCTATGCTTTACTCCTTTGTGACTTGAAGCAGGTAATTGATACTCCTAAACCCTCAGTTTTCCACATCTATGAAATGTGGTTGTCATAAGCAATTTAAAATTTCTAAAAAGTTTAAAATAAGATAAAGTATTCTCTCAGTAAATTTTAGTTTGTTTCTCTATAAGAGGAGATTGTCAATCTGGTTCAGAAAGTGAAGCATCTGGGAATCATAGTGCCCTTTGCGAAACACCACGAGATTCTGACATATATAACTCAATCTTGTGAAGTAGGAGAAGTTTTACTCAAAGTAAACGTGGCATATGTTTGCAGTATATGACCACAACCACACATGTAAATAAAAAGTTTCTAAATTACTGCACTAGTCTGCATTTGCTGCCACATCAATAATTTTGTCATCTGCTAGTGCTCCTGGCAGCCAGTATGAGAAAAATTTATGGACGGAATTATAAGATTGAAAAATTCCCGTCTGTTAGTCTAACTGCCCCACCCCACCCCACCCCATGCATTGAGGAAAGAGCACCAGTATTGGAGTTTAGTTCAAAAACCTTTAATTATTCTTATGGGAAAAAAATCCCTGGGATGCAAAGCAAACAGAACATTGAAGAGGAAGGCCTAGTGGCTCCACCCAGCAGAATGAAAACATCTTCAAAGACTCCTATCAGTTAAATCAACATGACAAATCTTTCTTTAAAAGGTTTCTGGCTTATTAGTCTTTATTATCAGATACTAGGTCAGACATTCCTTCATTTAGGTTTAGAAGTACTGTTTTAAAATTCAAATCAGAAACTGTTTGAAATACTCACATCATCTGACCTAAGTTTGAAATGATATATGCACAGAGCACGTTCAGATAGTGATCTGTATCAAGTGGGAATCATAAAAACTGCTCCTTAAAGTAGGACTGCCCAAGTATTCTAGATTTTGTTGTGTATATATTTTAATTAATTTACAAAGATCCTTGTACATGAAGCCGTGCTGATGCCTAGACCTTCCCATTAGGACTTGAGATGAAAGAAAATAGATGTTCCCATCTATCCTTCCTTCACAGACTGACCAGACCCTATTAAGACAAGAACAGACAATCTTCTTTCACAAGGTTTTTCAGGAAGTTATTGATTAATTAATACAACAGTATTTAGTGAGGACCTATTTGGTTAAATCATTGTCCTAGACACTGGAGATATAGCAGTGAACAAAAATTTGTGTAGTTTAATGTTAGTTAGTGGTAAGTGTTATGAAAAAGAAATTAATCAGTGCATGAGAATAGAATTATGGGTGATGCCATTTAAGATAGAGTGACATTTGAGTAGAGACCTGAATGAAGTGAGAGAGTTAGTCATGTGAATATATTGAGAAAGACAGTCTCTGAGAGGAGAGAATGTCAAGGCCCTGAGTTGGGAACATGTTTGTTGTGATAGAAGAACAGGAGGCCAGTGTCTGGTTTGAGCTTAGTGAAAAAGAGAGCTAGTGTCAGGATATGAGGACAGAGAAATATTCAGAGGCCATAAAGTGAAAGGCTTTGTAGGCTACAATAAAGACTTTAGATTTTATTCTAAGTGTGTTGGAAAACCACTGGAAGGTTTTGAACATGGGGAAGACATACACTGACATATATTTTTATAAGGGTCATCCTGGAGACTATAGGAGAATGAAATGTAGAGAGATAAGAGTACAAGGTGGAAGGCTACTGCAGTAATCTAGATGAGAGATCATGGTGACCAGGACCTGGAGTATACTGGTGGAAGTGGTGAGATGAATGGTGGTAGAAGCTACAGGATTTGCTAGTGGATTAGATGTAGTATATAAGAGAAAGAGAGTTAAAGATGATTGCAACTTTTGTGACTTGAGCAAATGCATGAATAATGGTGCCTGTCTCAGTTTGTTTGGGCTGCTGTAACAGAATACCACAGACTGGTGGTTTATAAACAACGAAAATTTATTTCTCACAGTTCTGGAGGCTGGGAAGTCCAAGATCAAAGTGCTGGCAGATTCAGTATCTGGTGAGGGCCCACTTTCTGGTTCATAAACAGCTGTCTTCTTGCTGTGTCCTCACATGACAGAAGGGGTGAGGGACCTCTCCCGGGTCTCTTTCATAAGTATACTAATCCCATTTACGAAGGTTCCACTCTCATGACCTAATCACCTCCCAAAGGCGCCATCTCCTAATACTATCATATTAGGGGTTAGAATTTCAATATATGAGTGTTGGGGGAGACACAAATATTCAGCCTATAGCCGTGCCATTTACAGAGATGGGAAACACTTGCTGAGATGGGAAACAATGGAGAAGGGGCAGATTTGGGGGAGGGGAAATCTAGGGTTACCTCTCCCATCGCGGAGCACAGGCTCCGGACGCACAGGCTCAGCGGGCATGGCTCACGGACCTAGCTGCTCCGCGGCATGTGGGATCTTCCCGGACCGGGGCACGAACCTGTGTCCCCTGCGTCGGCAGGCGGACTCTCAACCACTGCGCCACCAGGGAAGCGCCTAGGGTTCATTTTTTAACATGTTAATTTTGAGATCTCTAGTAGAAATCCAAGAGCAGGCAATAGATATGAGACTGGAATTCAGAGGAAAGTTGGAGCTGGAGACATTTGGGAAGTATCAGTTTATAGTTTGTATTTAAAACAATGAAATCATTTAGAGAGATCGCATAGATCGAGACACGGTGTATGAAGATTAAGTCTTGGGCATTATGATATGTAGAAATATGGAAAAAGAAAATAATAAAGAGACTCAGAAGAGGCAGTCATCAGGGAAGCAAAATCAGTTCTGGAAGCCAAGTGAAGAAAGTGTTTCATGAAGGAGAGAACAATCAACTTTGACAAATGATGCTAAGAACTCAAGGAACATGATAATTGAGGATTGACATTGGATTTGGCAATGTGGAAGGGACTTAAAGAGGCCGACTTCATTGAAGTGTTGATAGCAAAAACCATGTTGTACTGGATTCAAGGAACAGTTGGAAGAAAGAAGTGAAGGCTGTATGGGCAACATTTTCAAAGATTTTGGCTGTAAAATGGAGTAATGAAATGGTGAGGGAATGTTGGAACAATGGAGATTTTTAAAAATTTTATTATAGTTGATTTACAATGTGTTTAGTTTCTACTGTATAGCAAAGTGACTCAGTTATACATATATATATATTCTTTTTCATATTCTTTTCCATTATGGTTTATAACAGGATGTTAAATATAGTTCCCTGTGCTATACAGTAGGACCTTGTTGTTTATCTATTCTATATATAATAGTTTGCATCTGCTAATCCCAAACTCCCCATTCTTCCCTCCCCCACCCCCCTTAGCCCATGGCAACCACAAGTCTGTTCTCTATGTCTGTGAGTCTGTTTTTGCTTTGTAGATATGTTCATTTGTGTCATATTTTAGATTCCACATATAAGTGATATCATGTGCTATTTGTCTTTCTCTTTCTGACTTAATTAACCTAGTATGATACTCTCTAGGTCCATTCATGTTGCAGCAAATGGCATTATTTTTAATGGCTGAATAATAGTCCATTGTATTGGACTATATATATATATATATACACACCAGGTCTTCTTTATCTATTCATCTTTTGATGGGCATTTAGGTTGTTTCCATGTCTTGGCTATTGTAAATAGTGCTGCTATGAACATAGGGGTGCATGTATCTTTTCGAATTAGAGTTTTGTCTGAGTCTATGCCCAGGAGTGGGATTGCAGGATCTTATGGCAACTCTACTTTTAGTTTTTTGAGGAACCTCCATACTGTTTTCCATAGTGGCTGCACCAATTTACATTCCCACCAACGGTGTAAGAGGGTTCCCTTTTCTCCACACCCTCTCCAGCGTTTGTTACTTGGAGACTTTTTAATAATGGCCATTCTGTCTGGTGTGAGGTGGTGCCTGATTGTGAAACAATGGAGATTTTTATGACTGGACTTAACTACAGCATGTTTGTGTGCTGATGAAAATGACAGAAGAATAGATGCTGCAGGAGAAAAGAGGGACAGTTACAGAGCTATTGTTCTCGAAGTGGTGAGAAGGATGTGGGTGACAATACATCAAGATAGGAGCTAGACAGTTTATCTGCTATAACTGGAGAGAAGGCAGAGTATCTGGGTGCAAATGCAATTTTCACCCAAAAAACTAGGTTTGCCTCTTGGTGGGTGTTGAGCCAAAAGAGAAAACGAAGCTAAAGAGTGGGAGGAGGAAGGATTTATTACTTGCAGCAAGTAAGGAGAACACTGGAGATCTTTCCCAAAGCCAGTGTCTCCCAAACAGCAAAACTGGGGAAGTTTTAAGCTAAGGGTACATGCATATTCATGAAGGGGCTTGTGTGGTTCACAGAGTCCAAGCTTTAGTTGATTGAAGTCAGGAGGGTCAGAAAAGGTCAACAACATCATCCCTTAGGTTCCAGTCGATCTGGCGGTTGAGTGCTTCAGGCTAGTCATTACCATTGAAACAGAACTGGGGGTCTTTACAACTGATATATTATCTTTCCTATTGTTACTGCTGTTGCCTTACAACCATTTGTTTGTCATTTGTTTCTGCATTCTTTTGTCTCCTTAAGATCATTAATAACTGAAACCTGTTTAAGGACAAGCATCCGTGGCCTGGCTTAGATCCCAAAATGGCTTAAGCCAAAAAACGGCTTCTCTCCTGTCAAGAAAGCCATGCCTGGTTCTTTTTCTCTCAGGACCCCCTACCCTGCCTGCTTACACAATAAGATTGGAAGATGCGGTGGTGAAGGATGTGGAAGTTAGAACTCTTTCTGATTGAGTTTTTAGCGAAACAGGAAACAAAGTCATCAGCTAAAAGTGAGGAATGGGGACAAGTTATTGCAGTTTTAAGTCAGGAGACAATAGCATGACATAGCATCTTAGATAATGGGAGAATGATTTGACCTTTGGTAAGTATAAGACTGCCAGCAGCACTGAAGATCTATGTGTGGCTCATGGGCTTAAATCTAAAATGAGCCCCCCCTAAGAGAGAGGGAGAAAGAGAGAGGGATAGCAGGCATAGATTCCAGCAGAGGCAGCTGTTGGCAATAGGTTGTGGCATATAACTCTGCAAACTCTCCTACACCCCCTCAGCATGGCTCTCTGTGAATTCTCCAGAAAACACTGTGTGTGTGATACGCTCCCTTTGTCAGACTCTGCACATTGGCAGCTGTGTTGTTGAGTTTTGTAATTATACAAATGATGACAGCAGCCCAAACAGCTTCCCATGTTTTCCAGTTCTTCCTTAAGGAAAATGGGCGAGCATTTCCTGTTACATAGAATCATACATAGAATCTAGGCTCTTAGTGGTGATTTTCAGGGTCTGTATTATAAGGAACCATGTTATGATGGACCTTAGTAACCAAATTAATGAACCTGGATCTTATCCTAAAAGTAACAGTAAGAGGGCAAACAATGGAAGTCTTTTTTTATTTTTGGCTTAAAATATTGACCTATTATTTCTCACGATTCTCTGGGTTGATTGGGCTGTTCTGCTGGACTCACTTCTGAAGTGGCATTCTGTTGTAAGGTTGGCTGGACAGGAAGGCCTGAGATGGCTACAGTCATATGCCTGGCCTGTTACCGTCCATGTGGGTTCTCATCCTCTAGTAGGCTAAACTGGTTTCCTTCGGAAGCCTCAGGGCAGTGTTCAAGATGGGGAAGGTGCAAGTTGCATGGCCTCTTAAAGCTGAGGCTTTGGAATTCATAAAAAAATCACTTCTGCCACATTCCATTGGTCAAAGCAAGTCCCAAGTCCAGCTCAGATTTAAAGGGGTAGATAAATATACCGAATCTCTGTGTAGGAGGATGGGCAAAGTCACATCGCAAAGGTGCAGGCATACGGCAAAGGGAGAATTTTGTGACCGTTAAAAAAAACTGACCACACCAAAAAACACTACTGGAATCCCAGGAAACCCACTTTGGGAAATGTCATGCTAGGCTGAATGACTGTTCCCCCCTAAAAAAGCTATTCCCCCAATAGAGTACATATCAATACATGTGATTGTTTAATTTCATTTTATAATCATATTGTGGTCCTAGGTGACATTCACTGGAATTACAAGTGTTCTTTAATTTAGTTATCTTACTTTACTAATTGCCAATGTTTTCCTGGGGTAACTCCAATAATTCCTTGCTTATTTTTGTAAGCCAAGAACAAAAAAGTCTTAAACTGAAAAAAAAAATTTGTGCTTATTTTCTTTTCCAAAGTATTAGCAGCAGAATCAGAGCTATGCTGGTCACATGTAGCACAACTGGGGGAGACATCTTCATGCAAAGTAGTTAACAGTCTGTCTCCTATGCTGCACAGACCTGCATGAATGCATAGTCCAGATCCAGGTCCTGAAACTGTCTCCCTGTTAGTGGGTGTGCTAAGATATTTTGCTTTAGGATGCTTTCTAGCATCAGAAATGGAGGCAGAGACTACACTGTTTAGAAAGATTGCATTCATGAAGATCCTTACACTTGATATCTTTAAGAAGATGATTTTCATGTGACTTCTTCTGAGGTTTGCAATCTACCCCTGTCCTTTAGTTTATGGACTCTTTCATTAACTATAAGCTTCAATCTGTAGTTGTGCTTCTCCCAGACTTCTCAGATGCCAAAGAAAGGCCATACTGGATACTGCTTGAGCTTGATGGCATACTGTAGCAGATGCTAAGGAGTGGCTCACTCTTCTATTCCAGCCTTTTTCTAGTGTGCCTGTTTGTACTTCAAAGACTGTAAAACTCCCTTGCAGCTAGGATTCTGAATATGATTTGCACTCCACCAATTAAATACGCTTGTGTGAAACCTGAATTGGGAAATGAGTTAAGTGGGAAGAGAGGCAGCATGTAAGGCATCCCTGTGGATTGTGACATGGGCTATAAGATTCTGGAACTGACAGCTGTGATTTCCTGATTCTGCAGCAGCTCCTATGGTAGCCCAGTCCTGTGGGGCTTTGGGGAGCTGTCCCTTGAATCTCAATCTAGAATTTTTCCTCAGTGTTGATGTCTTCCATAGAGTTATGGGTTCCACTGCATGAGAAGAGAGAAGACACCAATGAGATAAGGCAGAATGACCCCTAACCCAAGAGGTCTTTAGCTGTTCTCCAGGGCATTCCTTCAGTTTCTGTTCCCCTGGGGCACAGAGCTGGGTGGAGAAGGGGTAAAAGGGATTTGGAGAGGCAAATGGAAGATACTAGCACAATAATTAGGTCGAATGATCCAGCCAATCCTTGGGTTTTAGCTGGTTTTACACCTGCTCTCACTGGCATTCAGTGTAGGAGGTTTGCTCTGAAATATTCCTTTGTAAAACATGCTGGATACTATGCTGTAATATTTACATACCTGTTTCGGTTAAGTAAATCATTAAGGTGACTTTATAAAATGGGTATCATTATCACAAACTTACAGATGAGCAAATTCCCTGAGAGGAAATGGAATTGATGGGATTTGAACTTAGGTTTGTGTGGTTTTTTTTTTTTTTTTTTTAATTTTTTTTTATTTATTTTTGGCTGTGTTGGGTCTTCATTTTTGTGCGTGGGCTTTCTCTAGTTGTGGCGAGCGGGGGCCACTCTTCATCACGGTGCGCGGGCCTCTCACTGTCGTGGCCTCTCTTGTTGCGGAGCACAGGCTCCAGATGCACAGGCTCAGTAGTTGTGGCTCACGGGCCTAGTTGCTCCGCGGCATGTGGGATCTTCCCAGACCAGGGCTCAAACCCGTGTCCCCTGCATTGGCAGGCAGATTTTCAACCACTACACCACCAGGGAAGCCCGGTTTGTGTGGTTTTAAAGCCAAAGATTTTCTAGAAAGTCATGCCACCTTAGAGAGAGTGAGAGAGAGACAGAGACACACACACAGAGAGGGAGACTCTGAAAAGGCACCAGGCAACCCCTTTTGTCCTAGCAAACACAGATTTCACAAGACATTGCCTCTGTTTCCTCGGTATCATCCACCATGAATAACACAGCCAGCTATCATTTTACATGTTGCAGGCTCTGGATTACTTCAAAGAACGTCTCAGGCATATTTCCTGAGGATTTTAAAGTAGCCACACTCTGGGTTTTTTTGAACTACGTAATGATTCCCTTGGATTAGAGCAATTTTCTACATTTCACATCAGCTTTTCCAATGTAGTTGATATAAAATACTTTTTTTCTCAGTTCAGCAGGACCATTGCAATTGGTCTTTAGATAAGGCTGGGTTTTAGGTAAAAAAGGTGCCCTCCCTTGTCATAATACAATAAAAATTAGGATATATTATGCCAATTGACTTTAATGTTTATGCCTTGACATAATAATTTCATTTATAGGCATATAAACCAAGAAAATAACCTGAACTAAAGAAAAGCTTTATGCTCATATACATTTGTTATAACATTATTTGTAATGGTGAAAAACTAGAAACAACCTATGTAGCTAACACTAGAAGGATAGTTCAATCAACCATTAAGATTATGCTTATGAGGAGATTATGATAGAATTGAAAAGTACTTGCTATATTATTAAGAGGAAAAGGACTTATAAAAGTCATATATGTAGTCTAATCAAACCATTTTTAAAGAAAAATACACAAAAATCTATACACAGGAAAATATCTGGCAATATACTACAGTAATGGCTCCCAACTTTTCATGTATGAGAACCCTTGTCAAAACTCATCATAGGGCTTCCCTGGTGGCGCAGTGGTTGAGAGTCCACCTGCCGACGCAGGGGACACGGGTTCGTGCCCCGGTCCGGGAAGATCCCACATGCCGCGGAGCGGCTGGGCCCGTGAGCCATGGCCGCTGAGCCTGCGCGTCCAGAGCCTGTGCTCCGCAACGGGAGAGGCCACAGCGGTGAGAGACCCACATACCGCAAAACAAAACAAAACAAACAAAAAAAAACTCATCATAGATTTCTGGTTGCACTCAAGATGGAATAGTCCCATTCCTCCCAGGTCCTCTCTTTTATACCTAAAAATCCCTGGACATAACAAACAAGCTTAGGAAGACTGAAAGGTGGAAAAAAGAAGACAGACTGCCTAAGGACCTTGGGGCTGCAAGTAAGACACAGTGGTGAAGTTCCCTGGGTTTTCTTATTGTCTCCCATGGGCCAAAGATGAATTCATGACTAAGTTATCTTCAGCCTTAGAATGTGTTCTGATAATGCATCAAAGAGTGGATTGTTTTGGAGTTACACAAATTTGGTATGAGGATCACTGGTGATCCATAATGGTCCTTATAGTCCTATAGTATGAATGTTCTATAAATTAACAACGACCATGTTTTTATTTCCTTAGAAAATCATTGGTCTCTTTAAGGGACAGTGATGTGCCAGCTACCCCCCCCCCACTCCTTGCCCACACATAACAGTCATGGCTAATTTAACAATCACTGGGCAACCAGTATTAATTGATCAGTGTCATATGACAAGGTGACCATACATCCCAATTTGCCCAGAACAGTACCTGTTGTCTTGGCTTAATTATTAACAGTGCCCCTTTCACTCTCATATAAGTGTCCTGGATTGGATGATGCCTAACTGTGCATAACTAATCTATTGTAATTAGCTCTGCTCAAAGATTGAGTGTATTAGATTTTCACTCTCCACCATTTGAACTGAAAAATGAAATTAGATTCCTATGATTAATGGTGAAGGCTGAAACTGATAATTCATGAAGTAGAGAGAAGTGGGAGGGTCATGATAGGCCATGAGTGAGTCAACATTATGAGTAATTCAAATTTATGAATAAGTAGGAACTCTGAAGTTGAGGAAAGATCTACAGAAGGGAGGGTGAGAAATTAGTTTGGAGGGGAGAGGAGAAGAGACTCACAAAGGAAACCAACATGTTTTATGTAATGATGGAACCTTATAGTGAATACTCATGAGTTCCCAATGCCAAACCCATTTTCCATGAGACTGAGTCTCATTTCAGTGCCAGTTCTTGGATTCCTATAAGGTCATTTCTTCCTTACTGATTATCTTAGTTTAAGTTTCCCCTGGAAGCAGACCTTAGGACAAGAATTTCAGTGAAGGTGATTTATTTGGGAAGTGGTCCCACGAAGCACTGGTAGTGGGATGCGGAACTGAGACAGAGAAGGGAAGAAAGCCAATACAGGCATTTTCACGAGCATATTACTGCTGTAGACAAGTGGGACTTATTCATGCTGGGGGCTCCCAGAAGACAGCATGAAGGACAATTCGGTTGTTCACTCAAGGGGAAATGAAGCAAAGATATTTATTCACCACACTCAGTCATCATTGGTAGATGGCTACTCCCAGGACTGGTAATTCCCTGGCACTTCTGGCATGCTCCTTGCATGGGCTGGGCATGCTCCTGTGGCCAGAGGAAACTCTCAGGCAGATAATCCCACATGCTTGAAATAAGAACCATTAATGGGAACACTGAGTACCAGTGTTTCTGGTAGTCTGAATGTGTTTCTGTTTATCACTACAGAAATTGCCTAAGACAGTCTCCAATCATTTATTTATTTTATTCTTGTACTTCCAAAATATGAACTGAGCAGTATCTGCCATACTGTTAGATTTTATGAGTTTAATTGGGATAACGGAAATAAGTAGTACAGATCACTTTGTAGGGATGTTTGACCCCACAATAGTGGCCTCTTAGTTTGTACAATATGTGAAAAATACTGATTTATTAGGATGAACAATAGTGATGTTTATCCTTTAAATATGTATCTATTTATTCAGTGCTGATGAGAATAATTTTCTTTCTTTTTTAAACATTCTATTCTAGAATGTTTTTTCTCAAACACTCAGTGAAATCTGTCTACAAATAATAGTAGAAAATGGACTACCTTACATTACATTATTGTTTGTAACTAAAAGAATGTTAAGAAAAAATGGAGATTTAGATCCACAACGGGGGTGGCAGATTATGATCAGTTAAGCTACAAACCTAACACTGGACCACTAAATTCCACCCTTGGGGTTAGATGGCAAAAATTTTCCATCATTGAGGCCTGCCTTTATTCAGCCTTTCATTTTTCTTTAGCATACCATAACAGATTTCCTTATCAGTGTTAATAGGAATTCTATACAACATTCACTGTTATAGAATCAACTGAACTACAGCGCACTTTATTATATAGAAATGTTCCACCTACCTTCCTACCCTGCTATCTGCCAACGTGGCTTAGAAAAAATCTTGGTGTATAACAAGAGATGGTTAACTCTATGCATGAGTTTATTGGCAATGTGCTGGAGCCAGTGCTTTGAGATTCAGTTTTGCACATCTTTCCCCCACTCTGTGTTCAGTAACATCATGTTAGTAGCATACAGTTGACCATAGTGGGAGCATTTACACCATGGGAATTAGAAAAACACCATGAGTCAGGCATCTTTTTTTCTAATGGCTGGTTAAAAATTTACCAGCCTACCACTGGTTTTCCTTTCTCTTTCTCTTTCCTTTTCTTTTTTTTTTCTCTAGCTTTGTTCAGATATTATTCATATATAACTTATGTAAGTTTAAGGTGTACAATATCATTATTTGCTACACATATATATTGTGAAGTGATTAGCACAATAAGCTTAGTTAACACGTCCATCATCTCACATAATTACCACTTTTGTAGTGATAACATTTAAGATCTACTCTATTAATAACATTCAAGTAGATAATAAAGTATTGTTGACTGTAGTTACCATACTGCACATTAGGTCCCCAGAACTTCTTCGTCTCTTAGCTGAAAGTTTATATCATTTGACCAGCCCCTAGCAACCACCATTCTACTCTCTGTTTTTAAGAGTTTCACTTTTTTAGATTCCACATATGAGTGAGAACATACAGTATTTGTCTTTTTCTATCTGATTTATTTCATTTAGCATAATGTCCTCAAGATCCATACACGTTGTCACAAAAGGCAAGATTTCCTTCTTTTTATGGCTGAATAATATTCCACTGTATATACATATAACCACATTTTCTTTTTTTTAAACCTTTTTATTTTATATTGGAGTAGAGTTGATTAACAATGTTGTGATAGTTTCAGGTGTAGAGCAAAGTGATTCAGTTATACATATACATGTATCTATTCTTTTTCAAATTCTTTTCCCATTTAGTTTGTTGAGCAGAGGTCCCTGTGCTATACAGTAGGTCCTTGTTGGTTACCCATTTTAAATATAGCAGTATAACCACATTTTCTTTATCTGTTTATCCATCAATGGAAACTTAGGTTGTTTCCATGTCTTATCTATTGTTAATAATGCTGCAATGAACATAGAGGTGCAGATATTTCTTCAGGATAGTAATTTCATTTCCATTGAATATATATCCCAAAGTGGGATTGCTGGATCATATGGT
This sequence comes from Neophocaena asiaeorientalis asiaeorientalis, assembly GCF_003031525.2. Lineage (NCBI taxonomy): Eukaryota > Metazoa > Chordata > Mammalia > Artiodactyla > Phocoenidae > Neophocaena > Neophocaena asiaeorientalis. The sequence continues at coordinate 1,869,967 of NW_020172638.1, forward strand.
AGCTCTATTTTTTTCCAGTTTTATTGAGATATAATTGACATGCAGTGCAATATAAATTTAAGGTGTACAGCATAATGGTTTGACTTACATATATTGTGAAACGATTACCACAATAAATTTACTTAACGTCAACCATTTCATATAGATACAAAAGAAGAAAAAAAGAAAAAAATGTTTGTTCCTTGTGATGAGAACTCTTGGGATTTACTCTCTTAACAACTTTCAAATACACCATGTGGCAGTGTTAACTATAGTCATCATATTGTGCATTACATCCCTAGTACTTATTTATTTCACAACTGGAAGATTGTACATTTTCACCACCTTCATCCAATTCCCCATCCCTCCACCCTCTGCCTCTGGTAACTCCAAACCTGATCTCTTTTTCTGTGAGTTAGAAAAAAAAATTTTTTTTAATTATTTAGATTCCATGTATAAGTAAGATCATAGAGTATTTGTCTTTATCTATTTCACTTAGCATAATGCCCTCAAGGTATATCCACATTATTGCAAGTGGCAGGATTTCCTTTTTTTTGGCTAAATAATATTCCATTGTAGTGTGTGTATACACACACACACACACAGTACAACTTCTTTATCCATTCATTCGTCAGTGGGCACTTAATTTGTTTCCATGTCTTGGCTATTGTAGATAACACTGCTATGAACATGTGGGTACAGATATCTTTTCAACATAGTGTTTTCAATTCCTTTAGATATATTCCCAGAATTGGGATCGCTGGATTATTTGGTAGTTCTTTTTTTCAGTTTTTTGAGGAGCCTCCATACTGTTTTCCATAGCGGCTGCACCAATGTACGTTCCTACCAAGCGTGCACAAGGGTTACCTTTTCTCTTCTTTCTCGCCAGTGCTTGTTATCTCTTGACTTTTTGATAATAGCCATCTAACAGGTATAAGGTGATATTTCATTGTGGTTTCGATTTGCATTTCCCCGATGATGAGTGAGGTTGAATGCCTTTTTGTGTAACTGTGAGCCATCTGTATGTCTTCTTTGGAAAAATGTCTATTCAAGTCCTCTTCTCATTTTTTAATCAGATTATTTGTTTTTTGCTGTTGAGTTCCTTGTATATTTTGGATATTAGCCCCGTATTAGATAGATAGTTTGCAAATATTTTCTCCCATTCCATAGGTTGCCTTATCATTTTGTTGATTGTTTCTTTCACTGTGAAGTAGCTTTTTATTTTGATGTAGTCCCACTTATTGATTTTCGCTATTGTTGCCTGTACTTTTGGTGTCATATAGAAAAAAATCATTGCCAGTCAATGTCAAGGAGCTTTTTCCCTGTTTTCTTCGAGTGCTTTTACAGTTTCAGGTCTTACATTTAATGCTTTAATCCATTTCAACTTAATTTTTGTGAGTGGTGTAAGATAGGGGTCATTGTATTCGTCAACTCTAGGGTTTCTGTTTGATTTGTTTTAAGATTTCTATTTCTTTGTTAAACTTCTCATTTTGTTCATGCATTGTTTTCCTAATTTCATTTAGTTGTTTATCTGTGTATTTTTGTAGTTCACTGAATTTCCTTAAGAGGATTTTTCTGAATTCTTTGTCAGATAGTTCATAGATCTCCAGTTGTTTAGGGTTAGTCATTGGAGTTTATTAGTTTCCTTTGGTGGGGTCATGTTTCCTTGATTATTCATGATCACTGAGGCCTTGTGTTGGTGTCCACACATTTGAAGTAGTCACTTCTTGCAATCTTTATAGACTGGCTTCGGCAGGCAAGTCCTTCACCCGTTAGCCCAGTCCAGAGATTCTATATGGGTTCTCTGGTAGTGTCCATGGGCAAGCTTGCTGCTGAAGTCCTTGGGTGGGCAGATCTGGTGCCTTGGGTGGGAAGACCTAGTGCTTGGATACATAGAGGCCATCCTGGTACCTGGGTCAGTGGGTGAGGGGCCTGGAGTTGGATTCACTAGTGTGGGCCTGACACTTGAGTCTCTGATGGATGAGCCTGGGACTTGGGTTGATGTGGGTGAACCTGGATCCTGGGTCTACAGGGGCCAACCAGGCACTGAGGACCACTGGGGCAGGCCAAGAATCTTGGTCTCTGGCGGTCAGTCTGATACTGAATCAGTCTCGGAGCCTGGTTTCACAGTAGCTGGCCTGGAGGCTGGGACCACAGGGGCGAGCTGGGAACCTGGGTCCACAGGAGACAGTCTGGACTGGTGCAGAGTCCAGCCTGGTGCTGGGGTTGGATAAAAGCCTGGATCTGTGGTAGTCGGCCTGATGCTGAGACTAGCTGGGAGACCTAGTGTGTGGGTGTCCACCTGGACCCTGTGTTTATGGGGGTTGATTGGGAGTCTGGGGCCACAGGAGCCACCTGGGCCTTGGGAGCCAGCTGGCACTGGGATGTGCCCAGAGCCTTGGTTCATGGGAGCTCTCTGGGAACCTGGTGCCATAAGAGATGGCTGGTGCTAGGGTGGACTGGGAGCCTGGGTTTGTGGGAGACCTCTGGGAGTCTGGTATCAAAGGAGCTGCCTGGGTTTGCTGGAGCCAGCAGGAACTTGGGTGGGTCAAGGACCTAAGTTCCTGGGAGTTCACAGGGAGCCACCTAGCATTGTGGGAATTGGCCTGTTGCTGAGATGGGCTGGTGCTGGCATCTATGGTGAAATTGGGCACTCACTTGACTTTCCTTCTCTCATGGGTAGGGTGTCTCTCTCCATGCTGGACTGCCTGGGCTTGGGGGAGAGGTGATGGGATAATGTGAATATATCTGTCCTTTCTTCTTCAGTGCGTCTTTTCTTATTTCTAGTTTCACCCAGGTGCTGTAAACACTCACCTGGAATCCTTAGCTCTTGTGAAGGTATTTTCCTATCTGGATGTTTTTCTCATTGTTGTTTCTGGGAGGGGATATGCACTAGAAATTGATCACTCCCTCTCTCTCTGAGAGTCCTTTTCAAAAATTCAGCATATCACAGAATCATGGAGTTGAAAAAGCTCTTAGGAATTATCTAGTGCAGCCTCTGTCTAGTGCAAAGATTTGTTTTACATCAATAGATCGACATCCCTTTTTGGCTTTAAGTAGCTAAAAATATTTCAGTGGAGTATTCTTTTCTGAGCAGGAGATAAGTTGGAATTTATTTCAAGTGACATACTTTGGTTAGGAATGAGATTTATGAAACTCCAAGTCAAGCTATTAAAATGCATTAATATGTTCATCCAATTTTGATCATTTCTTGACCCCAACATAGTTTATTATTTTCACCTAATTCAGAAAATAACATGAATGTGGACATAAATATGATTTAAATAAGTAGCCACTTGTCTTCTGAATAGGATGGTTGAAATCTATTATTAAAATAATGGAACTTTAGGAATAATTAACCATTTAAAATCAAAGCTCTCTTTAGAATTAATTTTCCTACATGATGAGCTAACAGCTACAACCATTTAAATAAACAAAGCCATTTAACCAATATAACACAATAAAATATGCTTGCAGTAGGTGTTTATAAGCTAAAGCAGTTCCAGTGATTGATTAAGGCTTTTCAAGTAAAAAAAAACCAAACTCTTTTCCTGAATCTCAGCTGTTGGGTTTTCTTCCCGCAGGTGTTCACTGAAAATATGGTTCACCTTTTAAAAAAAAATTATGGTAAGCGGAGCTTCAAGATGGCGGAAGAGTAAGACGTGGAGATCACCTTCCTCCCTACAAATACATCAGAAATACATTTACGTGTGGAACAACTCCTACAGAACACCTACTGAATGCTGGCAGAAGACCTCAGACCTCCCAAAAGGCAAGAAAGTCCCCACGTACCTGGGTAGGGCAAAAGAAAAAAGAATAAACAGAGACAAAAGGATAGGGACGGGACCTGCACCAGTGGGAGGGAGCTGTGAAGGAAGGACGGTTTCCACACACTAGAAGCCCCTTCGCGGGCGGAGACTGCGGGTGGCGGAGGGGAAAAGCTTCGGAGCCATGGAGGAGAGCACAGCAACAGGGGTGCGGAGGGCAAAGAATGATCCAGGGACAGTTTCCCCAGGAAAACACACGGCGTGCCTCAAGCTGGTGCAACGTCACGCTGGCCTCTGCCTCCACAGGCTTGCCCCGCACTCCGTACCCGTCCCCTCTCCCCACCCCGGCCTGAGTGAGCCAGAGTCCATGAAGCAGCTGCTCCTTTAACCCCGTCCTGTCTGAGCAAAGAACAGACGCCCTCAGGCAACCTACACGCAGAGGTGGGTCCAAATGCAAAGCTGAACCCCGGGAGCTGTGCGAACAAAGAAGAGAAAGGGAAATCTCTCCCAGCAGCCTCAGGAGCAGCGGATTAAATCTCCACAATCAACTTGATGTAGCCTGCATCTGTGCAATACCTGAATAGACAACGACGAATCATCCCAAATTGAGTAGATGGGCTTTGGGAGCAACGATATACATATTTATTTCCCTTTTTCTTTTTTTGTGAGTGTATATGTATATGCTTCTATGCGAGATTTTGTCTGTATAGCTTTGCTTTTACCATTTGTCCTAGGGTTCTGTCTGTCCGTTTTCTGGTTTGTTTTTTTTTTGTATAGATTTTAGCACTTGTTATCATTGGTGGTTTTGTTTTTTGGTTTGGTTGCTCTCTTCTTTCTTTTTTTTATTACTTGAAAAAAATTTTTTTCCATAATTCTTTATTTTAATAACTTTTTATTTTACTTTACTTTATTTTATCTTCTTTTTTCTTTCTTTATTTCTCCCTTTTATTCTGAGCTGTGTGGACAACAGGCTCTTGGTGCTCCAGCCAGGTGTTAGGGCTGTGCCTCTGAGGTGGGAGAGCCAACTTCAGGACACTGGTCCACAAGAGACCTACCAGCTCCACGTGATATCAAACAGTGAAATTCTCCCAGAGATCTCCATCTCAACACCAAGACCCAGCTGCACTCAACGACCAGCAAGCTACAGTGCTGGACACCCTATGCCAAAAAACTAGCAAGAC
>NW_020172638.1:1876047-1885928 GCF_003031525.2 Neophocaena asiaeorientalis asiaeorientalis
CAATTTGTATGGAAACACAAAAGACCCCGAATAGCCAAAGCAATCTTGAGGAAGAAAAATGGAGCTGGAGGAATCAGGCTCCCTGACTTCAGACTATATTACAAACATACAGTAACCAAGACAGTATGGTACTGACACGAAAACAGAAATACAGATCAATGGAACAGGATAGAAAGCCCAGAGATAAACCCACACACATATGGTCACCTTATCTTTGATAAAGGAGGCAAGAATATACAATGGAGAAAAGACAGCCTCTTCAATAAGTGGTGCTGGGAAAACTGGACAGCTACATGTAAAAGAATGAAATTAGAACACTCCCTAACACCATACACAAAAATAAGCTCAAAATGGATTAAAGACCTAAATGTAAGGCCAGACACTATCAAACTCTTAGAGGAAAACATAGGCAGAACACTCTATGACATAAATCACAGCAAGATCCTTTTTGACCCACCTCCTAGAGAAATGGAAATAAAAACAAAAATAAACAAATGGGACCTAATGAAACTTCAAAGCCTTTGCACAGCAAAGGAAACCATAAACAAGATGAAAAGCAACCCTCAGTTTGGGGGAAAATATTTGCAAATGAAGCAACTGACAAAGGATTAATCTCCAAAGTTTGTAAGCAGCTCATGCAGCTCAATATCAAAAAACCAAACAACCCAATCCAAAAATGGGCAGAAGCCCTAAGTAGACATTTCTCCAAAGAAGATATACAGATTGCCAACAAACACATGAAAGAATGCTCAACATCATTTATCATTGGAGAAATGAAAATCAAAACTACAATGAGATATCATCTCACACTGTTCAGAATGGCCATCATCAAAAAATCTACAAGCAATAAATGCTGGAGAGCATGTGGAGAAAAGGGAGCCCTCTTGCCCTGTTGGTGGGAATGTAAATTGATACAGCCACTATGGAGAACAGTATGGAGGTTCCTTAAAAACTAAAAATAGAGCTGCCATATGACCCAGCAATCCCACTACTAGGCATATACCCTGAGAAAACCATAATTCAAAAAGAGTCATGTACCAAAATGTTCATTGCAGCTCTATTTACAATAGCCAGGACATGGAAGCAACCTAAGTGTCCATCAACAGATGAATGGATAAAGAAGATGTGGCACATATATACAATGGAATATTACTCAGCCATAAAAAGAAACGAAATTGAGTTATTTGTAGTGAGGTGGATGGACCTAGAGTCTGTCATACAGAGTGAAGTAAGTCAGAAAGAGAAAAACAAATACCGTATGTTAACCCATAAATATGGAATCTAAAAAAAAAAAAAAAGTCATGATGAACCCAAGGGTAAAACGGGAATAAAGACACAGACCTACTAGAGCATGGACTTGAGGATGTGGGGAGGGGTAAGGGTAAGCTGGGACAAAGTGAGTGGCATGGACATATATACACTACCAAACATAAAATAGATAGCTAGTGGGAAGCAGCCGCGTAGCACAGGGAGATCAGCTCGTTGCTCTGTTACCATATAGAGGGGTGGGATAGGGAGGGTTGGAGGGAGGGAGACACAAGAGGAAAGAGATATGGGGACACATGTATATGTATAACTGATTCACTTTGTTATAAAGCATAAACTAACACACCATTGTAAAGCAATTATACTCCAATAGGGATGTTATAAAAAAATAGAATGGAAAGTGAAAAAAAAATTATGGAAAAACATACATAAGATAAAATTTACCATATTTACCATTTTTAAGTGTATACTTCAGTGACATTAAGTACATTCACACTGTTTTGTAGCCATCAACACCTTCCATCCAAAGAACTCTTTCTGTCTTGCAAAACAGAAACTCTGTACTCCTTAAACTGTAACTGCCCATCACCCTCCCCCAGCCCCCGGCAACTACCATTCTCCTCTGTCTCTATGAGCTTGACTATTCTAGGTACCTCATATAATAGAATCATATACTGTTTGTCCTTTTGTGACTGGCTTATTTGAAAATGTACTTCTTAACTTTTCCTTCTGAATTCAGTAAAATTGGTGCAGGGTGTCAGGTGCTGCTGCTTTCCGCTGAACTCAAGCTCTGGTGAAAGTACATGTATATCTAATGCATAGAAGGCTCACTGATGGCTAGAAAACAACACCACATATTTCACCTCCTGGCAAAAAAAAAGTCATTTCATTGTCCTTGCAAGAAGATTCACAGAAGGCCCATCCAGGTGATTTATATAAAAATAACAGTTCCCTCTGGCTACCTAACCTAGATTTTAAATTATGTAAAATTAGTTACTTGGAAGAAAAAAGCTGAATAAACTCATTCTAGGGTGTGGCAATGTTGTTACCCTGTTTTTTTTTCAGGGGTAGGTCCATCCTGCAAAAGATTCATGAGCAAATTTTGAGTGTTTTCTACAAATTGAGGCCATCTCATTCCCCTGCCAGTGATTGGTTTGGAGGGAGGTGTGAGCCCAAGTTCTGGCCAGTGATTGAAGAGAGGTCAGCCAGAGGGCTTCTAGGAAAGGGTATCTTGCTCTTAAAAAAGATTCACCCAGGAAGTAGCAGTTCTTTTCCTTTTGCAGGACATTTTCACACCTGTATGTGATCCATTTTGTAAGTGTGAAGAATGCAAGGCTGAGGTACCAAGCTACCATGCTGAGGATGGCAGAGCAGAAAGAAAGAAACCTAGGGGACTGTATGGTTTTTGTGAGCCACTGGATTAACTAACCCTGGAACAACCCCACCTCAGGACTTCAGGTAATGTGAGAAAGCATTATTTCCTTATTGTTTAAGCCAGTTGAGATGGACTTGTATATTACTTGCAGACACTTTACTGATAAAGATAGATCACATGATGCCACAGAGTGGTTTCCCTTGGAAGCAGATTCTGAGATGGAGTTTACTTTGCAGGAGATTTCTTAAGCAGTGTCTTGTGGAAGGGAGTGCAAAAAAGCAGAACTAGGCAGGCAATGTGAAGCTGTGAGGTAGGCAATGACAGCCATGGGTGACCTCATCGAGAGGTTCTACTTGGGCTTAGATAGCCAGGCCTTATATCCCTATCTCCATTAGTCATTGAAATGCGTCCCTCCTCAGAAGGCCATGAGCTGGGACCTAGAGGCTCTCAGCAACTAAGGCAATCCCTGAGGGAGCAATTGAAAGCGTATTGCACTCTCACCGTCTGGGGCAACAAATTCTTCATTGAAGAATGATAATCTCTAGGTCCATCCATGTTGCTGCAAATGGCATTATTTCATTCCTTTATTTTTTGGCTGAGTAACATTCTCTCTCTCTCTCTCTCTCTCTCTCTCTCTATATATATATATATATATACACACACACACACACATATATACATATATATACACATATATATGTGTGTATATGTATGTATATATATGTGTATATATATGTATATATATATATGTATATGCGCCACCATCTTTATCCATTCATCTGTCGATGGACGTTTAGGTTGCTTCCATGGCTTCACTATTGTAAATAGTGCTGCAGTGAACACTGGGGTACATGTATCTTTTCGAATTAGAGTTTTCATCCCTCTTGGATATACGCCCAGGAGTGGGATTGCTGGATCATACTGTAACTTTATTTTGAGTTTTTTAAGGAACCTCCATACTGTTCTCTATAATGGTTGTACCGATTTACATTCCCACCAACAGTGTAGGAGGGTTCCCTTTTCTCCACACCCTCTCCAACATTTCTTATTTGTAGACTTTTTAATGATTGCCATTCTGACCAGTGTGAGGTGGTACCTCATTGTACTTTTGCTTTGCATTTCTCTAATAATTAGCGACGTTGAGCATCTTTTTATGTTACTGTTGGCCATCTGTATGTTTTCTTTGGAGGAATGGTTTTTTGAATCTTCTGCCCATTTTTTAATTGGGTTGTTTGTTTTTTTGATATTGAGCTGTGTGAGCTGTTTGTCTGTTTTGGAGATTAATCCCTTGTCAGTTTCATCATTTACAGATATTTTCTCCCATTTCATTTTGTTTATGGGTTCCTTTGCTGGGAAAAAGCTTATAAGTTTGATTAGGTCCCATTTGTTTATTTTTACTTTTGTTTCCATTATTCTAGGAGATGGATCCAAAAAGATATTGCTGCAATTTATGTCAGAGTGTTCTGCCTATGTTTTACTCTAGGAGTTTTGTAGTGTCTGGTCTTACATATAGGTCTTTAATCCACTTTGAGTTTATTTTTGTATATGATGTTAGAGAACGTTCTAATTTCATTCTTTTACATGTAGTTGTGCAGTTTTCCTAGCACCACTTATTTGAAGAGATTGTCTTTTCTCCATTGTATATTCTTGCATCCTTTATCAAAGATAAGGTGACCATATGTGTGTGGCTTTATCTCTGGGCTTTCTATCCTGTTCCATTGATCTATGTATCTGTTTTTGTGCCGGTACCATACTGTCTTGATTACTGTAGCTTTGTAGTATAGTCCAGAGTCAGGGAGCATGATTCCTCCAGCTCCATTTTTCTTTCTCAAGCTTGTTTTGGCTATTCTGGGTCTTTTGTGTTTCCATACAAATTAAAATTTTTTTTGCTCTAGTTCTGTGAAAAATGCCATTGGTAATATGAAAGGGATTGCATTGAATCTGTAGATTGATTTGAGTAGTATAATCATTTTAACAAAATTGGTTTTTCCAACCCAAGAACACAGTATATCTCTCCATCTATTTGTGTCATCTTCAGTTTCTTTCATCAGCATCTTATAGTTTTTGGAGTACAGGTCTTTTGCCTCCTTAGGTAGGTTTATTCCTACTATGTCATCTTTTTCTCCTCTTGCTCTTTAGTCACAGGTGCTCTCTGAAGCATCATTCTTGGCACCAACTTGATTCTTTCATCAATATTTTACTTATTGAACGTGCCCTACTCCTGACTCTCATTCTGCTCCAAGACTTCCAAATTCTCAGATGAGTTCCAGCCCTGGTCTTCAGACCAAACACCAGCCCTTTGTCTTCACAGACCTCCTAGACACATTTGCAGGTCCTGACCACGTCCAACTTAATATAATCTAGAAATAACTAGTTTTCATTTATTGTGAAACAAGCTCATCTTCCCAACTTCCTGTGTATATAAATTCTATCATTTCTCAGTCACCCTCATTCAAAATTTTAGAGTCACATTTGGATGCTGAATGTGAGGGATGGGAGAGATATTAATTCACCTAATTTGACTGGTTAGTCTTTAGAATCGCTTTTGTTTTTTGCTCTCTTTTTCTGGGCGCTTGCTTTTATTTTGATAACATTCTAAATATTACCTCTGTGATAATAGTTAGCATACTGCATTTTAATTACTGTATTTATTTTTTACTTTCTTTCTCTAATAGATTGAAAGTTCCTTGAAAGCAGGAACTGTATCATTCTTTGAATTCCCCGTGTTTAGAATATGCTTACCATTGTTGATATAAATAAAAATGCACAACGTAAGAGTTGTGAGTTTAGGTTTTATTCAGGGGCCTAATTGAGGACTATAGTCTGGGAGACAGCCTCTCAGTTGCTCTGAGAGAACTCCTCCAAAGAAGTAGGGGCAAAACCTGCTTATAAATGATATTTGGCCACAGAATATGTTCAGTCAGGCATACATCTCAGTAAAAGAGTACTGCTAGTCACGAAGAACAGGTATCTCAAGTTAATGATTTTAGTGTTTTCTGTGCATTGGAAGATGCAAGAATCTGGGGTCATTAAAATTCTTCTTGAGATATATATATCTAACTCACTAAGGGGCCTGTTTTTCTAAAGCACAGAGTGCCTCATCCTGTTTTTCATCCTGAATTTCATCCTGTTGGTCAACAACTGCAGTGGCTAATGACTTAATCCTTGTAGAATTGGGTGGTGAACAATGCTCTTTTTTCTTCTTGGTTTATACCGTATAATAGGTACTAAATAAGTGTTTTTGGAACAAATGTATAACTCATCCAAGACTTCATCATTTCTGCATTAGTGGCCTCTTTGTAGTCTCTGTAGATATTTTGGGTGTCCCACATCACATCCCCTCCATTCTCCTCTTATTTCAGGTGCAGCTGTTCTAGACAGTTAGTGTAGGATCAGACTACTGCCAACACATCCCACCATGGGTGCCCTAAACTGCTCCAAGCCTTACTACATCCAACTTTCTCTGAAGCTTTTGGAAACTGCTCATACCAAGGGGGTATGCATCCCAGATGTGTAGGGAAGTTAAGACCTCAGTAGGGGTAGAAAAAACTTTTTCCTCTACCCTCTTAGTTTAGTGTCTGGGGCCTGCAAACTAAATTGAAAAAGACAGATTGATAGGAGAAAAGACATATAAATTTTATTTGATGTTAATATTTTTACATAGTATGGGGGTCTCACAGAAAATGAAGTAAAAACCCCAAAGAGACACTCGGTCCTGGAGGCTTATATACCATTTTAGCAAAGGGCAACATATTTTTGAAAAAGTGGTAAGACAGAAAAAAGGGTGTGTGTGAACTTCTAGGGGTAGTAAATTGTAGGAAGATAAATATATGGGGGAACTAATGGAAGGTAAGGGTTATTTAGTAAGGTTTATTATACAGATTCCTCTTGGTGTTGTTTCTGAGATTATAAGAGTCTCGAGTCATCTCCAGTGATTAAGAGTAGTTCTGCCCCTCTTGTTACGAGAGAAGTGGGGGGAACTCCTTCACAAAGGGAAATTTTGCCCTTCTTTTAGGGTAGAGAGCTTTTTTCTGTGTCTGCTGATTTTCAATTGCCTTCACTGAAAATAATCCTTGTGCCAAAGTGGAATATTTTGGGGTGATATATTCTGATCCCTCTCATCCTCCAGGGGAAACCCTTAATCAATAGGGGTCTGGGAGCTAGTGAGTAAATACCCTAGCCTCCCTCCTAAGAGGAATTGTATAGGCTTTTCATTGAAACCAGTGAAATCCAGACCCCACTGCCTACAACAATGACTTATGCACCCTTAGAGTGGCTCTCACTTTCCTCTATTCCTCACCAAATTTACTGGCCTCACCGCCCATATAAATTACTGCCCTTAAATCTCCTTTTAGGCTCTCTTTTTAGGGGAACCCAAACCAGAGTGGTCTCCTTGCTTCCACTACTTCATGATCCCCATATATCCACAGTAGTCTTGAACCATTACTTTCAGATGTCACTTGCTACCCTACACAGAAATCTCTCAATTATTAGGGTTGCCTGATTTAGTAAAAGAAAAAAAACAAAAATACCCAATAAAATTTAAATTCCACATAAACAACAGATAATTTGTTAGCTTAAGTATGTCTTGTGCAATATTTGGGACATATTTATACTAACAAATTATCTGTTGTTTATGTGAAATTCAAATTCGACTGGACATCCTGTATTTTATTTGAAAATTCTACCAATTGTACTCTGTTTTTAAAAAGCCATCTAAACTCACATCTTGTCATTTATGAGTCTCCATAATTTGGCCCCCATTCCACCAAGAGAATTCCCTCTTTCCAAATGCAAGCTCTCCCTTCCAACTAGAATTGAGAGCAAGAGGACTTAATCATCATTACCATTATTGTAATTCCTTTGCTTCTCTGACGTGCTTCACTGTTTTCAGAGTACTTGCCTATACATTATCATCTTAGTTTCTTTCAACACCTCTGTGATATAGCTTGGGCAGGAATTTTAATTTTAAATATAGAATTTGTGAAAACTGAGCAAGAGTTTTGAACTTGCCTGAGATCAATGGGTGGGCATTAGAGATGGAAGCTCAAACCCAGGCTGTCATCTCCAAGTGAAGCATCTCTTCTGTGATATCAAGTTGCTTCCTATTCCTTTATTTTACCAAGTCGGAAACTGAGGCACCTAGAAGTTAAATGAACGAAGCACATTACAGTCCTAGTTCTCCATTATTTGTTTGATCATTGGCAAGTCATTTACTATGGATGAAACTTCATGTCCTCATCTATAATATGATGCTCTCAGATTAGAAAACCTCTATTTTCTGTGGTTTCTAACTCTCTATAGTTTGCCCAGGTTCATGCAGCTAAACAATTCAGAACTGAGATTAGAGCACAGCCCCCTGAGAGCTCGTCAAAGACAGTCTCTTAGACGGCTCTGCCCTTCTTTACATATTTTTCCTTCACATTATATACTTGTCCAGCCTTCATAAGGAACTGAAGTGTTTAATATTATTTGTTCTTATGAAAAAATGTTCTGTTCTCTGCACTTGAATTTAAATGTGGGCAATTTGTTTTGTACTCTAAGGGAAGCCACACTAAATTAAGTTGCTGTTGGTTCTTGATTAATTTGGCTTTTTTCACCTTTTCTCTAGGAAAAAATTGATTCTTTGTCCAGGGTTAAGCAAAGAAAAATTATCTGAAAGTCAAATATTCATTATAAATTGTGCTTATTGATCTTATTTTTAAATAAAATTTAAAATAAATTAAATAAATTACCAAAGAACATGACCTATTTTCCTTTCCCCAGGCTAAATGAGAGAATGCTTTCTTAGAACTTAGAAAAAAAATCTTTGTAATAGCAAAGGGAAGGAAATCCTGTAACATAGTTTTGTTTCCACCATGAATTTGATTATCACCATAAACTTTCCTACATCTTCCTAACTTCCTATCAGAGAGGTAATGAGAAAACATTCAAAGAGGATTAGGTTTGAACCCAGACATATATGGATTCAGTTGTAGCACCACCACCTGTGTGGCCTTGAGCAAGTTACTGTACCCCTAGGAACCTTAATGTCGTCTTCCTCATGAGGTTGTATTAAGGCTCAAATGAGACGGTATGACTGTCCATGGTGAAAGGAGAGAATCTGTGTGCTGTGCTCCCTAGATACCTCATTAGTGTGAATTCATTCATGGGTATTGGTAACTAATGATATTTTAATTATGGAGTAAGCCTTTTAGTGAAGAGATAAGTGACAGGGCATTCCCTGGTTATTTTGGGGGACTGTCATCCTTCTCTTGGTGTTGAGTGCTTCCTACCCCTGCATGTGGAAAAGCATAGCCTTTAGTTGGCCAGTTGCTCCACACTTGCAAACAGATTTGACACATAGTAGAAAATATATCATATATAGAAGTGCAATTCACAGAAGACAATATCTTTTCCCATCTTCATTGTCTCTCAGTTCTTTGGTATCACCCTCTTCTGGATGCTGTGCTTGCTGCTTCCTAACGTAGGTGCTCTGCTCACTAACATAGGTACTGCTCTCTGCTCACTAACATAGGTACTGCTGGGCTGCCTCTTAGAGGGATCCCTGTTATGATTCTTCCAGGTGTTCGAGGTACCATTCCCCAGTGAACCTTCCTTTCCTTCTCAGGGTGTCACCATTTTCCTTTCCTCCTTCCCCTGAAGATCAATGAAAATAACCAAGAAAAAAATATACCCACTTCACTGTGAACAAACATGCCACTTTCCAGGAAAATAAAATTATATCCTTGTCTCCCCTGGAGTGTATTTTCTCAGTTTCATTTTATGACCAAGCATCTCACAGTCCCCCTCAACCCCTATGGCAACTTTTTACTCTAGATAAAGATGTGTTCCTCTATACAAGAACCAGAGTCATTCCTGGCAAACAGAGACATCCAATCATCACTGTGAGCTAAATGCCTCATCTTTCCTTTGAATCCAGATCTATAAGTCACAATAATCTCTTTGCCAAGCGATTATTCAACCCCTATTTGAACATCTCTTATTCCCTTCTTTTGTTACTCATAAGAGACATTTGATTAATATTGTCGATAGCTGTTTGGTGAGTGGACTGACTGAACTAATATGTTGTCCAAGGGCAGCTTCCTCTTGTACCAAATGACTTGCACTGTTCTTCGTTCTGCTGTATTATAGTCTGTGATACCTGGAGAATACTATCCCTGTGACCCCCTTACGCACAGGAACCTCTTGGCCTGTGTGTGAGTATGCATGCATATACAAACAAACAAACAAAGGTGAA
>NW_020172638.1:1886100-1904731 GCF_003031525.2 Neophocaena asiaeorientalis asiaeorientalis
TATTTCTTTTCAGGCTTCCAAGCAGTTATACCTAATAGAAAAAATATGAGGCTATAAATCCTCTGGGTGGTTAAAAAATTAGAAAAAAGAGTGAACAAACCCTTCTTTGAAAGTCATTCCTATTACCTCTGATTAAGAAAATGATCCTTTTGGAAGAAAGTGAAAGTGAATATATTTTGTTTGGCCAAGGGCCATCAAATGATCATCAATTCATCATCTTGTCAAAACCTAATCCATTTTTTTGTGAGAAAGTAAGCAGCAGTGGCCCAGACACCTTCTTTCACTTTCTGATGAATTGACCTCACATGCCTATGAATAATCCATTTCTGCCATAGCATTTCTGAATCTGTAATTAAGACAATGTAGTTAAAGATGTACAATGATTTTTTAAAATTAATCATTCTTCAATTGTGGGATAAATTACATGTAAAGTCAAGTAGTTATAAATGGACAAAGGCTATTGCTGGGATGGTGTCAGAGGAAAAAGCAGACCCTAGCACGATGGTTTTTGAACTTTTTTTTATAAAGCCAAGAAATAGTATGTGGAATCCCAGTACGTAAAACAGTTAAGAGTGTCTGGGTTATATTCGGGCTGGGGGCAGGGGGGTGGGGAGTAAGGGGGGTTATGAGTGGGACAGAGAAGACATGGACAGGGATAGAGGTGACCTTGTGGCCTCTCTCTCTTCTCTTCCCCCACCAATCCCCAAGCCCCTCGACAGTCTTGAACATCTTGAGATGATACTTAGGATTTCTTGGAACATAATTTGAAAATTAATGGCAGAGTGTAAAACAGATGGACTGAAGCAATTGATGAAGTCTTATTCTAATTCTGGCTCCAAAATATAAGCTGTATGAATCAGTGCAAATTACCAGAACTCTCTGAACTTTTTTTGCATCTGTGGAATGGAGATGAAACTAGAATTGGGGTAAACAAGATATTACTTATAAAGAGCTAAGTCGGCATGCCTGGCATATAATAGTTGCTCAGTAAATGGCAGCTACTCTTATTATCTAGGGGAAGCACTTAAGTTTGCACTGTTGCTCCTCTGCTCCCCCCAAGGAGCTTTGTGCTGGGGGTTTCTGAAGAATTGCGTTGTTCAACACTATGGTTTACTTTGGGCGTGGTGATGGCCAAGGAGGCAACCTCTCTATCTTTTATGCCTTCTGTCTGTCACGTGCTTTAAGGATCCCAGTTTTAACAACCCAAAACATGAGAATATTTGGGGGGCTTTTTCCTCTGTTGACTTAGGAATCTACCTTAACATGGAGGAAGAGAGAATAAATAAAAGTGCAGTTTGAGGGAAAATGTGGATGGAGGTTAGAAGGCACTTTCATTGCCAGGAAGTATGCCTTGCCCCAGGGGCCAGTGTTATTTGGGCCAAGGCTGAGAATCCCCAGAAACAGCAGCTCTGACGACTTCCCTGCTTAGAAGGAATTTAGAAATCAATTAGTTCTAACTCCCCATTTTATTGGGCAGTAAGTAGGGAGTGCCAGGAGGGGAGGAGGAAGAGTGTGGAGGTGGATTCTGAAATGTAAATTCTTCTGAGTAGGCAGACCTATTAGTCCTTAACCCCTTATTGTTAACTACTCTGGTATTTCCGGTATAGGGTAGGGGAAGGATCTACTGTCTGTTGTGGACCAAGGCACTGCCAAGGTGGGCAGGGAGGTATCTTGACAGTGAAGCCCAGTCTCAGGCCTTCAGGCTGGGGGAGCTGAAAATGAAAAGCTGGGAAAAAGAGTCCTTATAAAGTGATTTTTGCCATCTTTGTATCCTCAGTGGAGCTGACTGCGCTGAGCATGCTGAGGGCCTCAGCAAACTCAGTGAGGGATTGATTGAAGCTCCTGCCTTCACTTATCTCTTTCCCCCCCAATCTCTTTAAGCACCTCCTCTAGCCTGAAGGGAAAGAAAGTAGCTGGATCTCATCAAAGCCACACTTCTGTCATCTACTGAGGATGGAGGAATTGGGTATTAGTGGTAAAAAGAGGATAGGGAAGTTTAAAATTAAACAAGGTTCAGAAAGTTTGGGATATCCCTCCAAAATGCTAAACGTCACCCCTTTCTTCTTCATGCTCTTCCCTGCACCCTCATTCCCAACACAGGGCAAGGCTGAGATGGGCCAGGAGTGTGGCATATGGAATCTCATTCTTTTGTTAGAGAGTGGTGGTGCAGTTTAGGAGCTGAGTAGATTGTCACTCCAGAAAGCCTTTGTCTGCTTCCTGAGAGTTTGATCTGGAGCTGGGATGGACATCTACCTCAAGAAGGAAGGACCTTCCCAGTTGGGAAGACCCCAACAAAATTAAAAGCTCAGTGGAGGTCCAAACCAACCTTCCAGTGCTGTCCAACAGGACTTTCTGGGATGATAGAAAAGTTCTATTCTGTGCTGTCCAATACCATAACTGCATGTGGCTCTTAAACAGTTGAACTGTGACTAGCAGGAATGAGGAAATAAATTTTTAATTTTACGTAGTTTTAATGAATTTAAAATTTAACATATCCACATGTGGCTAGTGGCTACTGAGTTGGACAGCACAATTTAGGCACCTCCTCCCCCCCCAGTCTCTCTCATCCTGTGTTTTCAATGGTCGCCACCCAAGGTTTTATTATCTATCAAAACCATATATTGATTTTGATGATATCAAATTATGGCCTCTTGAAAAATTCCTTCCAGGAAGTTCAAATTGCTAAAGAAAAGTTTATTCATCTTACAAATGGATGATATTCCACACATCACTTCTAATTTGTTTTAAAAATGTAAGTTCAAAACTAGTGAGATACTGATGTGCTTGGTTTGGGGCAAGGCATTTAACCTCCCTGGACCTTTGATTCTTCAACTGTAAAATAAGGTGTTTATACTAAATGAACCTGAAGCCCTTTACTAGCTCTCAAAGAATGTGATTTGAAATAGCTGCTATGATGGTGAAAAAATTATGTATGTTCAAAGAAATAAAGTTATGAAGATGGCTGACATTTCTGATAAGGGTGTTACAAATTTAGTAATAAACATGAATTCAATATTATCACAGGGAACAATAGTAAGACACAATAGAAAAGATAAATCTGAAGGGTCGTGCTTTGAGGCAGAAAGTCTAAGAAGGAGAATTTTCTTAGACTGCTCACTGTTCTCACTGTCCATTATACAAAAAACAATTTCCGTTTATTGATTCTAATGAAGCCCATAAATTTAACCTACAATTTGCTGTAAACACTAAAAGATGTATGACTTTGAATTTGTTCACGTAGCCCTTTAATAAGTTTTAGAAACCCACTGAAAAGCAGGAGTTGATCCTCAAAGAAATGAGTTCCTAGCTCTCATGAAGAAGTTACTTTGATCTCAGCCCTGGCAAAAAGACACACTGGCTGCACTATCAAGAGCACGGTTTTCACATCAGTGCATATCAGCCAACATCAACCCAAACACCTTATGACCCCACATCATAAGACAACCAGAGCTCAACCTCTTTTGGGAGAAAAAGTTGCTTTTACAAAAGGCCCCCAAAAGTGATTAAATGAAATGTTTCTAGCACCAAACATCCAAGTGCACCAAAGACCAACTGTAAAACATTGACCACACCAGCCCTAGGAAAGAGCAAATCCGTGGCTAATATATTGCTTATAGAAAGAATTCTACAAGCTGGGTGACAACATTCTGAGAAAACCCTGTCCGCAGCCTGGGATTCACCAAAAACCTAGCAATTCTAAATAGTAATAATAACAGCTAATGATTATATAGCACTTACTATGGGCCAGACATTGATCTTAGTGTCTGGTGTTAGAATAAGCCTGAGCCGTCAAAAAAGGCATGAAAGTTTGACCCATTCACACTTAGCACAGAGTACTTAGCCAATGCTACCATCAAAGCACTGCCTAATCAAAATACTTAAAACTTCTGAATAGATGGAATGCTATATGCAACACAATTTGTTTATTTTATAAACTATACTGGAAATTACTTAGGGATCGAAAAGTTATCAACAGGAATGTACCGTTTTCCTTTTCTTATCTGGAGAAAATAGGCTCAGATAATTGGGGAAAAGTGTGGCAGTGTCTGTCATAGTCTATAGGGACTGCAGTGCAGGCAAATAAAGGAGACAGCAGTCTTTGAAGCATTTCAGACTGGTGAGCCCCTCCCACGGAGACTTCACACCTCAGTACCCCTTAGTGATGTCTTAGAATAGATTGGCTTGTTCACTGTCCTGACTTCCCTTTTTTCAATTACTAGTTCTTTCTGACTAACCTTAGAGAATGTCATGA
Organism: Neophocaena asiaeorientalis asiaeorientalis; assembly: GCF_003031525.2. NCBI lineage: Eukaryota > Metazoa > Chordata > Mammalia > Artiodactyla > Phocoenidae > Neophocaena > Neophocaena asiaeorientalis. The sequence continues at coordinate 1,890,353 of NW_020172638.1, forward strand.
AAAAGAAACTTGTCGCCAGTAACCTGCATCTTTTCTCTTTACAGACCCTCTTCTAGAAGACTTTCCTTTAAATTCTCATCTTGCTTTCTCCTTTCACTTTTACCTTGCTTAGTGCCTCTTCATCTGTTATCAAAACCACATTTCTTGGATTATATATGTTACATTCTTAAAATCCATTGTATAAGCTTCCTCAGAATTAAGAAATTAAGGTTTATAGTCTGGCAAATCAGGATTTGAACTTACTAGTGGATAACCTTAGCACTTAATCCTTTATATATTACTGTTTCCTGTTCTCAATGAAACTGGGTAGTAAAATCAACCTCACGTACAGTGGTGCCCTTGGTTCACAAAAACTGCTAAATGTTCAAGAATTTTGTGCGCTGGTTATTAAACCCAGTTATTGTTAAAACTTAAATTATATAAATTTATGCTTAAAAGTTATATTAAGGCAAAAATAATAAATACTCAAAACTCATCACTTCCTAATTATCTTACTACATTTTATCTTTACCTGTGCTTCTCAAGTTGTCTACTGTATCAGTACAGTGTAAGTACTATATAAATAGTGTGCTACTGCACACCTCTTCCTGCACCAGCCCATGTTTATTTTTTTTTTACATCTTCATTGGAGTATAATTGCTTTACAATGGTGTGTTAGTTTCTGCTTTATAACAAAGTGAATCAGTTATACATATACATATGTTCCCATATCTCTTCTCTCTTGCGTCTCCCTCCCTCCCACCCTCCCTATCACACCCCTCTAGGTGGTCACAAACCAGCCCATGTTTAATGGAGTCAGCTTGGTAGCTGGAAATCAACCAGGTGGAAATATTTACACCATGGAAATCAGCAAACACTACAAATCAAGGCTTCTTGTCCCCTGGGATAGTTGTCTGTTAAGCATTTCCCTGCACACCACTGCTCATGTATGTGATATAAGAATAAATATGAAATAATATATAAAAGGTGCTTAAGTATGTGGCTCATAAGATGTACTTAATAAATGATAGTTTTCTCATTAGTACTGTTATCATGCAGTCAATCAGTGAATCAGTTGATTATTGTCTAATTCAATGCACTACAAGATTTCTTAGAGCATATAAAAATTCAGTACTATGATCTGTTTCCATAATGACATAGAGCTCAACTTGATTAACATAATAGCCTTATCTACAGCTTGTCCTAATTTTGATTAGTGATATGCCTTTTATGGAAATTAAAAAAAGCTTTTTGAGTTCTAGTATAATCCATTCATTTGCCAGAGAAGGAAACAGAAGTTCCCAAAAGCCTACTATTTTTCCCAAGGTCCCACAGGCCTCTGGTAGTAAAATGGTAGTAGTATATGTTATCTATGTTTCTTATAAAGTCTTTTGACACCTTTCATAAGTGGATGAATTGTTTATTAAAGGTATGAACCAGTGATGGTTTTCACTTTCGGTATTTACAGTATCCTTGTGGAAACTGGGGACAGCATATATAATAGAAGTTGAAACATAGAAAATTACCATTGTTGTAAATAAAGAATGGCTAAGTATTAGCAATATTATATAATTCAACCTAATATATTTAACCAGCAAAGCAAATATTCAAATTGATGTGATATTTACTTTTCTTTCCCACTCCTGGCTTACAAACATAATCTAATTAAGATAAATTCAATTACATACATATTAGCTACAGAGGTTGTTTAAATGAGAATTCATGGAATGATTTGGCTATAAGAATTTTATGGTTTTGTTGCTAAAGAACGATACTATGCTACCATTGTACTTTAGAACATTGCAAAACAATTATCCCCAAGCTTTAAGATGAAAAGGAAGGACGACAAATAGTTGATATAAGTTTGTGTGGAATTTGTGTCATTTTCTGGTTTGGGTTTAAGACCAAAGAATGGCTAAATTACATGTATTAGCCTAGGTTTTAAAAAACACTCACCACATAAGCATTAGCTTAGAAAACCCTAAATTGCTTTAAAAAATGGTCAAGCCAAAATAGAAGAAAATCCGTGGTTTTGTGCCCAATATACAATTACACAATTACAGAATTTATATGCTTGCAGTTGGATTTACAAAACCTCCTTAATGTAATAAAGTGTGGTCTAATTGCTTCCTAATAAAAGGGGGGGGAAACACTCTCTAATTAGATAAATACCTTTTATAGCAATCTTAGTAAACACAGTCTGTTTGCCAGAGGGTAGCAAAGAGTTGGGAATGTGTGCTCAGTGCCGCTTTTCACCCTGTTGTTCCTGGTTGGGCAGGGTCCTCCTGGAATGCAGGGTCCTTGCCCAGAGCTGCATTCCAGACTAACAGCTTTAATCAGCAACTCCTTTAGTCAACAGCATTCAAGAGATGAAAAGGGGCAATGGTTTCAAAATTTTTTCCCAGATAATTGGAGTCAAAATAGTAATTGAGTCTAGTTTGTTTTTCTAATATGCCCTCTGGGAATAACCTCAGGGTCAAAGTAGCTCTCAGAGTCCCTAATCTTTCCCCAAAACAGAAACTAGTGTGTTTCTGTTTTCATTAGTTTCCACAGATCCTACTTTGTTTTTGTTGCTGTTTTTGTTTGTTTTGTTTTTCTGTTTTGCTTTGGGTTATGGGCTTTTATCCTGAAAAGCTTGAGAAAGCAGCTGTCCTCCCTTTCCTAAGCTGAGTTGTAGAACACTGGAAAGCATGGTCATGGTAGTCATAAAGCCTGAGTTCCAGTCCTGGGTCTGTTACTAATTCATTATGAAACCTTGACCACATTACTTGAATTTGAATTCAGAGTACATCGGGGCATTCCCATCTGTAAAATAAGATGTTGGGCTGGAGAGTATTCTCTTAAATTCTCAATAGCTCTGTTTTAGCTGGAAAGCTGTGATTCTAAGGGAGAAAATCTTATCCCAGAGGCTTCCTGCATCCATTTATACAGAGAAGCCTTTCTGATACCTTCAGAGAGCACCAATCTCTTCCTTTTTAAAAAAATCTTGTGCATACCCTTATTTCTCTATTTATCATGCATGGCTCTCTTACCAGGGATATGAGACCCTTCCAGTCAGGAACTGTAATTTACTCAACTCTGTTGGGGACATAGTGAGAGCATAAAACCACAGCCGTGTTTATGGAAGAAGGGATGAGGCTGGTGTACTCTGAATTGCTGTGAGGCAAGAGCAACAAGGGCATGAGCGAAAAAGGAGTAAGGAAGGGAACACAAATAAGTACTCTACTGTTTTGGGTGTGCTGGGCTGTGTTTAGGAGATAAATTGTGGAAACACAGTAGCACGAGGGAGGTGAGTCAGCAGAAGTCAGAGAATTTAGAGATCAGAGACTTGTTTCTTAAGAGATGAGTAATAGTTCCTTAAAACAATAATAACAACAAAACCTAAAACAAAAACCAAAACAAAACAAACCCTGCAATTTTTCTTATAAAAATAATCCATGCTTACTGTAGAAAATTTGGGAGGTAAAATGAGGAGACTCTCAACTATAGTAAACAACCATATCTTTTCAGTGTTTTTTTCTGAACATCCTTTTTTTTTTTTTTTTTTTTTTGCGGTACGTGGGCCTCTCACTGTTGTGGCCTCTCCCGTTGTGGAGCACAGGCTCCGGACGCGCAGGCCCAGCGGCCATGGCTCACAGGCCCAGCCGCTCCGCGGCATGTGGGATCTTCCCGGACCGGGGCACGAACCCGTGTCCCCTGCATCGGCAGGCGGACTCTCAACCACTGCGCCACCAGGGAAGCCCCTGAACATCCTTTTGTATACCTAATATTATATTGAGTAAGCAATTTTATATCTTGACTTTTCACTTAAAATGACATAATTTAAATTCTACTTTATGAATATACCATAATTCAGCAGTCTCCAGCCTTTTTGGCACCAGGGACCAGTTTCGTGGAAGACAGTTTTTCCACGGGCGGGGGGTGGCGGGGGGATGGTTCAGGGGGTAATTCAAGCAGTAACGGGAGCGATGGGGAGTGGTAGATGAAGCTTTGCTTGCTCACCCGCCACTCAGCTCCTGCTGTGCGACCTGGTTCCTAACAGGCCATGGACCAGCACCGGTCCACAGCTCGGGGGTTGGGGACCCCTGCTATAATTTACTTAACAATTCCCCTATTTATAATTTCTCTCTATTATGAGTATTTCCATGATGAATGTTATTATTAATTATTTTATTGAAGTATAGTTGATTTATATTATATTATGTTTAGGTGTATAACATAGACATTCGATATTTTTTGTACATTATACTCCCTTTAAAATTATTATAAAATATTTGCTATATTCCCTGTGCTGTACATTACATTCTTGTATCTTATTTATTTTATATCTAGCAGTTTTTACCTCTTAATCCCCTTCCCCAATCTTGCCTCTCCTCCCACCCCTCTCCCTACTGGTAACCACTAGCTTTTTCTCTGTATCTGTGAGTCTGTTTCTGTTTTGTTATGTTCATTTGTTTATTTTATTTCTTTATTCTACATATAACTGAAAACATACAGTATTTGTCTTTCTCTGTCTGACTTACTTCACTTAGCATAATACCCTCTAGGTCCATCCATGTTGTTGCAAGTGGCAAAATTTCATTCTTTTTAATGGCCGAGTAATATTCCAGTGTGTGTGTGTGTGTGTGTGTTTGTGTATCTACACCACATCTTCTTTATTCATTCATCCACGATGAACATTATTATGTGATAAATTTTCTCCATATTTTTGGATAATTTTCTGAGAAGAGATTTCTGAAAGAGACAACACTAGGAATAAAGATATAAAAATTTAAGGAATAAAAATATAAACAAACACATAACAAAAATATAAACACATAAGCATTCATATGTGCTACTAATTGCTTCCTAAGAAAGTGTTATCAATTTTCACTTTCACCAGAAGGGACCATATTATAGAAATAAGAGCTGTCTGAGATTGAAATGCTCTATCACATTTAACTGAATTATCTTGACCCCTATTGTACAGGAGTCTCCTATGAGGGGAGGTGGGACTGAATGACCCAAAAGGTACCTGCCAACTACAAGAGTCACTGGAATCTCAGCTCACTTAAGGCACAGTGCTAGCTGCCGAGGATACGGTCCCTGTCCTTAAAGAGCTTATAGTCTAGTGGAGTGATAGATATTAAATAGTTAATTTCAATATAATGGTAAATGATAATACCTGAGACATTTCCAGGGTATTATGGAATCTCAGAAGAGCGGCCCTTAAGCAAAGAAAGGTGGGAAAAACATTGTAGACAAAGGAAACACCATTATCAAAGGTATGAAGCGAAAAACATGGATTATATGTTCTATGTGTGTGTGTGTCTACAAGCCATTAAGTTTTATTAAAGGATAAAGTATTAAGTGGGAGATGGTGTAAGCTTGTAGGATAGTCAGAAGCTAGGTCACAGAGGGCTTTATATGCCATACTGAGAAGCTTAAACTTTATTTTATAAGCAATGGAGAAATGTTTGAGGTTTTAGAGAGAGTGATGCAGTCAGATGTCATGATAAATAACATTTCTGACTGTGGTGGAAGAATGGATAAATTTTTAATGAGGCAAGCCAGAAGCAAAGAGATCTGTTAGGAGGCTTTTGTGATATCCAACTGAGGAATGGTAAAAGCTTAAATCAGGGCAGTGGCAGTACGGAAGAATGGAGGGGAAAGGAAAGGCTCAAAATTATGCTGGATGTCAATTTGGCAGGAGTTGATAAATGATTGAATGTGGGGGCTAATGGAGAGAAAATACTGCATAAAAATCAAGATAATAAGAATTGCAAAGAATCAGTACTCAACAGGTTAACTGTAGAAGAGAGGTCCAGGGGAACACAGTAGAGGAATGTCTATTGATTTTGGCAACATGGGTGTCACTGATGGCTTTTGCATGAGCATTTCACAGAAGCAGTGAAGAAGCAGTAGGTTAAGGAGTTAGTTGAAGGTGAAGAAATGTACACAGTGAGTGTATAATGATCTTTCAAGAAGCTTAGCTCAGGGGCTTCCCTGGTGGCGCAGTGGTTGAGAGTCTGCCTGCCGATGCAGGGGACACGGGTTCATACCCCAGTCCAGGAAGATCCCACATGCCGCGGAGTGGCTGGGCCTGTGAGCCATGGCCGCTTAGCCTGTGCGTCCGGAGCCTGTGCTGTGCAATGGGAGAGGCCACAACAGTGAGAGGCCCGTGTACTGCGAAAAAAAAAAAAGAAGCTAAGCACAAAAGGACAGAAAGAACTAACACTGTTGTAAGAGAGGGAAGCTAGGGTCAATGGAATATTTTAGGTTAGGAGGAACCCAAGCTTCTATATAGGTAGGAGAGAAAGAGCTACTAGAGAGGGAGAAATTGAAGATATAGGACAAAAGAAATAACTGATTAAACAAGATATTGAAGTAAATAGAAGAAGTAAAATCAAGAGTGGGTATGGAGACACTGACTTGGAATGGAAAGGGAGACTCTCATCACCAAAAATTGGATGGGAAGAAGGAAAGATGTATCAGAAGTAAGTCTGTCAGTGGGGTCAGGAAGATAAAGATGTTCATTCCTAAAAATGCAGAGTGTTCCAGGGAGAGAACAGTATATGCAAAGACCTGGAGTGAGAGGTGGAGAGAGTGTGATGGGTTTGAATAACTTCAGTAGGGCTGGAACATAAATTGAGGGGAGAGGTAAGAGGAAGGGTTAAAAATAAGGCCATGGTGGGGCTTCCCTGGTGGCGCAGTGGTTGAGGGTCGGCCTGCCGGTGCGGGGGACGTGGGTTCGTGCCCCGGTCCGGGAGGATCCCACATGCCGCGGAGCGGCTGGGCCCGTGGGCCATGGCCGCTGAGCCTGCGCGTCCGGAGCCTGTGCTCCGTAACGGGAGAGGCCACAACGGTGAGAGGCCCGCGTACCCAAAAAAAAAAAAAAAAAAAAATAAGGCCATGGTGGTAGCTGGGTGGTCCCTTGTAAGCTACATTAATGGCTTTCGGCTTTGTTTCAAGGATAGAAGGAAATTTGTAAGGGCTTAGGAAACGTCATGATAAGCATTTTGTTTGGAAGCATCACTCTGGCTAAAGTATGAAGAATGGGTAGGAGGGGTTAGACCTAAGACAGGGAGAAAAATGTGGAGGCTGCTGAAGTAGGCCTAGTAATGGTTGATAGTGACTGGATTAATGTATTGCCTGTGAGATGGAGAGAAGTAGATGGATTTGAAAGATTTATAGGAGGTAAGAATTGAGAGGGCTTGTTGATGGATGGGATGTGGAGGTGAAGGAGAGAGAAAATTAAAGAATAACTCCCAGGGTTTCTAGCTTAGGCAACTGAGAGGATGGTGGCATCATTTATTTGAGACAGGAAACTCCATGAGATGAGTATGTTTGGGCTCTATTGATGGGTTTAATTATGGACAAATTGATCTTGAGATCCTGTGAGGCATAGTACACTAATTCATTTATTCATTCACTCAACAAATATTTGCTGAGTACCTACTACATGCCAGGCACTATACTTTGTTCTGGGACTAGAGCAATTAATACAGTCTAGCTTAAATTCAAGTAGACATGTCGATATTTGAATGAAGCTAAGGACAGAGTTTAAAGCTAAGTTATAGGATTGGGAATCACCAATGCCTGAAATCATATGGGGAATCTCTAGAAAATGTCAATGTATGGGGCAGGTTGAGGAAGAGTTACCAAAAAGAAAGCTGAGAAGTAGTGGCCAGAGATAGGAGGGAAATCAGGAAATGTGGTATCACAGTAGCCAAGAGATAAAAGTCATTCAAGGATGGAGTGGTGACTGTTTCTGACAGCTCAGAGGAGAAAGTCACTGTCCATTAGATTTAGTGACAAGGTGCTCATTGGTGAGCTATGTGGGAATATCATTGGAATGGTATGGGCAGAAACCAATTGCTGTGCGTTTAGGAATGAATAGGAAAGGAAATGGAGATGGGCTTTGTAGAGAATTTTTTTTTAAATTTTAGCTATAAAAGGGGAAAGTAACATCAATAATAGCTGGAAGAGGAAAGTGGGTGCCCAGAGTTCGGCAAACTGCAATGTTGAGGACACAGTCCTTTAACTTTTTTTTGGCCACACTCCCACTTGACATGTGGGATCTTAGTTCCCCAGCCAGGGATTGAACCCACATCCCCTGCGGTGGAAGTGTGGAGTCTTAACCACTGGACCACCATGGAAGTCCCTTTTTAACATTTTTTTTGGGGGGACACAGTCCTTTAGACTCTCAAGTCTGTCTAAGACGTCTGATCCCAACTACAAGGAGTTGGGGTTCAACTACAAAGTTAGAGGGTAGAGTCCACACAAGATCACCCTCACTTCTGACACCAACTATAACTTTGGGGGTTTCCCCAAATAACCCTAGGTTTCAATAATTTACCAGAAGGATGCACAGAACTCATTGAAACCTATTATACTCACAGTTATGGTTTATTACAGGGAAAAGATACAAATTAGAACCAGCTAAATAAAGTAAGTGATATACAGGACAGAGTTTGGGAGTGTCAAAGGTGAAGCTTCCGTTGTTCTTAGGATGCATTACCTTCCCAGTATTAATGTGTGAAAATATGCACAGAGTATTGCCAACCTGTGAAGCTCACCCAGCAGTGGTGCCCAGAATTTTTATTGGAGCTTCACTCCGTAGATATGACTGATTGATTGGTTGTCCGTGTGGCTGAACTCTGTCTTCAGCTCCTCACTCCCAGGATATTGAGCTGATTTCACATGGTCCTAGGGGCCCACTTTGAATGGCAAAGACACTCTTATCACTTGGGAAATTCCAAGAGTTCAGAGTTTTCTTCCCAGGAGCCAGGGATGAAGGCCATACTTCTTTTTGAGAAGGCCAAAGTCTTTGCTATACAGTGGAATTGAGTAAGGATTTTGGGGTTTGTATTTATTTAGTCTTGCTTAAATGAATTAGGCTTGGGCATGTTTAAATGCAGGTTAGTAATTGAGAGCTTCAAGATTAGAGATAGAGCGCAGAGTTAAGGCAGCAAGATTCTTGAGAAGGTAGGAAGGGATGGATTCAGACAACCAGGGAACAAAGTGATTAACCTCCTCCCATGTAACAGCAGGGAAAGATGAAAGGATGAGGACTGATTTGATGACAGGGCATAAAAGGTCGTCTTGACTAATGGCCTCTAATTTCTCTGTGAAGTAGGAAACAAAATCATTTGTTGAGAATGATGGCCCAGGAGAAAGTCAGGAGTATGAGCAGAATGGACAATGTTGGAAATAGTTGCCATGGACCAGGAAAACCCAGCAAGGTGGAAGGCCTGAGCTAAGAGTCTATTTGGTATTTTAATATTGATGGCTAGGAATTTATAGTGGTGCCAATCTGCATGGTTTCAAGATAAGTTCAGTGATGCAGTTCAGGCTTAAAGGATTCTGAGGAAGAGATTCAGAAATGGAATTTTGCAATGTTCCCAATTACAGGACAAGAAGAGTGAAGTTTCTAGTAAAGCAAGGAGGTAGAGAGAATATCTGGTGACAAGTTAGAGGCTACTGGGCACCTCTACAGGGTACAGCTAAGTGATTTGGAAGGAGAGTTGCAGCTAGAGTAGGAGGGGAAGAGCAGGACAGTGTGCCTAAGGGAGTACAATGAGAATGGAGGGCCAGAGAGATTTGCTAAGTGCTAAGGTGGACAGTAGAAGAGGCATGGTGGACTTCATAGCCTTGGCATTGAAAATGGAGCTTTGGGGCCAAGCAAATGACGTTCCTCAGGACTTTCCCTTAACAGTGCTCTGTGGGAAGTTACAGGTGTCAGTCTTCAGATGGAAGTTCAGTTGCCTCTGGCTTATAGTTCTGGGACTGGGGAAGTGGGAAAGAGGGGAAAGGACTCTATGATGGTAGCTTCTACACCCAAGTTCAGTGAATTGATGTTTGTCACTGTTGTCTTTTAGGTTGTGAGACAGGAATATCTCTCTGATCAGAAAGTAAAACTAAGAATCTAGAGGAAGGGAAATTGAGCTTGGTGCACCAATGTGTATTAGGGACTGGGGAAAAAGAGGAATGAACAGTCGGTGAGGACTTCTGCAGCAGATGCTATCCACACACTGTCCATGCTCATTGGACTTTACATATCAGTGTGCTCTGGACAACTTTCATGTGCCAGTATTTCCATCTCCACCTGAGGGCTGTCTCCAGAGGACCACTCTACCCTCTCACAGGAAGCCCTTAGTGCTGGGGAGTTCTCAATCCCAGGAGCAGCCCTCAACCAATGACTGACAGAAGTGGGTGTATAAATGCCCTGGCCGCCTTGATTCCCGAGAGGGATTATCTGAAGCATGTGTTTTATACCAGTTCCTAGCATTTCCCCAGAGGGATTTGGTCAGTCACTCCGGTGCCCTTTGTTGGCTTCCTTTTCCTCTCTCACTTCCCCACTTCCCTGGCTGTATTTCCCACATCTCTCCAATAATAAGCCATGTACACCAGAATCCTTGTCTTTGGGTCTGCTTTTTAGATACCCCAAGCCAAGTCAGCCATCTATGAGCCTGTTGCCTTGCCTATATTATCAAGCTTAATCCTAGCAACAACTGAGAGCAATAGTTATTGTCTTAGTCAGTTCAAGCTGCTGTGACAAAATACCACAGACTGGGTGACTTATAAATGATAGAAATTTTTTTCCTCACAGTTCTAGAGGACAGATCTGAGACCAGAGTGCCAGTATGGTCTGGTTCTGGTGAAAGCCCTCTTCTGGGTTACAGACTTCCAGCTTCTCATTCTGTCCTCACATGGTGAAAAGGACCAGGGAGCTCTGAGGGATCGTTTTTATAAGAGCACTAATACCATTCATGAGTGCTCTGCCCTCATGACCTAAGCACCTCCCAAAGTCCCTACCTCCAAATATCATTACCTTAGGGGTTAGGATGTCAGCATATGAATTTTGGGGGACACAAACATTCAGACCACAGCAGGTGTGATTATTCTCATTTTAGAGATGAAGAGATTAAGGATCAATATGCTTTGGTAAGTTAGCGCAGGTAAAAGATTTAAACAGCAGCTCTAGGATTTGAACCCAGGTCTTAACAGGATTAATCCATAGCACCACAGAGATAGGAGGTCACTATTTAGCATAAGATTTCAGTTCAGAAAAACTCTATTGCTTTTATTTCCTGTATTTAGAAATGAATGTTTTTGTACTACTTTTATTTGGGGGACAGTTGTTTCTATTTTGTTTCCCTAGTTTTTTAGTAAACTTCCCTTTGAAAATATTAGTCTGCCTCTTCTATGCTGAAGTGGAAGAAGAAAAGATGTTTTCATTTTATTCCAATTACAGGGAGAAGTGAGTGCTCAGCCACTAGTGTGGCTGTCCCACTCAGCTCAGCCGTCATTATTCTGAAGCTCATTATTGCTCAGACCTTGTAAGGTTTGGTTTTACTGAGGAATCCCATTCATTATTGAGGGCGTGTATCAAAAATAGATTCTGACGAGTTAAATATAGAAAGTCCAGGCCATCATCTAGATGTCAGAGTCATAAAGAAAATGACAATGATTCATAGAGTGTCAGAACAGGAAGAAATCTCAAAACCCACCCTGTTCACTTCATTTTACACATACAAGACCTGAGACCCAGAGCTGTTAAGTAATGCTCCAGAGGTCACACTCAAGTAGTACAGAATAGAGACAGAGCCAGATCACCTGATTAAAGTTCTTTTTCTATCCTTAACATTACAGTGGCCCAAATTTTGCTTTGTCAAATTCCCTCTCTGACTCCTCAAGTCCAGAGTTCTGTTAATGTTTCTGATTGCCAAGTGGGCCACGCAAATATTAGTCTCTTCTTTTTTGTTAGGTTGCTAGATTAGAAACTAGGAAACTTCTAAGAAGAAGGGTAAGAGATGGGTGATATTTCTCACGTACCTCTTCTGTGTTTTCCTTTACTCCTTCCTTTTCATTTCTTACCCTCAAAGATACGTTTTCCTATGCTGGTAGAAGGGTTTATGCCTGAAGGTGTCTATCAGTTATATATTGTGACAGCTTTAGAACATGGTCCCGAAATTCTTTAATACTCCTCAAGAAGCAAAGTCTATATCCCCTGCCCTTGAATATGAGCTCTGTGAATGCCTGACTGCTAGATTATGGCAGAGGTGAGGCTGGGCCAATTTCTGGGCCCAGGCATTAAGAAATGGGTAGCTTTCATTTTCTGTCCCTTGAGATGGTCATCCTTGAAACACAGCTACCATGTGTGAGAAAGCCAGCAACCCAAGGAGAGGCCTCAGTGACCTGCAGCCGGCAGCCAGCACCAACTTGCCAGTCACATGAGTGAGCCTCTTGGAAGTGGGTCTTCCATGTTGATTCAAGCTGCCCCATGTGGAGGAGAGATAAGCCTTCCCTGCAGAGCTCTGCCCAAATTGCTGATCTGTGGGCAAATAAATGGTTATTGCTGCTGCAGGACACTAAATTTTGTTTTGTTTTGTTTTTTGGTAGTGAGTGGTAGGGGGATTAAATAGCAAAAGATAACTGGAACAGGTATTTCTACAAAAATGCCATATAACAAACCACCCGCAACTCATTGGCTTTAAATAGCAGTCATTTATTCTCGCAGATCTTCAGGTCACCTAGAGCAGCTCTACTCCATGTTCACTCATTTTGGGGACCAGTCTGAGCGGTTGCACTCCCTGGGACAAATTCTTCTCATGGGATGGCAGAGGTCCAACAGGGAAGGGAAAGAAACAAGGCCCAGGCTCAGGACTGGCCACTGTTGCTACTGCCAACATACCATTGGCCAAAGCAAGTCAGATGGCCAAGCCCAAAGGCAAGCAGTGAGGAAATATACTTTGTCCCTGTAATCAGAGGAGCGGCGAAGTCACACAACAAAGGTGGGAAACAAGAAGGAGTGAAAAAATGGGACCACTTGTGCAATTTACCACAGTGAATAGTACTGAGCAACGTTGAACTGGCTGAAAATATCTCTTTTTTAAAGCATTAATAGATTCTCTGAGATCTACTATCAGGATGTTTTACCAATTTTAGAAAATTTAAGAATAAAATTAAATTCAAGAAGGAAAAAAAGAGTTCATATGTACAACATTTTTTTTTAACCTTGAGTGGGCTGAGAAAAATACTTAACTAAGAAGAAACAGCTACTAGAAAAACACGATTGTCTTTTTTTCCTGCCTGAACTGCACTGAATGATATAATCTGGAAATGAATACTTTTTGCCTTTGTAAAGCAGATTCTTTCAAGGGAAGTGTTTATTGTATTCCCAGTAAAATCATGGGTTTCCCATGAGGATAAAAATACTATCTTTGGGGAGCAGCAGAAAGATATATTACTCCTCTTTGCCTCTCTATAGCTATTGAAGATTAAATTGGAAGCTAAATTACAGTCTGTGAATGTTTCTTTTTTAAAAAATTAATTAGTTTATTTTTGGCTGCGTTGGGTCTTTGTTGCTGTGTGCGGGCTTTCTCTAGTTGTGGCGAGTGGGGCCTACCCTTTTTGCGGTGCGTGGGCGTCTCGTTGTGGTGGCTTCTCTCATTGCAGAGCGCGGGCTCTAGGTGCGCTGGCTTCAGTAGTTGTGGCACGCGGGCTCAGTGGTTGTGGCTCGCGGGTCTAGAGCGCAGGCTCAGTAGTTGTGGTGCACGGGCTTAGTTGCTCTGTGGCATGTGGGATCTTTCAGGACCAGGGCTCAAACCCGTGTCCCCTGCACTGGCAGGCGGATTTTTTTTTTTTTAGAAGTCACGGAGTCTGATTCCTCCAGCTCTGTTTTTTTCCCTCAAGACTGCTTTGGCTATTCAGGGTCTTTTGTATCTCCATACAAATTTTAAGATTTTTTGTTATAGTTCTGTAAAAAATGCCACTGGGAATTTGATAAGGATTGCATTGAATCTGTAGAATGCTTTGGGTTGTACAGTCATTTTCACAATATTGATTCTTCCAAGAACATGGTATATCTCTCCATCTGTTGGTATCATCTTTAATTTCTTTCATCAGTGTCTTATAGTTTTCTGCATACAGGTCCTTTGTCTCCTTAGGGGGGTTTATTCATAGGTATTCTGTTCTTTTTATTGCAATGGTAACTGGGAGTGTTTCCTTAATTTCTCTTTCAGATTTTTCATTATTAGTGTACAGGAATGCAAGAGATTTTTATGCATTAATTCTGTATCCTGCTACTTTATCAAATTCATTGATTAGCAGACATCCTTGTCTTGTTCCTGATCTTAGAGGAAATGCTTTCAGTTTTTCACCATTGAGAATGATGTTTGCTGTGGGTTTGTAGTATATGGCCTTTATTACATTGAAGTAGGTTCCCTCTCTGCCCATTTTCTGGAGAGTTTTTATCATAAATGGGTGTTGAATTTTGTCAGAAGCTCTTTCTGCATTCATTGAGATGATCATATGGTTTTTATTCTTTAATTTGGTGTATCACATTGATTGATTTGCATATATTGAAGAATCCTTGCATCCCTGGGATAAATTCCACTTGATCATGGTGTATGATCC
>NW_020172638.1:1904766-1925594 GCF_003031525.2 Neophocaena asiaeorientalis asiaeorientalis
CCACTGCACCACCAGGGAAGCCCCTCTTATTTTTAATTTAATTTTTTTTTGGAGTATAGTTGATTTACAATGCTGTGTCAGTTTCAGGTGTACAGCAAACTGATTCAGTTATACATATATCCATTCTTTTTCGGACTCTTTTCCCATGTAGGTTATTACAGAATATTGAGTAGAGTTACCTGTGCTATATAGTAGGTCCTTATTGATTATCTATTTTATATATAGTAGTGTGTTTATGTTAATCCCAAACTCCTAATTTATCCTTCCTCTGCACCTTTTCCCTTTGGTAACCATAAGTTTGCTTTTGAAGTCTGTGAGTGTGTTTCTGTTTTGTAAATAAGTTTATTTGTATCATTTTTTCAGATTCTACATATTAATGATATCATATGATATTTGTCTTTCTCTGACTTACTTCACTAAGTATGATAATCTCTAGGTCCATCCATGTTGCTGCAAATGGCATTACTTTGTTCTTTTTCATGGCCGAGTAATATTCCATTGTATATGTGTACCACATCTTCTTTACTTATTCCTCTGTCAGTGGACATTTAGGTTGTTTCCATGTGTTGGTTATTGTTAATAGTGCTGCAGTGCACATCGAGGTGCATGTATCTTTTCAGATTATGGTTTTCCCTAGATATATGCCCAGGAGTGGGATTGCAGGGTCATATGGTAGCTCTATTTTTAGTTTTTTAAGGAACTTCCATACTGTTCTCCATAGTGACTGTACCAATTTACATTCCCACCAGCAGTGCAAGAGGATTCCCTTTTCTCCACACCCTCTCCAGCATTTATTGTTTGTAGACTTTTTGATGATGGCCATTCTGAATGGTGGGACGTGACTGTTTCTTTTTAGAGAATCTGATTTTGGATAATATCAGAAGAAAGCAAACACTATTGATGGAACTGTGGTAGATTTGTACTGTCAACTTAGCTAACCTAGAACTACATTTCCCAGAATTCCCTTCTCTGCATAGTTTTTGTTAATATGGGTCACAAGAGACATTTTAGGTAAGATTTGGATGGTGGAAGTGAAGCAACATACATATTATTTTTTATACTTTGAAGGATAGTGCAGGGCCACAGGTGCTCTTGCAATGCCCACATGTTGTCACTGATCTGCTAGCTCACCCTGTTGGTGTGGGGCAGCAGCTGGATTCACAGCTCCTCCAGCTCCTGCCAGACCCTCTATAGCTTCTTCAGTCATGGGACAGTGTATGCAGCTTCTGGAACAACAGTAAGGTCTGATTCCTCTAGCTCTAACTACCTCTTCAGCTCCTCTGATTCCTGCATCAAGTCCATGTTCAGCTTCGTGATGAAGGGTGTCAGGTTCTCCTTCATGTCAGCACATCACTGACTAGAGGCTTGGGGGCAGTTAGAGACTCAAACAAGTTCTAGTTTGTCCTCAATGTCCAGTTTCCTTCCTGGCTGCCCGTCCTGCTGACTTTAGACCTTGTGCCTGGTGCAGAAGCAACAACCATACAAAAACTATTTAATCAGCTTCCTTGATTATGTAAGGTCAAATATCTGTAATAAATCCCTTATTTAACATAATTGCATATGGTTTTGCTTCTCTGATCCAACCCTGACAAATACAAGGACCTTATGTAAAACTCAACATGATTTATCTTTTCTAATCTTTTTTCCAAATACCTAAATCCTTTAGCCTATAGTAAATACTAGATGCCACGTACTTTGGTAGGCACTAAAGGAAACAAGATGAATAAGATAGTTGATTCCTGCCCTGGGAGGCTCAGTCTGGTCCCCAAATATGTTGCTGAGCTGTGTAAAGTAGCTCAGTTAACAGTAGCACTGTTAAATACAAAGAATACTATTATCCAACTCCTAGAACAAACCTGGGTGCTCTAGTGATTTCTCTGCAACCTGTGATGTGTGTCTAGGTACAGTAGAGTTGCCTGATGACATGTGTATGACACTAGGGAATAGGGTAACATGGCACTTAGTTGCTGTGACATCCCAGTGACATGTCACAGTCTTAAGTGGCCTGGAAATGTGAAACCAATCCTTCCCATGCCCAGAGCATAATAATAGAAAGTATATAAAAGTAGTATTGCTAATAAAATCATATAGGTTTAGAGGGTAAAAATCCAGCTTTCTCACTGGAGCAAAGAAAATGATTCCCATGTATCAGAGGTCGGGTGGCAGAGAGGTGAGGGGCTGTGCATACTGCAGGCTGTGGGGAAGTTCATCATCAAACTTAGTGCTCCTGGGAGGAGGCACAGACACCACATAACTTACTGTAATAGGGAGGAGGAAACTGTGTGATGATGCTGTTCCCTATAGCAATGTCTTCTGTATACATATGTGTAAAAGATAAAAATGGTCTCAGAGTCAGTTAAATAACACAATGGCACGTCCATGCCGTGTAATACTGTGTAGCCATAAAAGAAAGAGTTAGGTAGATGTATATGGACTGATGATGGAAAAAGCTTCAAGACACCTAAGTCGGGCTTCCCTGGTGGTGCAGTGGTTAAGAATCTGCCTTCCAATTCATGGGACACAGGTTCGAGCCCTGGTCCAGGAAGATCCCACAAGTTGCGGAGCAACTGCGCCCATGCACCACAACTACTGAGCCTGCACTCTAGAGCCCGCGAGCCACAACTACTGGAGCCCGCGCACCACAACTGCTGAAGCCCATGCGCCGAGAGCCCATGCTGTGCAACAAGAGAAGCCACCACAATGAGAAGCCCGTGCAGCGCAACGAAGAGTAGCCCCTGCTCTCTGCAACTAGGGAAAGCCCACGTGCAGCAATGAAGACCCAATGCAGCCAAAAAAATAATAATGATAAAAGAAAAGACATAAGTCAGTCAAGCAAGGGGCCAGCTGTGGATAGTATGCTACCATTTGGGTTTATAAAGGAATAAAAATAGCCTATATACATAGTTGCTTGTGTTAAGTATGGAATATCTTTGGGAGGATTCAAAAAAGCCAGTAACATTGGTTGCCTCCGGAGGGGAGGACAGGTAGGCTAGGGGACAGGAGTAAGAGCAAGACTTTCCACCAAATACTCTTGTACCTTTTCCATTCTGTGCCATGTGAATTTAGTACTCATTTGAAAAATAATGAAAATAAAATGTAAAATTAGAGAGAAAATGGCCAGGCAAATGTAAAAGGCATTTGGAAGATAACCCACCCCTCTTGGAAGCTCCACAGAGAAAACTGGTGCTGGAGGAGGTGAGAATGACCCCCTACTTACTGCAGCATTTGTCCAGATGCCAGGTTTCGAAGTACAGGGAAATTAGGGCTTGAAAAAGAAGTACCTTGCAAACAGTATGGCGCAGATCCAGTCTTGGGTGAAGAGGTCAAGGCTAATTATTCGCAGTGAAGGCCATTACAAAGCACCACAAGTGCTTACTTGGTAGAGCTAATGGCTCCTCTTTTGACTAGTTTCCCAACATAATGAGGAAACTGGAAGCTTGGGAGGTCTTTTTCAAAGACCACCCCATCCATTTGCCACATAAACTATCAAAAACAAAACAAAATGCAACCAAGAATCCAAACGTCGTCAAGAGAGGCTAAGGCATGAGTCAGGGCTAGAACAACTGAGAACTCCTGGCAGCTAAGAGCTAAGAGCAGAGCTACTTGTTAACCGCCTCAGGAGCACACTCCGTTAGCAGAATGGAGCCTTGTATGACAGAGCCTCAGGGCTTCAAAAAGTTATTGAAGGAGAGAATCCCATTAGAACCTTCTGGGGACTAGTTCACACACTCCCACGTCACACTGCAGACCTCAGAGAGTGCAATTCCCATCTCTTTTAGGAGAAATCAGCCTCTCATTTGCTTTCTCAATCACAGGTATTTCCACCTTCATGTCTGTCAGACCACAAACACAGAAATTCCAAAGGCAGCCACCTTTTCATCTGGAAGAGAGAAAGGCAGCCAAAGTCCTCAGTCTCTGGTCACAAAACCCCCCAGGCCCCAGAGTCTAGAAAGCACATATTTTCAGCAGAAAATGCTCAGCCCAGCCCTGTCAGGATTGCAGTCTTGGTGTTTGTTATTACACATATTTGAAATGTTCAGAGGGAGAGGGGAGATGAAAGAACTTGGGACCCTCAGGCACATCGGAAGTCATGCCACCTCAATTAGCTTTTCCTCCCCCCTGTCACCAGGTTTAAGGGGGACATGAAAGGACACTGCAGCTGCAGGATGCCCCTTTGCCCATCCCCCACCCAGTCCAACCTACTTTCATCTCTTGCCCTAAAAAATAAATAGGACAGTGTGAGGATAGAGGAGGAAAAGAGAGGCTGGGTCACAAACCTCATTTTCTACCTCGACCCTTGCTCTTTTGTTTTAAAATCATCTTTACCTGGACCTTACTCCCCTGCATTCCTGATCCTTCTTTTAAGAGATCCTGAGTTTATTTTCCCAAATCAGAATAAAATACCCAAGGCAGAAAATGCTCCGTAATGCAAAACACATCGACCTTCTTTTCAGGGCATGGCTTTATAGCATGTTTGAGCTGCAGGAGAACTTAGACGTCATTTTTCAAATCTGTCATTTTTGGGCAAGTGAAACCCAGAAAAGTTAGTCGACTTGTCCAAGCTAGTTGCGGAGCCAATAGTAGGAGGGAGTTTGTCTGACTCCTGTCCATGATGTTTATTAGTACACTTCAAAGTGAGAATTATATTTTTTATGCTTTTTTATGCTGCATACCTTGTGCTGAATTTTGAACATACTAAAATAATACTCCATATTGAAAAGTCACCTATCTAATTATATTAACTACTCACAGCACACAGTTAAGAATCAGAAGGCAGTTGAAAAAGATCAGATACTCCAAATAAATGTGTTTGAGTTTATGTACTAAGTTTCTTTACTCTGAATAGAGGAAATGTTCTCAAACCTTCCTGCAAAGTCTATTTATTCTTACTTTGCACACAATTCTAACAAGTTTAGGTATTTGATTTTCTTCCTTCACTTGTTTAATAATCATCCATTGAACCCCTGCTCCGGACCAGGCACTGTTCTTGGAGGTGAAGCGTTCAAAGATAAATAAGGCACAGCCTTGGAACTCACATTTTAGAATTGTAAACCTAAAATTCCAAGGCAGTATGCTTGTATGGAGGTTGGTGCAGGTGCTATGGGGCCACGCAGTCCAGCCTGGGAGAATCAGAGGAGACCTCACAGAGCAGGTGAAGGCTGTGCTGGGGCTGGGAGGGCAAATAGGTGTTTATTTATCAAGACAAAGAAAGAAGGACATTCTAGGCAAAGGGAGCATCATGGAAAAGTTAAGGGGCTTGGAAGAGGGTCATGCCTTCAAGTACATGTTTTCTATAACTAGAGAATAGGGTAAGTTCAAGAATTGTTGGGCTTATATACCACTCCCAGGAGTTTAGACTATGTCCTGAAGAAAATATGGAATCAAACAGAAGTGATAATTAAATTTGCATGTTTGGCAGAAAACTTTAGGGACCCGTGGTGAATGGATCGAATACATAGGGGACTGTGGGATTGAACTCAGAGAACTTCTTCAGAAGGTTTCCGTAATAGTCCATGTGAGAGATGGGTCCTGAGTAAACTTGCGAGTAATTTAGGGGATAGAGTTATGAGAAATGTTGATCTTGGAGGCAGAAGGTGAGGAAAATGCAGGAGATGAGAATGACTCCCATATTTCTAGCTAGTTGTTTCCTCACATTACATTATGCCCTTCTTTCCTAGTAATAGAAGCCTTGAATTTTCCTGTGAATGGAAAAAGCCCCATATTTCCCAGCCTCCTTTGCAGCCGAGTAACTCAGTTCTGGCCAGTGGCTGTGGCTCTAAGTGAAAGTGGTATGTAAAACTCCCAAGATGATTCCTTAGTGGGCAGGAGCATGCCCTTCTCTTCCTTTTTGGTGGCTGGAATGCAGCCATAATGGCTGGGGGTAGAAACTGCATATAGAGGAGGGCAGAGAAGCAAGATTGAAAGGACTTGGGTCCCTAATGACTGCAGAGCTGCCAAATCAGCCCTGAAGTACTCTCATTTACAAGCAAGAAAAATAAACTTCTATTTTGTCTAAGCCACTGTTCTTTTGGGTTTCTGTCACTCACAGCCACAACAAATCTTAACACAGATAACCAAACAGATGGTGAAGCCATGCATTGAGAAGGTGAATTAAAGGAAGAATAAATTTGGGAGAGGGGAAGAATATAAATTTGGTTAGGTTGGTGTTGAATTGTGTTTGGAACTTCCAGATAGAGATATCAAGCCAGCAGTCAGCTCTACAGGTCTGGGACTAGGAGAGAGGTTTTTGGATGGAGACGGAAACTTTAGAATGGCCAGTGTGCAGGTGGCAGTAAAAGCCATGGGTGCGATTATGAGTGAAAAGTGGATGGCCAAGAAAGGAGTCACAGCTGAGGCTCAGGGAAGTCAATTAATGTAGAAAGAAGGGAGAATGTACGTATTTTGGACACAGAGGCAAAGCCAGAGCCACAGGCAATGTGCTCAGGCCAAGATGGAACGAACAGTTAGACATGCAGTCAGTGGACTACACTGATCGTCCAAAGCCAGAGTGGAACTCAGATGAGGCAGAGGCCTACGGCTACTCTAAAGGCTTCCATACTGTTGATGTAGGAACAGTTCAAAGTGTGGTCTGAGTATTTGGGAGAGCACAGTAAGTAGCAGATCATCTCACATACAGAGGAACGATCAAGATATGAAGGTATGACATTAAGAGACCCTGCATCATGAGTAGTTTCATACAACACCATGACCAGGGAAGTTTGATTCCTAGCATGGGAGCTATCTATCCTCTGCCTTGGTAATATCTTCATGGTAGAGGCAGGTACCTGCTAGAAGGCTAGTGCATCTTTTCAGAGCAGGGCAGGTCCCTATAGAAGCCAGTAGTTAACAATGTTTTGATTCTCCCCGGGGTTCTACTTGGTTTAGCAACTGGTCTTGTCCTGTGAGAGAGGAAAAGAGAAAGGACAATAAGATGGAGTAAAGAGAGAGAGAGAGAGAGAGAGAGAGAGAGAGAGAGAGAATGCGAGAGTGAGAGAGGGGATACTGACTTGGAACACTCCGTTGTCCTGTCATCTAAAATGCTTTTGCTCTCCCTGTTACCAAAATATTTCCATATCTACGTTCTTTCAAGATCCACCTCACATTTTATCACCTTCACAAAGACTTCCCAAATCACCCTGTCCCACATTGAGCCCACATTCATAAAAATTCAAATAGCACTTCTACCTCAATTGTACTACAAAAGCAATCATTTAATTATATATTGATTTTGAGTTGTAATCTATGTGGAATCTTGTCTTTCTGAATAAATTATATACTCCTTGAACACAGGGATTACACTGTACATGGCATCTGTATCCCTCACATGTCATGTTTATAGTAAGTATTAAAACAGATATTTGGTGATGAAATGGAAGAAAGGAGCATGTGAATTGTGTAAATGTCACGACACACTTGCTAGTAACAGCATCTCCTGGTGATTCTTTAAGCAGGATTAAGAACACACCATATTCCCTGTTCTTCTCTTTTGACATATCCACTAGAAAATATTTAAGTAATCACCCAGGAGTGTTAAGGTGGGCCTCCACCTCATAACACACATAAGGGGATGGTTACTTATCCAATGGATGGTTTACCTTCTAGTGTTGACCCTTTGGCTTCCGAAACTTTTTCATCTTTTTGCAAAGTAATTTACCTCAGTTGGTTGAAATGGTTTAAAAGTTGTTGTTGTTGTTGTTTTTAAGGAGAAAGGAATGGGAAAAGAGCTCACATTTCCATGTAATGACTGTTAGACATAGTTTGAATTCTCCTATGCAGAATGGGGCTGAGACTTGGGGTCTGCAAATGTATGTGTAAACCTAGAAGCTCCTAGTGGATACTCTGACCAGTACGATGAGGATTATGGTGGCCAAGGTGAGCTGACTCTCCAGGGCCAGCCACAGTAAGCTCTGTTTAACTATAGAGATAGACCAAAAAATGGAGTATATTCAAAACTAAAAGCCCCACCCTAATGATTCAAAATCCTGGATGGAATATAGGAAAAACTCTAATAACACAACAAAGACAAAAAAAAAAGAGTTATAGATTCAATAGCTCTTAATCTGAAGTTTGGGAGCAGGAACTACCTGATCCTGCAGAGATGCAAACTGTTAGAAATGACAGTAGCTGCGTTTATTGAGCTGTAGTGCCAAGCACTATGCTTTGTTCTTTAAGTACATTATCTGTAATCCGCAGCATTCTTACAAAAGTATCATTATCTCCATTATATGGTTTTGAAAACACAGTCAGTCAAAAGGATGCTAAGTAAACTGCTAAGGTTGCAGTGCTATTAATTGGACAGAAGTGGGATAGAAACCCAAGTCTGTATGAAGCTAAATATGCTTTTTTCAACACAGCTATATGTTTGCCAAATTTATGTACAGTTGATTTAGTTTAGAAAGAACTTTCATGTATTGCATCTGATCATTATGTATGACAGGTTATTGTTATATCCATTTTGCAAATAAGGAAAAACAGGGGTAAGTCACTGAATATGAATAAGCCTCAGTTTCCTCTGCTGTAAAATGGGATAATAATGTTTACCTTGAGTTGTTTTGGGGGGCTAGACATGTTTGCCATGTCTAATTACCAGTCTACAGTCAGTGCACAATAAATGCTAGCTCTCATATTGTTATTATCATTGGCACAGTTGTGAATTGCCCAAAGTCACACAGCTTAAAGGTGATACATCCAGGACTCATGTGGAAGTTTTCTGACCCTGTCCTGGTGATTCACCTCCTGTGGCTGGGTCCGTGAAGCCTCGGGAGGATATCTCTACAAGTCTGCATTTAAGCTAGATAAGCGGCACAAGGTATAGGCAGAAGTCAGGCATCCACAAATTCTTACTCTGCAATTGTTTCTTGACCTTGGCTACACATTAGAATTAACTGTGAGTTTTAAGAAATCCTGATGCCCAGGCCAAACCCCAGACCAACGACAACAGGGTCACTGGTGGTGGGGCGCAGGCATTAGTATTTTTTAGAGTTTCCCAATATGCAGCTAGGGTTAAGAACCATTGATACAGAGAAAAATAAGGCCAAAGATTTGTCCATCTTGAGTTGTTTCTGACTCCTAATGGCCTTGTCATCCACAGGCAGCTTCCCATTATAACATCTTAGCTTTATGTGATGCTCTGCAGCTGGCAAAGTACTTTCTCCTTCCTCGTTAGGCCATCAAAACACAGAGAAGCAGGCCAAGCAAACACCATCCCCACTTTTTTTGATGAGAAAACTTATACCCACAGACATAATTTGGATTATCCAATGTGACTAGTTAGTGGTACAGCTGAGTTTGAAAGCCTTTCAACCCAGTACTCAATTTTATGCCCAGACTCTTTTTAGTATATTTTTCTTTCTTTGAGTTATGAAGAAGAGGACACTGAGGTACCCATATTAATTCCTTGAGTTCCTTTAAAGAATCCCCACTTCATCAGCTGAAAATTTCTTTAATTGCAGTTTTAACAAACATTGATTTGCTGGCAAAAGAAAATTCAAAACCAATTCAAAATTTAAATGCCACTGGTAAGTGGCATTTATAGGGATAGATGTTAAGAATGTTATTCTAGAGCAATGTGATTATTAGGTTAATTTTATATCTGATTCTAGTAAACTCTTGAAATTGAGAAGCAAAATTTCTGAATTCTATAGGATTAAGACACTGATGGTTCTTGGGAGGGAATCTGATCAAACCCTCTTTGTCACTTCCCTAAACTCTGACTCCCATACATAGTACATTATTTAGAGTATAATAAAACTGCTCGCTTCTCTGTAGTTAGGAAAGATGATCTATTCATTGTTTTGAATTTCAGCTGAGTGATGTCCTCATGTATATCACATTTATAGCTGATAAGGTTACAACTGTGATAACTACTCTACTAATCACTGAAATATAGACAAGGTCAAGGTTTGCCTTTTTAGGCAAAATCCCACAAACCAGCCAAGGCTCCTTTATTTGGGATCTAAAGAAAATGAAGTCAGAAGTATGTTTTCCAGGGAAGAGTGAAAACAAACCAGCCTGGAGGGACTATTATGGGGAAGTCAGTATGGATTTAGCAACAGCTAAGAAAGGTTAGTGGCCTGGTTGCTAATTCTAACCATCCTTGACTTTCCATTAGCCCAGTATTTAGACTGTGTATTTTCTAAAGTTAAGAACCATCCATTTCTCACTAGACATTGCATTTGCAAAGAAAACCAAAATAAAACAAACAAACACTGCCCCCACCCCAAACTGGATCAAAAGAGGTATTGGGCTAAGATATAAATACATAACCCATGTCACAAAGACAAAAGAGGCATCCCCAATCACTGTGTAAAGTATTCCCAGTTACCAATTATAAGAGAGCTTTAGAGAAGACCTGTGCTCTTATTGCCTGATTTTCTCCAGTCCATAGTAATTTCAGTTGTAACTTCCTCCGTCTAATTCTTTGAATGGGTGTTGGCACCTTTTTCTCTTAGATTGGAAACTGTTGGATCTAAAGTTTAGCCCTTTGTCAGTTGCCATCAAATCATTTTACGGTTACTCAGGAGTCATGCTGCTCATTTAATTATTAAATGTCCTGAAATATCAGGTGTGCAATTTGCAGTGGAAATATAACAATAGACCATCTTTTCTAATGGGATTTCAACAGGAATGAAACTAGAAGGATAAATCTGGCTTCTAAGTCATTAAGAATATAGGGCATTCCAGTTCCAAAGAGGTTCCTAATGAGGAGGATTAAGTAGCAAAGAAATTTTTAAAAATGCAGGTATTCAATTATCATAACTACTTAGTCCAGAGAAAGATACAAGTTATAGATTTTGATGAAGAATATATTTTCCATTCTTGATAAATAAATCATGATCTTGTTCACTTGTGTTTAAGAAGAGATATTTCCCTCTTGAAGAAACTAAAATATGTTCGATCTGTAGTTTATTGGAAAAAGCCATCCAGGCCATTTTTTGAAAATAAGCATACAAAATCTACCAGGATCCAAACATTGCAAATCTCTGCTTTTCTTTTTCAGAGTTACTTGTGATGAGGGTGAGTTTATGTGTATGGAGGGGGATGTCATCTTTACTGGAAGAGAGACAGAATCCTAGTGCAGAACGAGAAACAAACTGAAGCTTTACTGCACACATAAATCATGCTTGGCCCAGGGCAGCTGACAATTTGTAAGGCTAACCTATAATTCTTTTCATTCTTGGAATCTCTTCAAACTCTAAACTAGTTTTATATAACCGTCCAAAGCCAGTTTTTTTCTTTTTGTTGTGCTTTTCTATTTCCATTCATTAACAATGGTCACAAACAAAACAAGAAAGAAATTAAATGGGTAATGCTGGGTGCATTCATTTTTATAGTGTAAAGAGATCCTAAATCAGTGCCTGAAGGAAAGTAATTCATTTACCTTAAGGAGAGTATGAGTAGTCCAACTACATCTGTTTGCTCTTCAGCAAGACACTCTTAGTCCTGTTTAGAGAGCTGTGGTCAAATCCATTAAAGAAGGCCAGTTATAACTATCAAGCAACTTGCTCCATTCCCCATTACTTAAGAGCAAATTTCATAGGAGGACAGACTGTGGTTAAAATGTGTGTAAGACTGTACCATAATCCAAGGGCTAGCTTTGTGAGTGAGAGACCTATTTGATGTCATTGAACTGAGAAACCATCCTTTTAGCTATATTTCTTTAGTCTTTTAAGGTAGCTCATGGAGTGGAAAATGCTTCTTAGGGCTCCAGTTGAAATCCCAGTTATCAAGATTCTTACCCCAAAAGGCTTTGAGGTAGTCCCTACCTATCCATTGGGAACACGAACCCTACAGAGTGACTGTTCTCTTCTGAAGATGGGACATCAAGTGCTCCTGGGAGAATAAGGAGGAGTTCTTCACTGAGAAAACATGATCTGTGTTGACAAGCACTGTAGATTTGTTCAGTGTTGACTTAGCTAAGCTGGAACTACATATCTCCAGAATTCCCTTCCCTGCACAGTTTTGGGTTAGAGTGAGCCACAAGAGACATCGTATATCAGATTATGAAGATACAAACAAGGCAGAACCATCTTCTTTCTCCTGAAAAATCATTGCAGGGCACGAGGTGCTGTTGCAGCTCACATAGGTTCTTTCTTATCTCCTGCCTCACCATAGCTTTTCCAACTCCTGGGACAATTGGGTGTTTAGCTCTGAGGTGAAGTGTGCCAACTTATGTAGGAAACTCTCGTCATCAAAGTTGGAGGCTTAAAGCTCATGATGAGGGACCAACATGGTTCCACTTCATCTTTGTGGGTGCCAGCTCAGCCTTGCAGGTTCCAGTTTATGTTTGTTTCCCCTACTTCATGTTTGTCTTTCCTTTTTGAATGCCAGCCCTGAGAGTTCGGGCTCCAGTACCAGACTGAGAAGAAACACTTTCACATTGGCTATTTGATCAGCTTCCACAATTGCATATGGTAAAATTATTATAATAGATCCCTTAATATAGCTATCTATAGGTATAGATATTAATAAATTGGTGTAGTGAGAGATAGAGATAGTAATAGAGAAAGAGATGGTAATAGAGATAGGGACCGATATCTCCTAATGATTCTGCTTTTTTAAAATTTGACTGTGCCGCGAGGCTTGCGGGATCTCAGTTCCCAGACCAGGGGTTGAACCCGGGCCATGGCAGTGAAAGCCCAGGATCTTAACCACTAGGCCACCAGGGAGCTCCCTGATTCTGCTTTTCTGATCACACCCTGACTGATACTAGAAGCCTGGACTCTGTAAGAACTTGGAGGACCACCTCAAGGGGAAGGAGCTAAACTGATAAGTGACTAAGGGAACCAGCTTAGACCTGAATGTCAGTTCTCTTGCTGCTGTATCAAGGTCTGGCTCCATCACTAACTTCTGGCCTTTGTTCAAGCCACAGACTGTCTTATTTTTTGATCCTGCCCCTTATGTCATCTCAGTCTGTTCTACTGACTGTTGTTGCCTTGACTCCTGTTTGTGGCCATTTTTCTTTGACTTTATTCCTGGATATTCCATCTGTGTGTGTGACTGCACCTCTCACTGAAGTCCTCCTGCATCCCTGCTGCCCATGATAACGCATTTATGGCCACATCTCCTGCCCCCGCTACCCCCTCACCATAGTTTGTCTTTGCAAAGGCAACACCTTAACCCTCTAATATGCTGACTTGTGTGCTAAGAAGAATATAATCACACAGAGAGCTTGAGGTAGGAGGTAGGTGGCTGAGAGTGAGGGATTCAGTGTTCTGTCAGCAAAGGCAAGCCTGGGTAGGAAACCACACTGGTGGCCTCTGGTTAACCAAGAAATATCAGGAAAGCTTGTATGCCTTCAGAGAAGTCTGGGGAGCTGTGACTGAAGCTCTAAACAAAGAGTTGAGGAGGCCAACACAGATCTCACCTGCTTCCTGAGTCTGAAGAGAAGCTGCTTTGCAAACGCAGTAATTGGTAGTGGCACTCTTAGCAACTGGGACAGTGTGCCAAGTCTTTTAGATGTGACAGGACATTGCACTGCCTGAGCAGCCCTCTGCAGTGGGTAAGCTAGAATTGATATTTTTCTTACGTTTGTAACAATTTTTGACCTCTAAAGTTTCAGCCTGAAATTCAAAGAAATAGCCTTTTGTGAAACTTTCAATTAAAAACAAAAGCCTCTATAAGAAAATAGTTAGATTTACTGTAGCATCAAAGAGAAAAAAATTAGTAATAAATTTAACAAAATAAGTACAAAGTGTATACTCTGAAAACCAGAAAACATTGTTGAGAGGAATTAAAGAAGACCTAAAGAAATGGAAAGACATTTCATGCACATGGATTGGAAAACTTAATATTGGTAAGATGGCAGTAATCCACAAATTGATCTACAGATCCAAAGCAATCCCTATAAGAATCCAAGCTGACTTCTTTGCAGCATTTGACAAGCTCATCCTAAAATTCATGTGGAAATGAAAGGGACCCAAAATAATCAAAACAATCTTGAAAAGGAAAAGCAAAGTTGGATGACTCACATATCGTAATCTCAAAATTTACTACAAAGCAGCAATAACCAACGAAGTCTGATACTGGCATAAGGATAGACTGATAGATAAATGGAATAGAATTGAGAGTCCAGAAATAAATCCTCACATTTACAGTTAACTGATTTTCGACAAGGGTGCCAAGATAATTCAATAGGGGCAAGAATCATCTTTTTTAATAAATGGTGCTGAGACAACTGGATATCTATATGCAAAATAATGATGTTGCACTCCTACTTCACACCATACATGAAGGTTAACTCAAAATGGATCAAACACTTAACAGTAAAAGCTGAAACTATAACATTCTTAGAAGAAAACAGGCATTAATATTTGTTATTTTGGATTGAGTAAGATATGACATCAAAAGCAAGTGACAAAAGAAAAACATAGGTCACCTAGACATCATCAAAATCCAAATAATTTGTGCTTTAAAGGACACTATTAAGAAAGTGAAAAAGCAACCTGCAGGATGTGAGAAAAATTTTACAAATCATATATGTGATTAAAAAAACTTATCTCAAATATATCAAGAACTCTTACAACTTAATAATAAAAGACAACCCAATCTAAAAATAGGCAAAGAATCTGAATAGACATTTCTCCAAAGAAGGTAAACAAATGGCTGATAAGCACATGAAAAGATGCTCAACATCACTAGTCATCAGAGAAATGCAACTCAAAACCACATTGACTTACTTCACTCTGTACACACCTCGCTACAAATAACTCAATTTCGTTAAGTCAGAAAGAGAAAAACAAATATCGTATGCTAACACATATATATGGAATCTAAAAAAAAATGGTTCTGATGAGCCTAGGGGCAGGACAGGAATAAAGTCGCAGACGTAGAGAATGGACTTGAGGACACAGGGAGGGGGAAGGGTAAGGTGGGACGAATTGAGAGAGTAGCATTGACATATATACACGACCAAATGTAAAATAGATAGCGAGTGGGAAGCAGCTGCATCTCACAGGGTGATCAACTCAGTGCTTTGTGACCACCTAGGGGGTGGGATAGGCAGGGTGGGAGGGAGACGCAAGAGGGAGGGGATATGGGGATATATGTATACATATAGCTGATTCACTTTGTCATACAGCAGAAACAAACACACCATTGTAAAGCAATTATACTCCAATAAAGATGTTAAAAAAACCCACACATTGAGATATCACTTCACATCCACTAGATTGGCTATAATCCAAAAGATAGATAATAACAAGTGTTGACAAGGATCTAGAGAAATTGGAACTCTCATACACTGCTAGTTGGAATGTAAAATGTTTCAGCCACTTTGGAAAACAGTCTGGCAGTTCCTCAAATAGTTAAACTTAGACTTTCCATATGACTTAGTAATTCTAGTCCTAGGTATATACCCAAGAGAAGTGAAAACATACGTCCACACAAAAACTTGTACCCAAATGTTCATAGCAGCATTATTCATAAAAACCCAAAAGTGGAAACAATCCAAATGTCCATCAACTAATGAGTGGATAAATAAAATGTGGTATATCCACACACTGGAATATTATTAAGCAATAAAAATAAATGAAGTACTGGGACATGCTACAATATGGATAAACCTTGAAAACATTGTGGTAAGTGAAAGAAGCCAGTCACAAAAGACTGCATATTGTACAATTCCATGTACATGAAGTGTCAAGAATAGGCAAATCCTTAAAAATATAGAATAGATTAGTGGTTGCCTAGGGCTAGGAGGGATGGGGGAATTGGGGGTGACAGCTAAGGGGTACAAGATTTCTTTTTGGAGTGATAAAAATATTCTAAAATTGATTGTGGTAATGGATGCACAACTCTGTGAATATACAAAAAGCCATTTTAAAAAGAATTGAACTATAGTTGATTTACAATATTGTGTTAGTTTCAGGTGTACAGCAAAGTGATTCGGATATATATATATACTTTTTCATATTCTTTTCCATTATGATTTATTACAAGATATTGAATATAGTTGCCTGTGCTATACAGTAGGACCTTGTTGTTTATCTATTTTATATATGGTAGTTTGTATCTACTAATCCCAAACTCCTTATTTATCCCTCCCCCTCCCCCTTTCCCCTTTGGTAACCATAAGTTTGTTTTCTATGTCTGTGAGTCTGTCTCTGTTTTGTAAATAAGTTCATTTGTATAATATTTTAGAGTCCACATATAAGTGATATCATATAATATTTGTCTTTCTCTGTCTGACTTACTTCACTTAGTATGATAATCTTTAGGTCCATCCATGCTGCTGCACATGGCATTACTTCATTCTTTTTTATGGCTGAGTAGTATTCCATTGTATATATGTACCACATCTTCTTTATCCATTCTTCTGTCGATGGACATTTAGGTTGCTTCCATGTCTTGGTTATTGTAAATAGTGCTGTAATGAATATTGGGGTGCATGTACTTTTCAAATTAGAGATTTTTCTGGATATATGCCCAGGAGTGGGTTTGTTGGATCATGTGGTAACTCTATTTTCAGTGTTTTAAGGAAACTCCGTACTGTTCTCCATGGTGGCTGCACCAACTTACATTCCTACCAACAGTGTAGGAGGGTTCCCTTTTCTTCACACCCTCTCCAGAATTTGTTATTTGTAGACTTTTAAATGATGGCCATTCTCACTGGTGTGAGGTGGTACCTTACTGTAGTTTTGATTTGCATTTCTCTAATAATTAGTGATGTGGAGCATCTTTTCATGTGTCTTTTGGACATCTGTATGTCTTCTTTGGAGAAATGTCTATTTAGGTTTTCTTCCCATTTTTTATTAGGGAATTTCTTTTTTGTTATTGAGTTGTATGAGCTGTTTATATATTTTAGAAATTAAGCTCTTGTTGGGTGCATCATTTGCAATATTTTCTCCTAGTCCATAAGTTGTCTTTTCATTTTGTTTATGGTTTCTTTTGCTGTGCAAAAGCTAATAAGTATGATTAGGTCGCATTTGTTTATTTTTGCTTTTATTTCTATTGCCTTGGGAGACTGACCTAAGAAAACATTGGTACGATTTATGTCAGAGAATGTTTTGCCTATGTTCTCTTCTAGGAGTTTTATGGTGTCATGTCTTGTATTTAAGTCTTTAAGCCATTTTGAGTTTATTTTTTTGTATGGTGTGAGGGTGTGTTCTAACCTCATTGACTGACATGCGGCTGTCCAGCTTTCCCAACACCACTTGCTGAAGAGACTGTCTATTCTCCATTTTATATTCTTGCCTCTTTTGTCAAAGACTAATTGACCATAGGTGTTTGGGTTACTAAAAGCCATTTATCATACACTTTAAATGGGTTAACTGTGTGGTATGTGAATTACATCTCAATAAAGCTGTTTAAAAACATATACTAATAACTACTTGCTTAGAGAAAAAATTCCTCCATCATCAGACACGTCTGAATCATTGGGAGGGAAGAAGAGGCCAAAAGCTAGCAGAAAGAGTGTTGAGGATGCCAGTGGGTGAATTGCTTGTTCACAGGAATAGGTAATGAGAATGTTTGGCAGATTTGCTCTTCAGGGGGTAAATTAATAGCTGGAATTAACCCAAGTTCAAAAAGTGCATCCTTAGCTAATCAAGATTGTAAAAATCTGTCAGGTTTAGTAGCATGGTAGATATATGTTTTCAGAGTAAGCTTAACTATAACATTATTGCAAAAAGTAAACTTCTGTAAATTAAAAGCAATAAGAGTTTTAAGTGTTCTCTCTGAATTGATGCATATTAGCAAAAAAAAAAAAATTCCCCCAGACATATCTAACTGGTTTCTAAACACTGTCCTTAATGTACAGAGTTATAGGTAATTCCATTAATTCTGTTTCTTGTGTATTGTTGCAGGAGGATTAAAAATGCCTTCTATCTGAAGCCATTCTCTATACTCTGAAGGTTCAAAAAGTGCTGTCTCTTGTGCTCAAACTTGGGGCAGGGAGGGGAGGGTCTTATTTAAAAGCTAGTTAGTGGGTTTTGTATCAGGCCAGCAAATAATTCTAACCTAAATTGGAGAACCCATTAATGCCAGTCTTGTGAGCTGATCATGCCCCTTAAACAATGCCATCCCCATAGAGGTGAGGTTGCTCTACTCATTGTTGTTCAAATCTCAACTCTTCCAGCCAGTTATTTCTGAGTAAGAGGTCTATCTGCCACCATTCAGTCCTCAACTCTGCAAAACTGACATCTCATGGACTGGTAGCATGGTGTAATTCGGAGCTGGAATATTTTTTTAGTGTACACTGCCTCTCCAGATAAACTAAAAAAAAAATACTAGTAGTATCATTGACTGAGCCATTTTTATGCTAACAGCTTCATGTATATAATTGTTTTCTCCACACAAGTTGGCAATGCAGTTGTATTAGTTATATTCCCATTTTATCAGTGAGTAAATTGAAGTTTAGTGAGGTTAATCAGGTCCCCCAAAGAACCAGTGTAGTTAAATTAGTCAGGCTAGTTTGAAAGCATGTGATATGCTTCCATATCGTATCTACCGATTACAAAGCTCGTGCTCTTAACCATTGTGTTTCTAAAGTGTGGGCCATGGGAAAAGGGTCCTTACATTCTTCTCTGACCAGAACAGTTTTCATTTATATTTGCTGACCTAGTAAAATTACTGAGAATGTCCCCATTCATTCTTGTGGTGGCTATGAGAATATACTTTTCGGATCATCAAGTGCAGAGAGTGTAATTGACCAATGAGTACATCACTTCTGCTTACATTTCACTGGTCATGATTCAATTGGAAGGGATCCTGGGAAATGTAGTTTATTCATGTGATGAGCAGGAAGAGAGCATGGATATTGATGAACAAATAGCCTACAATCTGTAGTAGGTGTGTGTGTTCTACAATCTGTAGTACTTTTGTTATGCTTCTTATGTCTGGCAACTTATTCAGGAATAATCACTAGAAAAATAAAAACCTATTTATTTTATGGTCACACATGCACAGAGTCCAGGAGGTGTAAAATGTTCATGTACTTTGAATTATCTTTTAGTATATATAGAATTTGCCTGAGAGGCATCTTGGAGACTTTCTCTTTCTCTGTTTCCCCAGTCTGTCTCTGTTTCCCACGGTCACTTTTGTACTTTCTACACCTCTGTTCTTTCCCAGCATTCTAGATTTACCCTAAAGAAGAAGCATGTCTACTTGAGGTTCTGAGAATCCTCTCCTGGTGCCAGAAAAAGGAAGGGGAGAGCATTTCTGGAATGAAATGAGGGAGCCCTGAATCCTTTGGATTCCTCAAAAAATGGGAAGTGTATAGTTCAAACTAAACTGTTTCTTGCTGATATTGACCACCACTCATGGCATAACTTCAGTGTGCTTTATTTATATCATAGCAAGTTTCCTTAAACAATTTCATACTCTGTGATCCATCAATTCTATTTCGAGGAGTTAATCTTAAGCAACTAATCAGACAAGTTAGAAAAGACACATACATAAATATATTTATGACTTCATTGTTTATAAATAATGAACCAGAAACAATCTAAATATCTGAATGTCTAACAATAGGAAATTTTCACATTTCAGTACATACATAGAAAGCATGAATACCACGCAGCCATCAAAAATGATGACTCATATCCATATTTACTTAATGGAAAATATTTATGATGTAGAAGTAAAAAATTATATTACAAAGAGCAATTATATTATGATTCTAATTTTTATGTGCATGCATTTTCATTGGGAAATATTAGACAGATCACACCAAAGTTTTAACATTAATTATCCTGAGGTCATGGAATTTCATATTGTTTTAATATTGCTTGATTTGATAATCATTATTTCTAAAAAGGTTCACCACATTTAGTACTTGCATAATAAGAGAGTGAAGAAGTAAAATAGGGAATCAGAGAGTGGGAGATGATGATAAGTCTCAGAAGGTGGTTTGGTTTAAAAGAAGAGTCCTGACATTTTCCTTGGTGTTATGAAAGCACTTCGTTCTCAATGTTCCCAACCCGTTCTCTCACCTATCTCCTTCACTTTAGGAGCTGTTAGAGGCAAGTTCTCATTTGATAATTTCACTTATTGAAATCCAGCAGCGTAGAATAAAGATATACTAAGTAACTTCCCCAAAGGCACACAAAATAAATTCCTGAAATAGTAGCTCTTTTGTCCTTTGTAAAGGCAGTTCCTTTGGTTTTAATGTGTTATGAATAAAAACAATCTTATATTTTCCCCTTTCAAAACAAACAAACTCATGATGCTAGGAAGAACAGAGCTGGTCAGTCTTTTTATTTATTTATTTATTTTTAAAAAATCTTTATTGGAGTATAATTGCTTTACAACGGTGTGTTAGTTTCTGCTTTATGAGAAAGTGAATCACTTATACATATACATATACATATGTTCCCATATCTCTTCCCTCTTGCGTCTCCCTCAGTTGGCTCTCCCACCTCAGAGGCACAGCCCTGACACCTGGCTGGAGCACCAAGAGCCTGTCCTCCACACGGCTCAGATTAAAAGGGAGAAAAAATAGAATGAAAGAAAGAAAGCGGATAAAATAAAATAAAGGAAGATAAAATAAAATAAAGTTATTAAAATAAAATAAAGTTATTAAAATAAAAATAATTATTAAGAAAAATAATTTTTAACATTTTGTTGTAAAGCAGAAACTAACACACTATTGTAAAGCAATTATATTCCAATAAAAAAAGATTATAAAGAGTTTATTCATATTCAAAAGTGGATCAAATCATAGAAAAAAATTTTTAAGTAAGAAAAAAAAGAAAAGAAATAAAACCCAGACGGACAGAACCCTAGGACAAATGGTGAAAGCAAAGCTATACAGACAAAATCTCCCACAGAAGCATACATATACACACTCACAAAAAGAGGAAAAGGGGAAAAAATAATATATCTTGCTC
>NW_020172638.1:1925861-1953056 GCF_003031525.2 Neophocaena asiaeorientalis asiaeorientalis
GAGGCGCACCGTGCGTTCTCCCAGGGAAGTTGTCCCTGGATCACGGGACCCTGGCAGTGGCGGGTTGCACAGCCTCCCGGGAAGGGAGGTGTAGATAGTGACCTGTGCTTGCAAACGGGCTTCTGGGTGGCGGCAGCAGCAGACTTAGTATCTCATGCCTGTCTCTGGGGTCCGCTCTTTTAGCCGTGGCTCGCACCCGTCTCTGGAGCTCCTTTAAGCAGTGTTCTTAATCCCCTCCCGGCTAGTTGTGGCGCACTAGCCCCCTTCAGGCTGTGTTCACTCTGCCAACCGCAGTCCTCTCCCTGCGCTCCGACCGAAGCCCGAGCCTCAGCTCCCAGCCCCGCCCGCCCCGGCGGGTGAGCAGACAAGCCTCTAGGGCTGGTGAGTGCTGGTCGGTACCGATCCTCTGTGTAGGAATCTCTCCGCTTTGCCCCCTGCACCCCTGTTGCTGTGCTCTCCTCTGTGGCACCGAAGCTCCCCCGCTCCGCCACCCGCAGTCTCCGCCCGCGAAGGTGCTTCCTAATGTGTGGAAACCTTTCTTCCTTCACAGCTCCTTCACACTGGTGCAGGTCCCGTCCCTATTCTTTTGTCTCTTTTTTTTTTCTTTTTTCTTTTGCCGTACCCAGGTACGTGGGGATTTTCTTACCTTTTGGGAGGTCTGAGGTCTTCTGCCATCGTTCAGTAGGTGTTCTGTAGGAGTTGTTCCACATGTAGATGTGTTTCTGATGTATCTGTGGGGAGGAAGGTGATCTCCGCGTCTTACTCTTCTGCTATCTTC
Source organism: Neophocaena asiaeorientalis asiaeorientalis (assembly GCF_003031525.2). NCBI lineage: Eukaryota > Metazoa > Chordata > Mammalia > Artiodactyla > Phocoenidae > Neophocaena > Neophocaena asiaeorientalis. Next base: position 1,926,640 of record NW_020172638.1, read on the forward strand.
CTCCTCTCCCCTAGGTACGATGATTCTGGCCCACCGTCCCCATGACTGTCACGGCTTCGGCCGCCGGGGCCCCTCCAGAGCCGGCAGCCTCAGTGAGGCCGCCCTCTCCTCGGGCTCCGGGGCAGTTAGTTCCGTGACGGCGGAGGGAAGAGACCCCGAGCCAGGAGCTCCAGCTCTGTGGAAATGCGGGCTCTGTTTGGTCAGTCATTTTTGTAACACAAGAGCAAAGCTTAACAAAAACTTTCACTGATTTCGGAGACGTTAGGCTATTAAAATTGTGTGGTGGCCATGAGATTGCATCTCTTGGATCTTCTACTCTGGGGAGCCCCAGATGTTGCACTATGAAGTCCATCTGCTTTCTGCTCCAAAGTCATACTTCCAAAGCAATGACAGCTTCAGAGGGCCACTCCCAGCTACTGACTGAGTGCAGCATGGGTACTAAAGCAAGCATGTTCCTGGAAGATGCAGGACTCCTCTGATGGATGGCTTAGGCTCAAGGACTCCTCTACAGTATTTCCAGATTCTCTTAGAACTGCATTGTAGGCTAAGATCTTCCACCCAAGCTTCCTTCCTTCCCTCTGTCCTTCACTTGGGTTCAGACCTGCGTTGCAGTCTGTTGGCTCTTCCAGCCTCTCCCAGCTGCCTCTCCATTTTCTCTCACAGGTATGTCCCCTAATAAATTTCTTGAACCTTTAATGCTATCTTGGCATGTGGTTTTCAAAAGACCCAAACTAATGCAAATAATTCATAATGTGCCCAAGAGATTAAAGGTTCAGTGATGTGTTTATAACCACACTTACCACAATTCAGGTGCAGACCTGGAACCAGAAGAAAGCATTTTCCCTGCAGCTATCCTTTAGGGGTTCCATTGAAACCTAAACTGAAATTCTATTAAATTTATTTCACTTTGAATGGAGTTCCTCTAGAAGTCTTCTAATCACCCAACAATCAGAAATACTAATTACCTTGGCAGAGTCAGAACTTGGAACCCACAATCACAACCATCATTCAGCAGCATCACTGATCTTTAAAATGAATCTGTCTTGGAATATTTACTACTGATTCATTATTGGCATTGGACATTGCCCTTAAATTCTGTAGGACTGTTTTCTTCATTTTGAATCTTTTGCTATATAGGAGTCTCTTTGGGTTTAAGAACAGTGGCTGAAACATCATAAGGTTTGAATCCTGGCTCCAGCTATTATTAACTGTGTGACCTTGGGTAAGATACTTAATGTATCTTAGCCTCAGTTTCTTTATCTACAAGATGGGTTTAATATTAATCTCCTAGGGTTATTATGAGGAGAATAGTATTTGGTGCACAGTACATTTTCATAAATATTGGGTATTGTGGTTAGTATTAATTTATTGATCCCGTCCTTTGTGCCTAGGTGCTCTGGGGAGAACTATGAATATAAAACAGTGTGGTTGAGGAACTCATAGAACAAAACTGTCTGGACATAATTAATTGTACAGCTGTGGGATAAGGGCTATATGAAAGGAAAATAGAAGGTACAGGGCTTCTATAAAAATAGGGTAAAATGAGTTCTGGGAAGGCTTCCCAAGAGATATTAGTTACACTTGAACTGAATTCTGAGGGCTATAGAACTTGATTGGTCAAAGCAAGTCTTGCACACAAAGAGGATAGCTCATGTGGAGGCATGTGGATGTAGAACAGCATGGGGCATTCCAGGCAGGTGTAAGAGATTTGATCTAATCCAACTGAAGAATGTGAGAGGAGAAGCATTCAGAGACATACTTTGAGAGGTTGGCTTTGACTTTCATGCAATGGAATCTGGATTTCATACCTAGAGAGTGGAGGGTCATCAATAAAAGGGTTAGAACAGGCTAGGAGCATCACCAAGGATGTGTTTTAGAATGCTTTTTCTGGCAGCTTTATGGAATATAAATCAGGTATGGGAAGGACTCAAGAAAGACAGGAAAACCAGTAGGGAAGCTCTTATGATAAAGCCAGAAAAGGAGAGGGCTGGAAAAGCCAGGATATAGAATACAAGAAGGGGAACAAATTTGCAGAAAGAGATAACAAGTTCTTCCTTTACATATGCTCTGCTTAATTCTGCAAAAAACTTGAAGTGGCTTTTAGAAAATACACAGGATAGTTAAATAAATAAAAAGTAGAGCACTAGGACCAGGAGGAATACAAATTAGATAAAGAAAAATATGAGCTGGAATAGAAATAAGACAAATGCGCCAACCTTTTTGGGCTTGAGCAGGTGCTATCCTGACAGCTAAAATGAAAAAACTGATTTGGTATAGTGTTCATCAGCTGTACTATAGGTCAGTTTTCTCATCATTACTGTCAAAAGCATCAGTTAATGAGACCATTTGGAATGTTGTGTTTAGATATCTGTGAGATGTCTAACTAGAAATGTCAGTAACATTTCCATCTATGAGTCAGGTACTCCAAAATGGGCCAGGGCTGGAGAACCACATTAGTGAGACCTCATTGTCCATGTGGCCATCGGAACCATGGTGTAGATTAAACTCATCCAGGGAGGCTGTGTTGGCCAACTTCTTGTCCAGATAAACTACTGGTGTTGGACAAGATGTTCTCTATGATCCTTTTAGCTCTCGCATTCTGTGGTGTTGCCTTTTGCAAACAAAGTGCTACCTGTCTTATTCATTAAATTATTGATTGGGTGAGTAGTTATTGATCACCCACTATGTGTCACTCTTCTATAGACTGGGAATATGACAGTGAATGAAACAGACAAAAATCCCCATTCTCATGGATCTTACATTCTCGTGGGTGCCTAGGGGATCTTAGCTCACCACCTGTCTGCTGCCTTGGAAACACCCGGAAATCTGGATCTGCAGAAATAATTTAGATCCTCTCTATGGCGGAGTTGGTCCCAGTCAGGATCTTAAAAGTAACCCTTAATACATGGAGGATCTAAGAAAATGGGATTCTTTTGCCCTAAGCTAGCCATACCTTCTGGGCTGCTTCAGGTTCATTTGGATCCAACTCAGTTCAGCCTGATTCCCTCAAAGCTGGAGCAAGATCTGTTGAATTGGGAGGGGCAGGTGAAGGAGAGCTTGTGGAGCAGTACATCAATGCCTGTGTTTTAATTTGCAAACGAACCACATGTCTGGATTTTATGAGACATTTAATTCTTGAACTTCATAACCAAGCCACCTTACTCAACATTTCCTACTCTATCAAAAAAAAGTAACCTTTATTGAGTATTTTGTCCACTTGGCTGAAGTAGTACACATAGGCACAATGCCTTTGGGTTCTCTTCTCTTACCTCCATGTGCATCGACTGAGTTTTATTTTTGCTTTTATTTCCTCAGATCCCCATTTTTCACTCCTAGTAGATTGGAAGAGATACTCTATTTCTATGCTTTTTGTGATTACCCTGGAATTTTTCATGCACTTATTTATCAAATCTAAAGTAAATCAATAATGTTATCTTCTTCTCAAATAATACAAGGACCATACAAGGACCTTAAAACATAAATGCTAATTACTCCTTACTCACAACTCCTTTGCTTTTATTGACCATACAACCACATAATTCTATTTTGAGTGCTAACCCTGTAAATTATAAGCTATTGACTTCAATATGTGCTTAATTTAGCCTGCATGTCGACCATTTTATATGCTCAGCATTCTTTCTTTCATCTCATACATTCCTTTTGTGTTCATTTTCCTTTTCCTGGAAGTACATCCACTATAAGTTCCTTTAATGATGGCATTGGTAATTAGACCACTAAAACATAGTAGTAGTAATAACAATAATGATGATAATAAAAGTAATAACTACAAATTATTGCATGCTTACCATGTGTCAGGAACTGTGTTAAGTGCTTTAAATGGATTATCTCTTAATCGTCACCAAAAACCTGTCAGATACCATTATCATCTCTATTTTACAGACAGGAAATCTTAGATTAACTAACATGCTTAAGGACACATAACTAGACCAGAAACCATTTCTAACCCAGTGTCCATGCTCCTAACCATTCTTCTTGCATCCATACAACTGTGGACATATTTCAAAATTTCTTCTATAGTCTCTTCTGTCTTACTTGTCACTAGACTTCAGATTCAAGTTGTGAATAAGAATGTTTAGCACCAATTGGAGGTTATTCACAAATTGAATCTGTAAGTCTAGTGACAAGTAAGACAGAAGAGGCTTGAGAGGTTTTTCAGATATGAAGCTGTCATTACAATTGGAGTCCTTCTTTTGTGGCTACACATCAATAAGTATATAAATTGCAGGCAAACTATAGCACAGTTCTACATCATTAGTCATGCTGCAGCGGATCAGACTTCAAGCTATCTTAGCCTAAGCAGAAGGAAACCACTCTCAAGTTTGTGGCCTAACACCCAAAACATTGTTTTCCATTATTCAAAGCATGCATACATATTGAAACTTTCCTTTTCTAGGACCTTTTGAAGTTACTTTTCCAGGCACCAATCTCCTCCTCAAATCATGATAATAGTTGTTTGTTCAAGATAGGGCTCTTCTGTGGCCTCTCATTTTGTGGTGCTGAATCTCACCACAAACCATCTGTATGTTATTCATGTATATTTGCTTTGAGTCTTGATAAGAAGATTATATTATTGAAAGGAAACGTCAGATAAGAAGATTACATTATTGAAAGGAAACATCATTCAAGTACCATCAGGTAAATATCTCTAGTCACCATCTTAAGGCTCTGCACAGCCTGAGAGAAACACTGCCTGGAAGGCTCACTCTCATGTTGGGGAAAGAAAATTCCATGGTGTTCTGAAGACCTGACTAGTACCGTATCAAATAAAACCTACTAGGGGTTAGTGCTCAATAAATTTTATGGAGCAAGCTAAGCATCACTTCTAGGTCTTTTGGCCATTACAAGAAAGAAAGAAACAAAAAGTGATGAGGAAGCATAGGAAAGCTGGTGTAGCTATACTGCTCTGATACAAAGTAGGCTTCTTCAGGACAAAGTAGAGGACAAGTATTACCAGGGATAAAAAGGAAATTTTATGAAAAGAAAAAAGTCTATATATTGAGAAGGCATAACAATCCCAAATGTGCATCCATCTAATAACAGAGCTTCACTATACATTAAATAAAAACTTACAGAACTAAAGGGAAGAACAGAAAAAGCTATAATCAAAGTTGAAAATTTTAACATGCCTCTTTCAGTAATTGTCAGCATAAGTATCCCCTCCCCCCACAATAAACAGGAATGCAGAAGATCTGAGCAACACTTTCAGTTAACTTGATCTCCCTGATATTTATAGAGCACTACATCTAACAACAGCAAAATACACATTATTTGAAAAATGTAAGGAATTGCCTTAGTAATCAAAAAATTACCTACAAATACAAGTCCAAGCCCAGATGGCTTCACAGGTGAATTCTACCAAATATTTTTTTTTAAATGAATACCAATTCTTTTCAAGCTCCTCCAAAGAACAGAAGAGCAGGAAACACTTCCCAATTCATTCTATGAGGCCATTATTACCCTGATACCAAAAGCAGGCAAAGATATCATAAGAAAGAAAGGTACAGACCAATATCTCTTATGCATATAAACACAAAAATCCTCAACAAAATACTAGCAAACCGGGGCTTCCCTGGTGGCGCAGTGGTTGAGAGTCTGCCTGCCAATGCAGGGGACACGGGTTCGTGCCCCGGTCCGGGAAGATCCCACATGCCGCGGAGCGGCTGGGCCCGTGAGCCATGGCCGCTGAGCCTGTGCGTCTGGAGCCTGTGCTCCACAGCGGGAGAGGCCACAACAGTGAGAGGCCCACGTACCGCAAAAAAAAAAAAAAAAAATACTAGCAAACCAAATTGAGCAGCATGTAAAAGGAGTTATACACCATGACCAAGTGGGTTTTATCGCAGCAATGCAAGCTTGGTTTAACATCCAAAAATGTATTGCACCATATCAATAGAATAAAACAACAAAAACCACATGATCATCTCAATAGTTGCAGAAAAAGAATTTGATAAGATCCAAGACCTCTTCATGATGAAACACTCAACAAACCAGGAATAGAAAGAAACTTTCTCAATCTGATGAAGCACATCCACAAAAGCCCATAGCTAACAAAATATATAATGATGAAAAATTTGATATTTTCCTCCTAAGATCAGGAATAAGACAAGGATATCTACTCTTGCCGCTTCTACTCAACATTGTACTGCAGGTTCTAGGTAGGGAAATTAGAAAAGAAAATGAAATAAAAGACATCCAGATTGGAAAGGAAGAAGCAAAACTACTTCTATTCACAAATGACATGACCTTGTATATAGGAATTTCTAAAGAATCACTAAAAAACTATCAGAACGAGTAAATGGGTTCAGCAAGGTTGCAAGATACAAGATCAATATACAAAAATCAATTGTAGGGCTTCCCTGGTGGCACAGTGGTTGAGAGTCTGCCTACCAATGCAGGGGACACGGGTTCGACCCCTGGTCTGGGAAGATACCGACCGCATGCCGCGGAGCAACTGGGCCCGTGAGCCACAACTACTGAGCCTGCACGTCTGGAGCCTGTGCTCCGCAACAAGAGAGGCTGCTATAGTGAGAGGCCCGTGCACTGCGATGAAGAGTGGCCCCCGCTTGCCGCAACTAGAGAAAGCCCTCGCACAGAAACGAAGACCCAACACAGCCAAAAATAAAATTAATTAATTAATTAATTTTAAAAAATCAATTGTATTTTTATACACTTGGAATGAACAAGCCAAAAATGAAATTAAGAAAGCAGTTTCACTTACAACAGCAACAAAAACAATAAAATGGGAACAAATTTAATAAAGTATAAAACATTATTGAAAGAAATTAAAGAATATTGAAGCAAATAGAAGGAATCCTATGTTCATGGATTATAAAACTTAATATTGTTAAGATGGTAATGCTCTCCAAATTGATCTACAGATTCAACACAGTCTCTATTAGAATCCCAGCAGGCTTCTTTGTAGAAATTGACAGGCTGAACCAAAAGTCTATATGGAAATGCAAGGGGCCAAAAATAGCCAAAACAATCTTGAAAAAGAGCAAAGTTGGATGACTCACACTTCCAGATCTCAGAACTTACTACAAAGCAACAGTAATCAAGAAAATGTATACTAGCATGAGGATAGACGTAAATCAATGGAAGAGAACTGAGAGTTCAGAAATAAACCCTCACATTTATGGTCAACTGATTTTCAGCAAGGGTGCCAAGATTATTTAATAGGGAAAGGAATAGTCTTTTCAACAAATGATGCTGGAGCAACTGGATATCTACATGCAAAAGAATGAATTTGGTCCCTTACCTCACACCATACATAAAAATTAACTCAAAATAGATCAAAGGCCTAAATGTAATAGCCAAAGCTATAAAACTCTTAGAAGAAAACACAGGGGGTAAATCTTTATAATCTTGTGTTAGGCAATGGATTCTTAGATATGAAAAAGCATAAGCAAGAAAAGAAAAAAATAGATAAAATTGACTTTATCAAAATAAAAAGTTTCATGCTTCAAAGGAAGCTATTAAGAAAGTGAAAAGACAACCTATAGAAAGTGATAAAATATTTTCAAATATATGTCTAATTAGAGAATATATAAAGAACATTTTCAGTTCAAAAATAAAAGATGGCCCAATTTAAAACTGGGAAAAAGACCAAGACAAACCATTGTCTAGAGCATAAAATAAGTTGCAATACATTTCATAAGATTGAAATCATACAGAGTTCAGTTTGTTTTCTGATCTCAATGGAATTAAATTAGACATAAATAATAAAAAGTTATGTTGAAATACTTCAAATATCTGAGGGGTTATTTTCTAAGTAACCTATGGATCAAAGAAGGATTCACAAGTGAATTTAGAAAATATTTTGAACTGAATGATAATGAAAATACAACATATCAAAATGTGTGGGATGTAGCTAAAGCAGTGCTTAGAGAGAAATGTATGCCTTCTCTACAAAGTAAAGATGTGTATATTTTTAAAAACTCATTGAATTGTACACTTAAGATTTGTACATTTTACTGTATGTAAATTTAGCTTCGATTAAAAAACATAGCAACAGGCTGTCAGAGAGATAAACAGAAATCATGGGGTAAAAAAGAAGGAATTAAATAAGTGAAGATTGGGGAAGCAATGGTTACAGTGTGTTTTCTAAATGGTAGCAAGACTTTTTTTTTAATGTATAATTAACATAGAGTAAAATGTACAAATCTTGATCACTCATATCAAGATGAAGAGTATTCTATCACCACAGAAAGTTTCCTCCTGCTCCAGTCCATTCAGTCCCCCTCCCTCAACCTCTAGAGTTATCTCAGCAGTTTTTACAATAGTAGTTTTGAAAGTGAAACTGCTCAGTAGTGTCAACTTTGGCAGAGGTCAAGTAGAATAAAGATTTAGGAGGACACTGCAGATGATAAAAGGAATGGGGGAAGATTCCAAATTGAAGTTAATCTTGAAATGAATGGGAAGTGAAAAAGAAACAAACTTTTTTTAAAAATATATTTATTTAGTTTTATTATTTTTTGTTTGCGCCGGGTCTTAGTTGCAGCATGCGCTGGATCTTCTTGCTGCATGCGGGATCTATAGTTTTGGAGTGCGGACTTCTTAGTTGTGGCATGCATACAGGAATCTAGTTCCCTGACCAGGGATCGAACCTGGGTCCCCTGCATTGCGAGCGTGGAGTCTTACCCACTGGACCACCAGGGAGATCCCGAAACAGAAAGTTTAAAATATCCTGACACTGCTAGTGTACTTGATGGTGAAAAGGAGAAAAAAAAGCAATTATCTTTCTAATACTTGAGACATTTTCAATGTATTTGGGAAGATAAAACACTTTGAAAATGCTTTTCATCAATAGCCTGAACAATGATTTATAAGCAAATAATATCCTAACATGTACATATAATTTATTTAGTCACTTTCCAATGTTGTTACTGAACCAAACTCGGGTCTGCTCGCCCATATGCAGTAAGGCCAATCTGCTGCTGGAAGGGGGACCCCTTCCAGGGCCCGGGAGTGGGCTCTTGTTTAACACTGGGAAATGAATTATCCAAGGAGACACACGTGCTGACAAAGCAAGAGACTTTATTGTGAAGGGGCGCCCAGGTGGAGAGCAGCAGGGTAAGGGAACCCAGGAGAACTGCTCTGCCACGTGGTTCGCAGTCTCTGGTTTTATGGTAATGGGGTTAGTTTCTGGGTTGTCTCTGGCCAGTCATTCTGACTCAGGGTCCTCCCTGGTGGCGCACGCATCACTTAGCCAAGATGGATTCCACCGAGGAGGATTCTGGGAGGTTGGTTGGATATATGAACTGTCATCTCCTCTCTCCTTTTAATCTTTACCGAATTCTTCCAGTTGGTGGTAGCTTGTTAGTTCCGCATTCCTTACCAGGATCTATGGTGCCTGGCCAGGCCAGGTGGTTTCAGTCATGGTTCCCCTAACAAATCTACTGACACGGGTTGTGGGGAAGGGAAGTGCAGCTTTATTGTAAGGCACCAATACTAGGAGAAGGGGTGGCTCATGTTCAAAAACCCTGAACTCCTCAAAGGGTTTCAGGAAAGTATTTTTAAAGGCAAGATGAGGGAGGGTCATCCCAGACTATGTGATCAGCTCATGCACAATTTTCTTTTTTTTTTTAACATCTTTATTGGAGTATAATTGCTTTACAATGGTGTGTTAGTTTCTGCTTTATAACAAAGTGAATCAGTTATACATATACATATGTCCCCATATCTCTTCCCTCTTGTGTCTCCCTCCCTCCCACCCCTCTAGGTGGTCACAAAGCACCGAGCTGATCTCCCTGTGCTATGCGGCTGCTTCCCACTAGCTAGCTATTTTATGTTTGGTAGTGTATATATGTCCATGCCACTCTCTCACTTTGTCACAGCTTACCGTTCCCCCTCCCCACATCCTCAAGACCATTCTCTAGTAGGTCTGTGTCTTTATTCCCGTCTTACCCCTAGGTTCTTCATGACCTTTTTTTTCCTTTCTTAGATTCCATATATATGTGTTAGCATACGGTATTTGTTTTTCTCTTTCTGACTTATTTCATTCTGTATGACAGACTCTAGGTCCATCCACCTCACTACAAATAACTCAATTTCATTTCTTTTTATGGATGAGTAATATTCCATTGTATACATGTGCCACATCTTCTTTATCCATTCATCCGATGATGGACACTTAGGTTGCTTCCATGTCGTGGCTATTGTAAATAGAGTTCATGCACAATTTTCTGATTGGTTGTTGGTGGTCAATCCTTAAGTGCCAGAAAGTCTGGAGGCTAAGTGCTCCTGATCATCAAGTAGTTAATTTCTTCCATTCGGTGGTGGTTTTAGCATCTTAAAAACTCAGGAAATATGCATCAGATACTATTACCTATGTACTTCAGAGAGGAGCTAGAGCAGAGAATATGGGGGAGGGGTCTGTCCTGGGAAAGCCCCATAGAGTCCTGCTTGGTTACAATGTTAAACATGTTTATTATATCCAAGTCTTTATTATTTTAAATAATAATACAGTTGACCCTTGAACAACACTGTCTGAATTGCATGGGTCCACTTTTATACAGATTTTTTTTCGATAAATATGCACTACAGTACTATACAGTCTGTAGTTGCTTAAATTTGAGAATGTGGAACTGTAAAGTTTATAAGTGGATTTTCCCTGCCTTGTTCAAAGGTCAACTGTATAATCAATAACCTTATACATGCATTTTTGTTTGTCAGTCTAATGAATTCAATTGCTCAGTAAACAATTTTGAGTACCTACTGGATTTCAGGCACTTGGCTAGATGCTGAGTGTTGGATCAGTGGACAAGACAGAAACGTATGGGAGGAAGAAACTTTTTCCTCTACCTTCTTAGGTTCAGGCTGGCCCGTACAAATTAAACTGACAAAAGACAGATTAACAGGAGCAAAAAAAAAAAAAAAAAGGGACTTCCCTGGTGGCACAGCGGTTAAGAACCTGCTTGCCAATGCAGGGGACACGGATTTGAGACCTGGTCTGGGAAGATCCCACATGCTGAGGAGCAACTAAGCCCGTGTGCCACACCTATTGAGCCTGTGCTCTAGAGCCCGCGAGCCACAACTGCTGAGCCCATGTGCCACAACTACTGAAGTCCACGTGCCACAACTACTGGAGCCCGTGCTCCACAACAAGAGGAGCCACAGCAATGAGAAGCCCGTGCACCACAACAAAGAGTAGCCCCCGCTCGCAGCAACTGGAGAAAGCCCGTGTGCAGCAACGAAGACCCAATGCAGCCAAAAATAACAAAATAAATAAAATAAATTAAAATAGAAGATTTAATTACATATGTATGCATGGAAGTTCACAAAGAAATGTGGCTCAAGGAGGTGGTTAGAATTTGAGGCTTATGTACCATCTTAGGCTAGACAAAGAAAAATGGGTTGGGGGATTCCTGGGGGGAGGGAATGGTAAGTTAATGGGAAGGTAAGGAGAGGAAATGTATGATTGATAAAGTTTGTTTAATAAGGTTCGTTATCGAGGTAAGAATCATCTGAGGGGTTAAGAGTTGTTTCTAGGAGTAGTTCTCTTCCTGATACAGAGAGGGAGATAACTTTACAAATAGAAATTTATGTCCTGCTTTTAGACAGAAAGGAGTGGCGGGGGGCAGAGAGCTAATTGCCTTCAGCTCAAAAGAATACTTATGCTAAAGTGGCATATTTGAGGGTGGCATATTCTGGTCCCCCTCAGACATAATAGCTGTCTCAAGGAGATTATAGTCTAGCAAAGATGAGAAACATTGACTAATTGTGATTGATCTTAACTAAGCAGAACTAGGAGTTCAGAACTTGGGGATTTAACAGAGTCTAGGGACCCAAAAAAGGCCTTTCTGAAGAGGTTACTTTTAGTCTGAGGTCTAAAGGCTAAGAAGGAGTTTACTAAAAGGGGAAGAATGAAGCGTGCCAGTGTGAAGGCCCAAATGGAGGAGAGAATGATGCCTTAGAGTAGAAGAGGTGGAGAGAAAGGAAGGCAGGGATACCATCTCCTAAGGACTTGTAGACAACTCTAAGTATTTCATCCATTTTCCTCAGGGCAATAGGAAGCTATTGAAGGATTCTAATCAGGACAGTAACAGGATCATCAATGCAAATGGCAGTTGACTTGTTCAGTAAGCTTCACTTCTTCCACATTTTGGGAAGGGAGGAGGGCTTGTCTGATTTGGTTCCTGAGTTGTCCACAGAAAAGTTTCCTCAGTGTTATAAATTGCTGCCCACCTCTCCATGCTGCCTCACTCCTGCTCACTCCACTGCAGTTGTAGCTTAGACATTAAGCAGAGTTCCCTAATGGGCTGCAGCACCTCTGTATGGCCCCAGTGAGGGAGAAATGAGGCCGGACACATCTTCTTTTGTTCTGTGCATTTATCCCAATAGTTCCACCCTTTAAAGCTGTATGGATATTAGAATTCCCTACGTGGTTGAGAATTACAGTGCAACAGGGAAGACAAAAAATCTAAAAGGACATGGCAAATATGTTTACCGCCTTAAGCCAAAGGAAAAGGACCCAGTATGTATGTGGGGAGGGGTGCCAAATTTCACACCCATGTTCTCAGATCCATTTCCTCTCCAAGAGAACCATCTTCTAACACCCATCTCACAGATCTTTACCAGCCTTTCAGTACATCTTTCCAATGCACATAGGTCTTGTTTCTCAGCCCAGGATATATCTCTCTGCTTCTAGCAATTTCCCTAAATCTGAGTTGTTCAATCAATAATTGTGACTTAGGTCCAGCAGGATGATCCACGGTAATCTTTGACTTTCTGTATCCCATAGAAACCTCTAGGTGTTCATTGGCACCACTCTTATGTTTTAATGTGAGCTCCTCCCACCAGCACGACTTGCATACAAGTCTCTGTTTTGGTGATTGCCCAGTGGGTAACTGTTGGAACACACACTTACGTGTACCCACATACCCTCACCCATAGTCTTCAGAGGACAAACATTATTTGGCAGAGACAGTACAAACAAGTCTCACAAGAAGGAAAAGGCAATAATTCCCTAAGGTTTCATAATTTACAAGGTCACCTCTCTCACAATGCAGTTGGTACAGTACATAATTATGCAAAGCGGTGTTAGTTCCTTTCTATTATCCCCTTCTCTCAAATTGTACCTCCCTGAGCTTGCTGAGAGTAAGAAATGGCCCATTACTAAGCCATATACCTCTTAATGACCACTCAGTTAGCTGCACAAAGACCTGGTTAAAGTTCAAAATGACCTCTTGAAATTTTCCAATTAGCTATTAGACAAAGGCCATCCGTCTTTCCAGCCTCTGTCTTGGGAGGAAGACTTTAGTGCTTGGGAAGTGAGTATAATCAGATTTGCATTTTTATCAGAATATCCTGAGTGTAAGTGGAAAGCGGATGGGGGGAGAAGTGCAAGAGAACTTGCTGGAGGGGTCAGGAGGAGAAAAAGGACAGGTACATTGTGATCTTAATTTTGCAGTCAAACAACTCACAAAAAAGGAATTCAAAAAAAGGAGCTTTGTCAAGTAAGATAGGTTCTAGTTTGCACTATTGAAATTACTCTGAGAGGGTGGTAGTGTCTTAGAAAATTTATAGGGTTTCATGAATGTGGATTATCACTATTTTAAAAATAGGAGGGAAAAACGTAATAAGATGAAATGGCACTCCCCCAAAATAACCAAACAGTGATAGAATCTATGATCTGTACAAACTAATATAATCTTTTCCTCATCACTTTCCAAAGGGAGATCCTCGATAACAACAACAAAATTCCAGAAACTTTGTGTGTGATGATGACCACTTTATAAGCATTTGGATCAATTTGATACAACTAGGATAACTATGTCACTTTTGTTCTAAAATTAAATTTAACAAATGATAATTCAGAAATTACTACCCCCACACCTCAGATACTCTTCCTCAGAAACGAGATTTCAACTTTCCTGACACTAAATTTGGGCAGAGGTGTCAAATCATTATAATAACTGCAGGATGGCCCCAGCTAAAATAGCATTTCAGCAGCCTGCCACTGGCATATAATCAACTGCACACCCACTGCTGGGCTTGGTACACAACTGTGGCACCAAAAAAATGATTAGAATGTACCTCTCGGTGCCAAGTATTGCAGTACAACAAATTAACCTTTGACCAGAATAATTATTTTCCTGCTTTCTGGATGTCTAAGTCAGTTAAGCATTTTCAGATCAATGCAACCATATGTCTACCTGTAACATGAGAAATGATTCCTTATTTGTGGAATAACCCGCTCTCTCACAAAGGACATACTATCTCTTTTACCTCAGAAGGGTGGGCAACTGGCTATTTCAAAGTATTTGACACACTAAACAGTCCAGAAGTGCTGACCTACGTGTATCATATTATTATATCATATTTTAAACATTCCCACACAAAGTTGACCCAAACAAATAGTCCTCTACAAAATAGTTTCAGTGCTTTAATTTTCTCGGGATTGTCAAGATCAATACCTTTCTCTGCACCATATATCTTTGTTGTTAGAGAAAAGTAGGTTTCCCTGGAGAAGAAGAAGGATCTATGAGTTGTTATGTATATAAAGGCAATTGCAGGAGGAAAATGGTTGAGAGTGGGCCGCTGCTCTAAATAGTCTAGATGTATTCCTTTACTTAAGTCTCAGTATTTCTTATTTTTCTATTTCTGGACTTTTAGCTGAAGTACAACACTATCATTATTAAATTGTTCATTATAGTCATCTTTTGTAGAAACTTAATTCATACCTAAGTTTGCAGTGTTCGGGATTACAGGCAAAAATGTTTATTTGCAGCTTACTTCTTCCATAAAATGTCAGTGGAAGCCTTACTTCAGGGTAACCCCTCAAAAATTATGTGTCATTTTCTACCAAATAAATGTAATACAAATGTGCTCTCCTTAAAGGAGACCCCCCCATGGGACCAAAACAAGCCACAAACAAAAATCAGAATAATAAGAATCATCAGTCACAATACTTTATATAAATACACTTTTTAATGTGAACTCTGAATAAAGGTATAATTGTTGAAGTTTTATCCAAGAGTGTTAAACAACACAAAAGAAAAATCTTTTTAGAAGGAATAGTTAATGCCTGAGGGCTTTAAATGGCCATTTAACTTTGAGTAGAAGCACAAACTGGAGTTGACCTGTAAGGGCTAGAGCACACATTAGCTGCATCTCCCCCTTCTGCTGGACGGATCCAAAAGTAGGAATATTGTGGCATAGTGTATAATTTTGTCTTCTAAACAAGACAAACAGTGGACTTTGTTTTGTAGAACAAAGTCATAGGGTGTAATGAAAGGGGCACATGTTTTAGAATTAGAAATATACAACTTTAGATACTGCTTCTACAACTGTATTGCAGTGTGGGGCTCTGTTTTCTCGAGTGTAGAAGGAGGATAAAGCCAATTGGAAGAGACTGCTGTAAGAATTAAGTGAAATGTTTGTAAAAGCACCTGGCTCAGAGTAAGTACTCAATCCTCTCTGGTCCTCTCAACCATTAGTGACATGATTTTCATTGGATTTAAGTGGGGTTTACAAGAAGCTCAAAGCTGTTTTCCTAAGGAATGTATCAATTTTGTAACAAATGTAGAAGAAAAAATAGGAATGCACCAATTTCTATTGTAATAGTTCAGGAGGTCATACAAACCATTAAATAGAGAGATGCCATCAACATAAAAAAATTAATTCATAAATACTCACATCCTCATACCTACCAAATCCATTGATTATAAAGATCAGCAAATGTATAATATCAGTTTTACTCTTTTTTTTGGCTTTAGAATGGCTGTAGAATGATATTGGCCACCAGATGATTGATACCTAATAAAAATGATTAAAATATGGAAAATACGGAGTCTGAAGAATGCCAACCTCATTATAATTTTTTCTAATACAGGAGGAAAAGATGGATAAGTAATTCTAGAGTTTGGTTGTCATAAAAGTATTCATTTTAGAACTCTTATATACAATGTATACTTCCCTGTTGTAAAAAGCTGGTCTGTTGATTTAAGAAGCTCAATCAGTTTGGTATCCTGCAAAATTATTTTTTTCCTAATGTAAGTGGAATTAATATTCTAAAATTCTTCCACTGAGGCATGTGCTCCAACAAGCATTTCCTGGCCATCCCCAAAGGCTCAGAAGAACTCATATGGAGAGGAGCATTTTCCCAGGAGCCAGCATGTCACCTCCTTCTCACCACATAAATCTCTTTGTTTTCTTTCCTTCCCTCTCACTCACGTCTTGACATTTCTCTTCATCTTACCACTATTTCTACATCATTTTAACAGTTCGTATTTCTCTCTCTTCTAACTATCTGATCTTCTTTTCCCTATTCTGTGTACCAGCTTTGGAGTAAGGGCTTGAAGACAGTGCCTGCCAGCATTCACAAGCTTCACTGAGGTCCACAGAAACAGCTGAAGAGTCAGATCTACATCTGATAGGATTGATGTGGAGAGCTGAGAAAGCTGAGTTGTCCCTAGGGCGCTGGTGTGTAGGGGAAGGAAGGCTTTTTCCAGGGGGGATTTGAGCCAAGGCTGTGATCTGGAAGGAAACTGCCCATGGTTCTGAGTGGTCCCACTGAGGATGTAGAGAATAAAAATGGCCCATGAGCAGTGTTTGAGGAGGAGATAGAGGTGACTGAAGCAAACCTCCTCTGACTACAATTCCGGGCTTATCACATTGTTTCTCTGTCAGTGTTGTTCTTCTCTTGTTTCCTTTGCCCTCACATGTAGAAACCTGTAAAACCAGGACACCAGCTGAAGCAGCCCAATGACCTCACTTCCTGTAGGCCAATATCCCACAGTAGCCATCACATCATGGATGCTAGAAGGAAGGACTTGATACAGAGACTCAGCCCCTATTTCAGGAGTAAGTTTTAGGATGGATCTAGTTATTTTTTGCCTTAGAGATTTGAAAGGATTAAAAATGTCCAAAAGTGACTTGAGGGCAAAATATACAAAGAGGCAATATTGTTTGTTAGACCTTTGACCTTTCACAGAATTTGTGGCCCTTTAAGAAATGGGAAAACCCCCAAACATTTTTTTTTCTGTAAACTTATCTTCCCTTCTGCTGCTTTGAAGCACGTGTGTTTGACGGGAACTTTAAAATCCATGTCTTGGATTTATGTCTCTGATTACACATAATTCATCAAGATCTTGCTCTTCATGAGCTATTTAATACTCAGGAAGCCATTTAAGTCACTTTAGAATCTTCCTAAAATCCAACAAGAAGTTGTGTTTACAAAGGACACACAAACCTGAAATATTTGCATATTTCATTTGAATCCAAATGCAGAAGCCATAAGTAATTTGAAATGGGAGAGAAATTCAGCCTCTCTCTTCTCTGTCAGTGAGAAAGGTCTGATGCAACATCATCCAAAAATGTTTCCTGATAAGCCCACGTGGACATGATGGGTGGAATCTTATGTTACACACATCATTCATTGTCTATGGTCTCATGTTATAGTCACTTGTGTATGTGTATGTCTTCTGTCTTTAATGAAGATGTCTGATGTAAGAGGAAGAAAACTAGATGAAAGCTTAGGTGACCAAGGTTCAAGTCCTGATTTTCACAGCTGTGTGACCTTGGACAAATCACCGAACATTACTGAGCCCCATCTATTCTGCATACTTCATGAATTTTGAACACATCAAAAGTGATAATGAACCTAAGCATATCCTGTCGACCCCTAAATGATACTTGCCATCTACTATTAAATCCGCAGTTTTTACTTGTTTACACTTATTGTTTCAACAAGAATGTTTCAAGGTTCACAACAGAAATTTTGTGGGAAAAGAGGACAGAAACATGGGAAAAGAGTGGAGCTTTATTTTCAATAGACGTTTCTTTTTATGCCAAAGTGGAATGCCTTTATCATAATGATTATATGCTGTTACATACGCTGTTGTGGCCATTTCCAAATAGAGGAAGGGAAAACTTACCAAGTCCTGGGAAGCTAATTTTTATAAAGGTCTCCAGATTAGACATTTTGGCATATTTTATGGTGAGTTGGTTCAAACTTGTATTTTTCAAAGACTATACTACTTACTTTTTGCTTAAAGAATATATTACGTGTACTATGTAATACAGTATACAATTATAAAAGAAACATTTCAAATATAATCTTGATTTTTATTTTGCTTAAAATTTGGGTGCCAACATATTTTAGAAATAAGGAAGTCACGTGCATTTTTCTCCTTCTCACAAAAGAGGAATTAAATGTGTTTACCACCACATGTGATCCCCAAGGAGGGTGCATTTTATTCTGGATGTCAAATTTTAAGTGGAGGAATAACAGGGTGCAGACATACTGAGAACACTCTCTCAGTAGCTGATGTTTTTCCCTCCAGTGGGTGATGAAAATCAAATCCCCAAACTGCTCCTTCTGGGCTTTTTACTAATTAACTTGACATCTGTGGTGAAGCAGAACATAGACTAACCTTGTTCATTCCCAGTCCCACAATTAAACTGCTGGTAGTTCAAGTCAAAAGCTTATCTCTGGAAACTTGAGAGTAAAATAATTGCCAATTGACAGAAAGTATAAAACAACTTCTTTAATATTTTTACCAAAATACTCAGGAAAAGGAAGGGCTTTCACGTAGAGTAAAAATTGTACTCATCAAACCACCATGATTCCCTACTCTGTCTACTGTAGTTTTTCTCCGCCTGTTGATGACAGAATCAAAGGATCCATGAAAATAGGATCATTCATGTAAAATAGTTCCTCTTACAGAGCATAGAGGAGTGGAGTAATGCTATGATTGGGATGTGCTGCAGAGATGGGGGTGGGAAAATGAAGTGGGCAGAAAGTTTCTTGGAAGATCTAGGGAGAAAAAAAATGATTCTCTAGAAAAAAAAATTAAGGAATAATATAGCAGAAAAATGTTTACTGCAAAGAGAAAGTGTTAAATTTCTCTCAGTTATGCTACTATCAGAAAGTGTCTGGTGACCTACGTGTGTCAGTAGCATAGAGTCCATGCAGACAAACCTATTGCGTGACCTGTGGCTTACGAGAAGGAAGTAAAGAGGTGATGATGGGAAACACTGGAGTCAGACTACACTTAGGTACAAATGAGAATACAGATGAAATAGAAACATTGATGGACAAAAGGACATGATGGCTGGGATTTTCTTTAAAATAGCACATCAAAAAAATTTTTTTAAAGTGTGGGATTGAAATAAGTTACTTATACAAACAACACAGATAAATCTCAAAAACACTGTTACACAAAAGAGCATTTACTATATGATCCCATTTATATGAAGTTCTCAAAAAGGCAAAACTAATTTAAGGTGGAAAACTATCAGAAAAGCTGTTGTCTCTTGGAGTCAGGGTAAAGGCATGAATTGACTGGGAACGGGCATGAGGGAGTTTTCCAGGGTGGTGGATATGTTCTACGTTCATGGGCCTGATGCACAGTGAGGCCTAACAAACCGAAATGTTGGAGTTTGGAGCAGAGAAAGGTTTATTGCAGGGCCGTGCAAGGAGACGAGGTGGCTCATGCCCTAAAATGCCCTGAGCTCCCTGAAGCGTTTCAGCAAAGCATTTTTAAAGGCCAGGTCGGGATGGGGGCGGGTCGCAGGCTACGTGACCAGATGGTGCACAGTCCTCTGACTGGCTGATGGTGAGGGAACAGGTGGTGTCACAGGGGTTCACGTTATCAGTCCTTAGGCTCCAGGAGGCCTGGGGCGATGTGCTCTGTGGTCATCAAGTAGTTAATGTCTTCCATTTGCTGGGGGTTTTTCACATCTGCAAAACAACTCAGGAAATTTGCATCAATTACTATTGTCTAGGTGCTTCAGAGAGGAGCTGAAGCAGAGAATGTGGGGGAAGGCCTGTGCAGGGAAGGCCCCATAGGGTCCTGCTCAGTTACACAAAAGCTTTAGATTTAGAAACCTGGCCCTGCCACTGACTCTGGCCCTGCACAGAACACTTATCTTCTTCAAGTCTGTAAGATGTAAAATAACAGCTGTAATAATAAATTCATATAGGAGTTGTGAGGGGTAAATTAGACTGCCTGTAAAATAGCACATTCTGGCGTGTCACTGTATATAAAATTTACTTCAAAATAAGGGACTATAAACAAATGCTGGTCTATTACTAATATGCTACCTGAAGTTTTTTGAGAAAATACTCTGATGTCTGCAGCTTACTTAGAAATGCATAAAAGTATAAGAGAGTTTGGTGAGTGGCTAGATGAAGAGATGGATAGATATGTTATAAAACAAATATAGGAAAAAGATTAATTGTAGAGTCTAGATGGTGGACATATGAGGATTCATTTTACAATTTTTCACCTTTCCTTTATATTTGAAAATTTTTATAATGTTAGAAAAAGTGGAAAATGAGAGAGATGAAATTGGCAAAAATGTGACTAACTAGTGCAGCAAGGGGACAGTTAATGGATTCATTATACCCTTCTCTCTACTTTCTATACGTTTGAAATTTTCCATAATAAAAAGTTAGAAAGGAATTTGTTTTGTTGGGGAGGAAAATTTTTCTTATATCCTTCTACGTTCTTCTGGCAGGTCTCAGAATTAAATTACATATCCATAGGAATATGAAGCCCCCAGGCACTCAAGCAGTTGTGGCTGACAGGCCATCCAGAGCTAAAGAGAAGAGGGTATTGCTCTGGGACTTCAAAGGGGAGGAAGAAGTTCACAGGGAGATGGGAAGAGCAAATGTTTGGTAAACAAATGTTTGCCATGCCAAGCAGAGAAGTCTTTCTGATGTAAAAAGAAGTTGTCTTTGGTAATTGCTCTCTTCCAGGTGCAGGCTCCCTATCTAAATTCTTTTAGGTCGTTTAGGAGGCGGTAAAAAGAAAAACTACCTGAGTCTTCTGTTTCTCAAAGATAACTAGCCCAAAACAATCCCCATACCAATGAGACATTTTGGGATGGCAAATTTTGCTCCCCTGCAATATGAAGAGATTATCCAAATTGAATACAGACGTGCATTTAAGTCATGTAATTATGAAAATATATTTTCTCTATATTTAATAACAGCATCTAATTTTGCCATAAAATAAGGGGGAAATGGAGAGAAGTGAGTTTAGATAGGAATCTAGGGAAATTAGAAGAGGGGGTCCTGAACTATCAATAAAAATTCCATCTGTATCAAAAGATGATCATTTTTATAAATCAATTCTCTTCATCTAAGTTCAGTTCAACTCTGTATCCTGATCCCTACCTAGAAAAGGGGAACCTACTTCTGTAGTGTGTGGAGTAGAAAAGGTAGTTATTAAGAATTCAGACTTGAAAGAACATGAAGGAACATGGTGGACACTGGAGCCAAAATGTAAGCTTCCTAAGTTTTCTCTCATCCTCCCCAGTCCCCAATTTGGCTTCATCTCTTTCCATAATGTTGAGGTAACATGTAACTATGCTAGTGAATTGACTGATTTCATAAATCCTAATTCTACTTAACTAGCCCTAATACTTGCAGCTCCTTCTATGCTACAGATTCTCATTCTAAATCCTCCCTTTGCTCAATATTGCCTTCTCAACTGATTCCTCAAGCACTACCTTCACACAACTACTATTGGGTTGGCCAAAAAGTGTCATCAAGAAGCAGTTAAGAAGAGGAATGTTTGCACAGTTTAGAGTGATTTTATTAAAACAAAAAAACATTGAGACCTACTTCCAACATGCTATATTGTCCATCCATTCTCTTGAATGTATGTGTGTTCCCAGTTCTTCATCACAATGGTCAGATTGATCACTGATGTGGAAACAGATCTCATTCCTCTCAACTGGCTTTTGTCAGAGAATGAATCCAAGTCATCTCTCTGGGAGATAGTGCTATATCTCTGTAGATTAGAGAGAAAAAGCCCAACAGTATGACAGAAAAAATTCAACTGTCAAAATTAAACCAAATATCTTTTAACTTCATCATAATTTCATAAGGGTATATTCCCTAAAAGACGAGAAAGAAAGATTCCTCTACCATAGTCCACCTGGGGTCCAACGCATAAAAGCACAAAGAAAATGGCTGAATAATTATCTGATCTTGAGTTAAAGAAAAATATCCTAAACTGGAAAGTAAGAAAACAATTGCAATAGGTATGTCTACATGATAATGTAAGAGTTCTGCTTATCAAAATAAGAAATCAAACAGTAAGCTGGGACTAGTATATGCAAGAAATGTGAGACAAAGATTAAAATCCTTAATCTACAAAGAGCTTGTGAAAATTAAAATGCTTTCAATAAACGAAGGAAATGACCTGATCAGAAAATTCTTCCAATATCAAGAATAAAAATCAGTGATAAATACCTGAAAAACTGGTCAACACCACTGGCAATAAAAATACAAAATAAAGCAATAAGATTTTTTTAATGTTTTTCAAAATAGGTCAGATTTTTAAACAAGCAGATACATAATATTGGTGAAAATGCATAGAAAGCGTCTCTCTCACTCACTGCAGCCAGGAATAAAGACTGATGCCACATTTTGGGCAGGCCAATTTGATATGTTTCAAGAGCCTTAAAAATGTTAATTCCTTTTTTCCTGATAGTTCTAATTCTAGGCATATATCCTAATAAAATAACCAGAAACATGAATATATGTACAGAGATATATGCACAATAATGTTCATCAATGTAGTGTTTATATCAGTTTGCAATGGCAGAGAACCTAAATTATACATCATTTTATTGAATTATAAAGTAAATAAAAATTATGCAGAGAATAGAATATTACATAGCTATTTAAATTATTTTGCAGAAAAAATTTTTGATGGGAAACTTCTTAATGTGTATTTTTATGGAAAAAAGAACATTAAGCATTATAAAAGATTTTTAAACTATGCAAAATTATATCTAAAACATGGAAAGAAATGTGCTAAAATGTTAAGTATCTCTGGAAAATGGGATTATAAGTGACCATTATGTTGTTCTTTATATTTTTCTAGGAATGTAATAATTTCATTATCCACAAAGTACTACTAAAATCCCTGGAAGAACCCCTCTGTTTTTTATCTTTAACTCTTCCTCACATCATAAGAAAAAGTCCATTTCTCTTTGAGCTATAGAACTTGCTACTTTAACAGAAATAATCAAACATTTCTCACATTTCTACTGCCCTCATTATACTGTGATTTACACTAGGAAAATGGTCCTCTTAATCCCTGTCTCTTGAATATGATTTTCCAATTTAGGAAGCTAAATTGGATTCTGAGAGAATAGAAAAAACACTGTAATAAAACTAATTAAAATTGCTCTAGAAACTCACAGAAGAATAGAATGCTACTAGAAATAAAATATTGATAATAAAACATAAGAGAAAAAATGACATTTTTGCTTTATAAATTTGAGATCTGAAGCTAAACAGGTTCTTTATTTTCACTTAGGTACATGACTTGTAATTATAATATGGTGGTATTTTAGCAGATCACTTAGCTATTGCTGTGTAACAAACCACCACAAAACAAGATGACTTAGAAAAACCACCATTTATTTAGCTCACAGTTGGCAAATTGGGCTGCGCTCAGCTGGGCAACGCTTCCAGTCTCAGCTAGGCTTACTCATGTGTCTGTAGTCAGCTACCCTGTAGCCAGAGGAAGCCTGCTCTAGGATGGCCTGAGCTGCGATGGCTTGTCTCTATTCCATGTAGTCTCTCATCCTGCAGCAGGGTAGCCCACGTTTGTTCTTACATTGCAGGCTCAAGTCCAAGAGGGAGTGCAAAAGCAAGACCACTTGTGGCCCAGGCTCTAACTGACACAGTGTCATTTCTGCTTCATCCTAGTGGCAAGTAATCCCAAGACTAGCTCAGATTCAGAAGGGGGGAAACAGATTGCCTATTTTGATAGGAAGACCTGCACAAATTCACTTGGAGGACACCAGAAGAGTGAAGAATTGTGTCCTTTTGCAATCCACCACATTAGGTTATGGCATCTAGGCCCAAACACCCCATTTTACTCATATGTGTGATTGACTAAGGTTAAAGGATCTGACAGCTAGGAAATAGGTTTTCCCTACAATCCATAGTAAAAAACATAGAAGCGTGTACCTTCCTAGATTTCAGCTAGGTCATCACATACAACTGAAGCATTGCGTATTTCCTCCTCAACTCCGTCCTTCTTTGCAAATCTGATTTCCTTTTTTCTAAAACAGTAACTGGAAAACCTTCCCTTTATTTTGTTTTATAATTGCAGTTAATTTTTTTATCTAAGTAGTTACTTGAACATGATTTTTAAAAGTCAAATAGTATTTAGAGGCTTTTAGCAAAAAAGACTACTACCTTATTTCAAACCTCCTGTCCTGGCCAACAAGCACAGAGGGCAGTCACATTTTCTAGAAGCAACCTCTTTACACTTTTTCTGGCTGTTTTTTCTCCTTTGGAAATAACACATATATAATTTTAAAATTCATTCATGTTAGACGTTTGATATAGTGGCAGGCAAAATAATAGGCTCACAAAGATGTCCACGTCCTAATTCCTAGAACGTGTAGATTTGTTACCTTACATGGTAAAAGGAACTTTGCAGATGTGATTAAGGTTAAGGACTTCGAGATAGGGAGATTATCCTGAATTATCTGGGCAGCTCAGTCTGATTACATGAGTCCTTAAATGTGTAAGAGGAAAGAAGAGAGTATCAGAGCTATGGATGTGAGAAAGACCACCTCTTCCCTGCCTTCTGTCCCCCACTCTCTTTGCCCCCATCACCCATTGTTGGCTTCAAAGAAGGTAAAGAAAGGGAGCTATGAGCCAAGGAACATGGTGACATCTAGAAGGTGGGAACAGCCTTAAACTCATAACTAGTAAGAAAACAGGGACCTTGGTTCTACAACTGGAAGAGGCTGAATTCTACCAATCACCCAAATGAGCAGGAAATGGATTCTTCCCTAGAGACTCCAGAAAGAAATACAATCTGCTAATACCTGGATTTTAGTTCATTGAGACACATACTGGACTTTTGACCTCAGAACTGTAAGATAATACATTTGTGTTCTTTAAGCTACTAAGTTTGTGATAAATTTGTTACAGCAACAATAGAAAACTCATACAGATATTGACTTCCTTCTAAAATAGATGAGGATTTTAGCTCTTTCACATCATGCATTGTCTCCTTTCCTGCTTGCATGATAGTTGTATCACAATTTTTAGTTAAGTTTATGTTCCAAATTTTTAAAATTATGATATTGTAAAGAATGTTTACACCTGAATCAAAAAAATGTGCAATGATTATATTTCCTTTCTTACACAACTCTTCCCATGTCAGATCCTCACCCGCCACCAACTTTTCTGGCATTAATAACTGCTTAATTTCACCCATCACCTTAAACTTACACAAAAGTATATGTCAAATATATTTCAATTAAAAAAAAACACAAAAGGGAGAAATAGGAAAGAGGAAAGGAGTAATAGGTCCTGAGCAAGTCCAAAACCTTAAGGCCCACTGGGGCCGTGGTCCCATCTTCCAGACACACTGAGGTAGGTGTTGGTCCCCCAAGGCTCCCAGGTGGCCCCACACCCATGTTTTGTTGGGTACACATGCCAGTCATGGGTTGTAGTCCTGTGCCTGTGACTGTCCCAGGTTGCAGTTGCACAGGTGCCTTTAAGTTTTGGGGTCTGGGGGTGGCCCCATCCACACAGCTCCACTGGTCATTGCCCTGGTGAGGGCTCTCTGTGGTGGCCCTGCCCCCACAGCGGCCCTCTGCCAGCGTGGTGCGCCTGCAACCCTGTGTGGCTCCATCCTTTGAAATCTAGGTTGAGACAGCAACCCCACCCCCCACCCCTTGGACTTTGCTGGGCCCAGCGAAAGCTGCACCTGGGATGGTGGAGAAGCTGGTGCCAGAATCCAGGGAGGGCAACCACCTGGCAGAGACAGAACCTTCTTTGAAATCATTCTGCCCTGCAGGCTCTTGCACTATGGGCCTGTGGAGGGAGGGGCAGCTTCTCATCTCTAAAATGCGCTGGGGGTTCATTCTTTCATTTTTTGGACAATAGGTCCTGGCTTCTGTTTAGATGGCCAATCTCCCCATTGTCTTGATGAATAGCTCCTAGCTTCTACTGAAATGGTCAATCCATACCAATCTCCTCATCAAATTCAGGACACCCTTTGTGTGCTCTCTGAACAAGCCTCCTTACTTCTTTCAGTATGGATAAGTTGAGAATTTTCCAAATTGTCAACCAGTCTGTTTACTTTCTGATTAACAATTCTACCTTCACATAATTTCTCTCATCACATTTTACTGTAAGCATTCAAGAGAAAGCAAGCCACTCCTTCAGCACTTTGCTTAGAAATTTCTTCAGTCAAATATCCATTTTCAGGGCTTCCCTGGTGGCGCAGTGGTTGAGAGTCTGCCTGCCGATGCAAGGGACACGGGTTCGTGCCCTGGTCCGGGAGGATCCCACATGCCGCGGAGTGGCTGGGCCCCTGGGCCATGGCCGCTGAGCCTGCGCGTCCGGAGCCTGTGCTCCGCAACGGGAGAGGCCACAACAGTGAGAGACCCGCGTACCG
>NW_020172638.1:1953078-2014221 GCF_003031525.2 Neophocaena asiaeorientalis asiaeorientalis
AAAAAAAAAAAAAAAAATCCATTTTCGTTGTTCTCAAGTTCAACCTTCCACAAAATACTAGGACACAAACACAATTTAGCCAAGGTCTTTGACACTTATAACAAAGATTGCCTTTCCTCCTGTTTCCAATAACATGTTCCTCATTTCCATCTGAGACTTCATCAGAATGGTCTTTACCGTCCATATTTCTACCAACATTGTTCATGAACACTTAGGTATTCTCTAAGAAGATTGAAGATTTCTCTACAGCAATTCCTCCTCTCCTGAGCCCTTAGGAGAATCACCCTTAACGTCCATTAACAGCAAAGTAGGCTTTTTCTAGCATGAATCTCAAAATTCTTCATGCCTCTGCTCAATACCCAGTTCCAAAGCCTCTTCCACAGTTTTAGGCATTTGTTACAGCATCACCCCCACTTCTTGGTACCAGTGTTCTTTCTTAGTCCATTTTGGCTGCTATAAGAAAATGCTACAGGCTGGATAGCTTATAAAGAACAGAAAATTATTTCTCAAAGTTCTGGAGGCTGAGAAGGCCAAGATCAAGGTATTTGCATGGTCCAGTTCTGGTGAGGGCCCTCTTTCTGGTTCATAGCTGGGGCCTTCTTGCTATATCCTCACATGGTGGAAAGGCTAATTTGCTGTTTTAGTTGAACTTTTGGCTAGGTATTCTGACACCTGACAATAACACTATAAAATGAGAAAACTCTCCTTTAAAACAAAAGTGTTGGAAGATTGGAATTACAAGTCATGGACAGGAGAGCTGGCAAATCAGAGACCAGTGGAGGCACTGTATCTTTTTGTTACCATGTGTCATTGTACCCTCCATGGTAATCACAGCCATGGGTTTAGAGTTTAGAGTTTAGAGTTATAGGCAAGAAAACTGATTACAAATCTGGTATTTGATTATTAAAAATTAGATGCTTTTAATAATGAAGAATGGCAATGTCCTGTTCCATACCTATATAAGCTGTTTTAATTATTTTAATACACGAATTAATCTTACCATATATATCTATTCAAAAATTTTCTTTGAAACCAAATTAGAATGATAATGAAGGTTGCATAGGTAAAGACAGACATTTTGAAGTGAGGAAAATTTGCTAAATCTAGGGATCTTTTGTGATTTACAAGAAATAAAACTCTGGATTTCTTTTTACTTTTTGTTTCTTTTTACCATGCTTTTTTTTTTTCTTCTTTATTGGAGTACAATTGCTTTACAATGGTGTGCCAGTTTCTCCTTTATAACAAAGTAAATCAGTTATACATATACATATGTTCCCATATCTCTTCCCTCTTGCATCTCCCTCCCTCCCACCCTCCCTATCCCACCCCTCTAGGCGGTCACAAAGCACCGAGCTGATCTCCCTGTGCTATGCGGCTGCTTCCCACTAGCTATCTATTTTACGCTTGGTAGTGTATATATGTCCATGCCACTCTCTCACTTTGTCACAGCTTACCCTTCCCCCTCCCCATATCCTCAAGTCCATTCTCTAGTAGGTCTGTGTCTTTATTCCTGTCTTAACCCTAGGTTCTTCATGACATTTCTTTTCCCTTAGATTCCATATATATGTGTTAGCATACGGTATTTGTCTTTCTCTTTCTGACTTACTTCACTCTGTATGACAGAATCTAGGTCTTTTAAACTGGAAAATATCACACCAAATCAGATAATTATTATAGACGCCATATATGAACACTCTTGCTTGCTGGATAGACTATTTAAACCTGATCTTTTCAGATTTAACATAAATAAAACACTTGAGCTAGATGGAGTATTATTTTAGTATTGAAAAATATGGATGAGATAATGACATTGGTGAAATAACCTGTCTCAGGAGACATAAAAGGTAATCCATTCTGGCATTTTATGGCAATAACTGAATAATGTAATCATTGCAACTTCAAAAATTACCTCATTCTCCAAATTGCTTAAAGACTCATTCAGTCTTTCCCTGGGACACAAAAAATTAGGCAATTTCCCTTCTTCCTGACCCTTTTTAAACATGCAACATCTATTGTACCATTTTCATTCATCATCAGATTCATCACTATCGAATACATCAGAATTATCAGAAAGCATTTTGTAGGCCGGAAATCAGAGTTTCTGCATTCTAGAAACTTCTGATATTTTCAGTGAATACTGTTACGTGGATCAAAATATCTAAGTAGTAAACCACAAATGCATTAAATATAATCTTAAAAAGATTTACATCAGATTCAGAGAAAGAACACATGCATCAACAAAGGGGCATAAAGATGTGAAAGATGGTGGCATGTTGAGGAACAGGTGAGTGCTTGGAGGGTGGCTGAGGATCCAGGATGAGGCAGAAGATGAGGCTGGGAAGTTAGATAGGGACAGAGCGTAAAATTTTTTAAGCCATATAAAAAGTTTGGGTTTTATCTGGTAGTGTTCGGGAGATTTACTGGATTAGGTTAAGCTGGATAGTAACACAATCAGATTTGCCTTTTAGAAAGATTGTTCCAGTCTGATAGCATTGCACTGCATGGATTAGAGGTAAGAATGAATGGAGGTGGGGAAGCCAACTGGAAGGTGGTAGCAATACGCCACATGAGAGCTGATAAGGGCCTGAGCTGAGACAGAAGATGGATTTGAAGAGAAGAGTGGTTTGGATAGACACTATAGAATTTTAAATGATTGAGCATGGTGAGGTCGGCAGTTTGTATTAGACACCATATATGATTCAGTACATCCGATCAGTGTGTTCATTCTGTGTCATTATCAGCTCTGACTCCTTCCCTTCATTCCTCCCTCCAGCCAGGTGCACCTGTTTTATTTTCCATCTGTGGTTCAAACTTCCTCTAATCCTATCTCAGCATTGGCTGCACATTGGCTGTACATTTAGTCATCTGGGGAGGTTTTTAAACAATACTGTTACCTGAGATTCTGATATAAGTTAGCTTTTTAAAATGAGGTTCTGATATAAGTTATCAGGGATGTAACCTGAGCATTGGGATTTTTAAAAATTCCCCTAATAATTTCAAGTTCAGTCAGGGCTGCCAAACACTGATATAAGTTATTGGTTGTGTTAGAAGCTAAGGACTTGCAAGACTTCTGCCATTGATTACTAGGGTTCTTCCAGCTCACTCATCACTTGCCAGAGGTTTTAACATCTCATCTTTCTTTATTTACAATAATTTCACTTCACCGGATCACTGACTTTGAATTTTCCTTCAGTTTCTGGTCTAGCCCTCTGATAAGTCTGTCTTAGCTGCAAGAATGAAAGCAAATTCTGACTTTTGAGCCATCGAAGGAATTTATTTAAAGGATACTGGAATTTTCCATGAGCACCAGAGAACCAAGTTTGGAGTCAAGATCAATGCCCCAAATAAAATGTTACAACTGACCCTGTGAACATATAGTTATTTCTGTCACTAGAGTCAGGCACAATGGACTGCATAGCCCACACCACCAATGCTGAACACTACACGACTGCTTGGAGCTATGGCCACAGCTACTCCTGGAAAATAGATACAGCATTGTCTGCACAGGAATGAATTCCCTATTGGCCTTGCTTCTCTTTCCATTAGTTTCAGAATCTAGAGAGGGTACAAATCTAGAGAGTGTGGCATATGGCCACATTCCAGCAGCAAAGGAGGCTTGAAAAGTGAGTATCTGGCATTTTGGGCTTCTGTAGCTGTGGGAAACTCAGTGGTAGGCCTCATATGCAAGTAGTTCCTGTATGTAGCAAGGAATTTCAAGTTCTTTCTGAAAAGGTAAAAAGGTGATAAATAGTTTTTAGCATTATTTCTCCCATATTGCCTGGGTATTCCTGCTTGTCTGATTCCTACGCAACTGTTTTCTCAAAACCTAGCAGCATGAATAGGCATTCTTTTCTTTCTTCATTCATTCAACACTTATTTGGTACCTATGCCTGCCAAGTGCCTGCCACTTCCTCTTTTGTGTTCCTACAAATAGGTTATGATTACAGTCTCTTATGACTCTTCACTGAATTTGTTTATGTGGGGGGAGGGGCCTTTGTTTCTATGGGGATAGGTGCCTTTGTTTCAGGCTGCATATTCTCAGCTCTAGTACAATACTTGTTGAATGACCAGTTAATCAATGTGTCAGGCTTTGGTTTAGAAACACTGATTCTTTGATGAATGGGCTTAGACTCTTTTCTCTAGGGCTTCGGTTTAGTCTTTGATGGCTATGGTTGATTGCCATTATTACCTTGATACTTCACCCTTCCCTGAATCCAATTTCTTTGCCATGTGATGTTACCACACCTCACATTAAAAGAACAGGTTATACTTCCCTTTCCCACTTGACTTTAGACTCAACCTTGTGACTTGATTTGGCCAGTGTAATGGGGAAGACATGATGGAGTGCCAGTTCTGAGTTTAGGCCTTAATCACACATATTTCCACTTTACTTCTTGCACCTATACTATTGCTATAAGAAGTACATACCCCCAGCTAGCCCACTGGTCCAGAGAGGATGAGAGACAATTAGAGCAGAGCCACCTCCAGTGAATGTGGATCTCTGAGTTTGGGGATGATTTGTTATGCAGCACTGTTGTGGCTGTAGCTGACTGATACTTTTGATAATGATGAACTAATAGGGAACTTTGAGTTAGGGATACCACTATTTTTTTATACCCTCTCAGAAGTACAAAGTGATGTGCAGTGCTAACATATTAAGGTAATAATCTATAGGAGGTCTTTAGGTGGATATTTTGGGACCTGAATATTGCTGTTATAAGATTTTGAATATACTTAAGAAAAGTGATCCAAGAAATAGTGGGGACTGAGAGTAGAAAAAGCCCCCAAATTGTGGCAGATTATCATCAGAATCATCAGCATCATCATCAACATTATTGATATCCTCTTCTATTTGAACACATTCTCTGTTCGGAGAATAACATTATTATCTCCATTTTCCAAATGAGAAAACTGAGGCTAAGGGATGTTAAATAATTTTACCAAATTATTGGAAAGAATCAAGATTTTTGTCCAGGTCTGTCAGATCCCATAGTCCATGCTCTAAATATGTACTTGTTACCTCAACCAGGGAAGAATACTAATCATAATAATACATGTTAATATGTGTATGTTACTTTATGAAGTGTTTGCACAGATATTATCTCGTTTGGTCCGCACAATATCTTTGCAAAATGAAAACTATTATGTATATGGTCATATAAAAGGCAAATGCCAAAGTTCCGAGAAGTTATAGGATTCTAGCCCAAGATCAAATTACTGGTAAGTCCTAGCACTAGTTACAAACTCACAGAAGATGGGAAATATATGTCCCACTGTCATACTAGAGCATATGAGAAAACCTTTGGTGCACACGTTGAGGACATAGTTCACATGAGTGAAAATCTCTGGGTAGTTGGTTAAAATATATGAAGAAAAAATAATCTAATAGAGCTAAGCCAAACAACTGAGTCATTCATTCCTACTGAAGATTTTACTTTTCCTATTCCACTGATGTGAGAAAAGAACAACCCTAAACACATTCTGTTGATACTCTCAGGATACATCCTAAATTAGTTATTTCTTCTCACATTTGGTTTCAATTATTTATCTCTGGCTCAATTTCAATTTTATTTAATAAAGGGTTTGTTTTACTTGCATTATATTATTCTGTAAATTATTGTGGGCCACCACTGTGCATTTCATTCTGCCTTTGTTTCCCCCTTCACAAATATTGTTGTACAATACCATTTATACAGACAAGCTGTTAACATTAGGTTACATCAATAGCAAGTGCATTTCTCTTCCTGAACATTACAATGCGAGTGTTCTATTTTTTAAAATAAAAGTCCATTCTTTGATGACTATTTCATTTTGAATTTGTCTCTTTCATCTTTTCTAAAATGGAAATAAAATTGTCAATCAAAACAACAATATCAGAGGTGAATTCTATGCAAAGCTTTTGCAAAGGTAGAAACATTCATTAAAGGAAAAAAAAAGGAGAGACTGTTGTTATTTTTAAAATGAGTAAGTCACTAGTGACATTATCTATTCTTTGAAATCTGGACATGATTATGTTGTTGGTTGTTTCATAAATCTCTCCTTACATAAAGTCATCTGGAAATAAAAGTCTGTCCTTTTTTGCCATGTATGTAACTTAGTGAGGAGAGAACTGGCCCAAGAACCAAAAGAAGAGACCTGGATTTAAGGGTGGGCATAGAACCCTAACCATTAATGGGAACTTGGGCAAGCCTTTCCATTTGTCAGAACAAATGGTTCTTAAACTTTTGGTATGGAAACACATTTTGGATCACATAAATCACTTCTGAAAACTTTCAAATACCAAGGTATCTCTCATTTTAGCTTGAGTTCCCCCAGAAACTGACCCTAAGACAAAATTTTAAGTTCAAGTGGTATATTTGGGGGGTAATCCCAGGAAACATTGGTAGAGGAGCCAGCAAGTGAGACAGGTAGGGAAGAAAACCAACAAGGGGTGTGTTATCACAACTGTCACCACCGTGGGAAACTGTCTCAATCCCCCTGAAGATCTCTACAGGCTAGTATAAGAATGTGCCTCAGAGTTATGCCAGCTGAGGTGCAAGGAAGTTGGGGTATTAATCTACTTAACTCTTTGTCCATGCACAGTGCAAGGACTACTGCTGGGGCCATTAACTCTATGACACTTGTGGCTTGCTGTTGGGCAGGCCAAGTGCTTCTATGACCAGACCAACAGTCCTTGGGTAAAGTCATGAATTTTTCAGTAAAGCAGCCTTTGACAACATGTGAAGGTGAGAGCTGAGGGGATAAGAGTGGGGCACCATAATGTGTGCTGTATCTTCCAACCAAGATTTTTATACTAATTATAGAGTGAACATTATTCTTTTTTTTTTTTTTCCCTCTCTCTCTCTAGGTTCTAGACCACCTTCCTATGTTTGAGGAAATCCCTACCCTATGGGTTTTGGAAAGAACAGAGCCTACCTTCTAGCATGGAAGCTGAAAATGGAAGATGCGCATTTTCCAAGCCTTGCTTGCAGGTAGGACTCTACCGATCAGATGCTGTTCCTTGAGATATTGAATCTGGAGCAAGTGACACAGTGAATCTGGGGTACTGGAACACTAAATCTTGTGACACTGGCTGGCAGTGGTGGCAGAAGCCAGTCTCCATAGCATCTGTGGCAGGAGGGAGGGGGTCAGTGGTGGTGCCCAATGTGTAGAATTCCCAGCAGCAGTGGTGCAGGCTCATGAGTACATTGTTTAGCAGTGGCCACAGTAGTGTCTTCATCAGATACCTCCTTAGGCTCCCTTGGCAATGCTCATTTTCTATGCCTTATTTTTCGGTCTTCCTGGTGATTCTGTGAGCTACTGTTGACTTACCAATGCATTTGATATTTGCTTAAATCATCCAGGGTCAATTTCTATTGCTTGCAACTCAAAATCTTAACTAATACAACAGGTCCAGGGTGTAGCCCCAAAACTTCGATTTTTAACCGCCTTTCAAAGGGATTCTAATGCAAACTTTGAGAACCACTGCTCTGGGTTCTGTTTCCTCAAAAGGGAAATAAGTATAACAACATATGCTCAGCAGAGCACTTGTGATGTTCAAATAAACTAATTACCAGAGAGGAGCTTCAAAAGCGTGAGTAAGATGGTTTCACAATTGAAGGCATCAACTAAATGATGATTTTGAAGTAATTTTCCACTCAAAATGAATGGATTGCATTAAAGCATTTCAGCTACATCGTGAAGCAATGTATTTAAATATTGATGTCGTATAGAGAACAACCCGGCGATCCCTGTCTCCAAATTCCTCCAGCCCTCACATTTGGAGCCAGTGAACCTGTGGTAGATCAATTACGAAAATGGCCACAATTCTTCACCCCTCCTTGTATCTACTTCCTTACAATAATCTTGAGTTAAGTCAATCAGATGATTGTTGATTTAAGCCATTTTGTTTTGGGTGGTTTGTTATACAGCAATAGATAACTGGTACAGTCCCCCAAATACTTTCTGTGTTCTGTCTGAGCTCTGAGACCACTTGGGCCTGTAGGAGGGTTGACTAAGGAACTTCTCATCAGGTACTCAACATTGTGTAGTACATACCTGTAGTAGTTTTGCTGGTATCTCCCTCTGGCTTACATCCCAATTTTCAGTGATTGGGTCCTTGACTTATCACACTGTTCCAGTGATGAAGTTCTCTGCCCAATAACCCATTATATTTTCATGATTTAGGCTTTTGCTAGAGGTACACTAAATACACATCTTGCAAAATGTCAAGTGGCCTAATTCTAAAATCAACATTTATCTAAAGCTGAATATCACCATCATAGAATTACTTTCTGGGATAGATGTTAATTATTATAATTATACAATTTTGTCATTAAAAATGTAGTTTCAAGGAGCTTATTGTCTATGTTTTCTTCTAGGAATTTTATGGTTTCAGGTCTTAAGTTCAAGTCTTTAATACACTTTGAGTTAATTTTTGTGCATGCTGTAAAATAGTGGTCAAGTTTCATTCTTTGGTATATGGCTGTCCAGTTTTCCCAACACCATTTATTGAAAAGTTTGTCCTTTTCCCATTGTATATCCTTGATTCCTTTGTTGTAAATTAATTGATCATATATTCATGGGTTTCTTTCTGGGCTCTCTATTCTGTTCCATGTATCTATGTGTGTGTTTTTATGCCACTATTATTTCTATTACTATAGCTTTGTTATATAGTTTGAAATCAGGGAGCATGATGCCTCCAGCTTTGTTCTTCTTTCCCAAGATTGCTTTAGCTATTTGAGATTTTTGTGGTTCCACACAAATTTTAGGATTATTTGTTCTATTTCTTTGAAAAATACCGTTGGAATTTTGATAGGGATTGCACTGAATCTGTAGATTGTTTTGGGTGGTATGGACATTTAACAATATTAATTCTTCCAATCTATGAACATAGAATATCCATTTATTTGTGTCACCTTCAATTTCTTTCATTAACGTCTTGTAGCTTTTTGGGGTGGGGGGTGGGGGGGTGGGTGAAATGGGTAAAGGGGCTAAAAAGGTAAAAAGAAAAGCAAAACAAAAAACAAATACTATAGCTATCTGTTAAGTGTTAATTCAGGTGTATTAAGTCTCTCTATGTTTTATAATCAGTGCTAAAGGAGAATGATTATCTCAAACTTAGTATCATATTGAGTGTAGCAAGAGATATGTGTATACAGGTAGTGTATAAACTTCAGTTTGTGATGATGCCTTGTGAAAGGGAAAAAATTAAAACATCTTTAGCTCTGACATGAATCATATATTTCCATCTTTGATTATAAAACAATGATAATTATAAAATAATGATAATTATAAAATAATGTCACACACAAAAAATTAAATACTAATAAACGTCTTTAAATACTTTATTAGAAAAAAATTAAACTGTGGACAAAGGGGGATACTTTATAACAATGAAATTTCACTCCATGAGAAGATATGTACAAAATATCACAGCAGCCAGATATATGAAACAAAATCTCTCAGGAATACAAGTTCTTTATAAGAAATAATAATAATGGAAGGCTTTAATTTTCTTTCAGAATTTTGACAAATTAAGTTGTCAAAAGCAAAGACACAGCATTTGAATAAAATAAGGAACTTAAAAATAAAGTCACCATTCACTTTTCATATGATTGAACACTTACAAAAATAAATTATTTATTGGCCACTGAGAAATCCTTAGTAAATTTTCGATAGTAGGTTTTGCAGGCTACATTTTTTGATCATAATCAAATAACATTCAATAAAGTCATAAAATGACAGAACAACCTACTTAGAAATAAAGAAATCTCTTCCTAAATGACTCCTAGATGAAATTACAAATTATCTAGAAAGTAATAAAAATTATACTTTATTATATAACTTATATAATTTATAAGTTCAGGTAATTTATAGTCTTAAATACTTTTATTTTTACAAAAGATTGAAAATAAGTGAACTACATGATTCAATTTAAGCAAGTCAGCAATATAAACCAAGAGAAAATAGGAAGAGGGATTTAATACAGAAGAAGATAAAAATTAACAAAAAATAATGGGAAGGACAATAAGTTTTCTTTAAAAAATCAAATAAGCCAACATCTGGCAAGTCCAATTCAGAAAAGAGAAAACAAAAGTGCTGTTATTGGGAATGGAATAGATATTATAACCACAAAAATGGATAAGATTGAAAAAAATTAGAGGTGATATGCAAGTTCATGGCATCAAAATTGAAAATCTGAAGGAAATGAATGACTTCCCAGTAAATTCTGGACTTCCACCAAACCCTATCATAAGTCATAAATAGGGTCCAAACAGTTCAATCCCATAAAGTGCAAGGTTGCATTACTGCAAAATTAATGAAAACCAGTTTTTTTTTGTAACATCTTTATTGGGGTATAATTGCTTTAACTTCCAAGGACTCGGATCAAACCCGTGCATCCAGGACCCAAAGGCAGCACTGCCCCAACAGGGTTCGTAGGCAGGAAGCTGTTCAGCTTTCTTGGCCGAGTCTAGGAGGGAGGAAGAGAAACTTGTGCAGCAAGATGCTCAGGACCAACTGCAAGACAGGAGTGGGCATAGAGCTAGGTAGCCATGGGAGGAAAGGGAGATGAGCCAGGTTCTGTATAGGGGATGGACCCAGGACAGACTGATGCTGACATGGTGGCTCTTCCCTTCCACTGGAAAGCTTCACACTGCTCCTTTTTTTTCAGTCCTTGAAAAATAAAAAATGCTGTCATTAAACGGAGCAAGTCCCAACTAGGTGGTCACTTCTAAATCCCCTTCCGCTCCCATACCCCACATTTGATAATAGGGACTAGGCAGGGAACTGGCGTCGAGCAACAACTGGATTATATCCAATGGCAGGCACCTCAAAAAAAAAAAACCACTAGACTATAAATAGTGGTTATCTTTGGGTGGGAGGATGTACAGAAGCTTTCAAATACTGTGTAAAATCTGATTTTTACATTGTTTCACTATTGTAATTAGGAAAAACAATCCAGCTGTGATGTTGCCCTTCTAGGCAGACATCTGTAAACCATACCCCCTCTCCAAATTAAAACAAAAATTTAGTGGTTAGATTTTAAACATAGTGCAGGAATGATAATGTGCTAAGTACTGGTTTGTTGCCATGATACTAAATAGTCTGTCACTTTCAAATGAAGTGGTAGAGGAACAAGACCATATTTGGCTAGCTTTGCCAATGTAAGATACTGATGGTGACGTTGCCACCAAATTATTATGCTCTATTCCTTTAATAGTAAATGGCTACAGTAAAGACTTATCTTCTTTTTAACTCCTAGTAATGATGATTGGCTGATGGTGATGGTGCTAATGCATTAGAGCAATCCCACAAATGGAAATGTTGTACACTACTCAAAGAAGCTTTCTAAATACTTTCAGAAGCAAAAATATAATTGAAGTCCCCGTTATATTCTTTATATCTAATATTTTTCATACATTTGCTAGTTGAAACAATAACTTGAAGAAAAGATTTCTAAACCTTAAATCTGGAATGGGGCAAAATAATTGACTTTGGAGCTATGTAACGTTCAAGATAGAATCTTCCCTGAATTTTCAGGTGCATTTCAGCTTTCATTGCCTGGATACCACTCCCAGGATCTTGACTAGAGAGGAATGATAGAAGTGTCTTTTCATCAGCTGTCGTATAAGAGACACTTTCATTCTCAAAGGCACAGTGTTGTTTCTTCAACAGATTTCAGTAGCAATGACTCTGCCCACAGGCAGCCATCAGTTGTCAAGTATTGCTCTATTATTATTATTTAAAAGTAAGGTATTAAGGCTTTCTTATATTCTAGCTGCCTTTTTAGACATGTAATAGTGGTCCTTCCATCATGTTTGGACATCTTGTAAAACATGTGACACGGCAAATCCAAAATGTATTGCGTCTCTATATAACATACCATCCCAAAATCTTATGACTAGAAATCTTTCCCTTGCTTAAGAATGATGAAAATGTTTCACTATTTTTCTGATGTCCCATAATTCCTTTTTGAACACACAGCTAAACCAAGTGGACAAAGCATTGTATGATTGTGGATCCTAAATTATGTATAACTCTCTTTATACTTGTTGAATTCCCAAAGACAATTACATGATAATTCCATTCACCGATTTTCTATCCTATAAATAGTTTTTAAATCAAATGGGCTTTGTTTGTGGTGTAAAACCTAGAAATCCCTTGGAAAGCAATAAAGCAGAATACTGTATGCTAACACATATATATGGAATCTAAGGGAAAAAAAAAGGTCATGAAGAACCTAGGGGTAAGATGGGAATAAAGACACAGACCTACTAGAGAATGGACTTGAGGATATGGGGAGGGGGAAGGGTAAGCTGTGACAAAGTGAGAGAGTGGCATGGACATATATACACTACCAAACGTATAATAGATAGCTAGTGGGAAGCAGCCGCATAACACAGGGAGATCAACTCGGTGCTTTGTGACCACCTAGAGGGGTGGGATAGGGAGGGTGGGAGGGAGGGAGATGCAAGAGGGAAGAGATATGGGAACATATGTATATGTATAACTGATTCACTTTGTTATAAAGCAGACACTAACACACCATTGTAAAGCAATTATACTCCAATAAAGTTGTTAAAAAAAACTATATGGGATTGTTTTCTTAAGCATATTCTTTTAAAGTCTGTTATTTTAAAGTTTGATGGTGAGGACAAAATAGGTTTGGGCTACCTCATTTTTCTCTAACATTTTCTTTTTCTGTATTCTTTATATTCTTTATTTTATCAGAATCAAAAGTTATTTATTAAGCTGACTTTTAGTTTATTTTTTAGTTTTTTCCGCTTGTGATAATTTGGGGTGGCAAATTGACATTCAGTTATTAAATCGTCCTCGTAAGGTGTGATGAATTCTCAATAGGACTTTTTTTTTCTTGAAATACTCTACTTAAATGAAATACTCTACTTAATACTCTACTTAAATAACTACATTTTAAATAAAGTTCTTAAAAGGTTATTATATTTCATGTTATAATTGTTCATACATGAAACAATTCTACAGAAGTTAGAATTAATATGTAACCTAATCACTATTATCCAGTCATTTATTATTGTTCAAATTGTATAAATGATTATTGGAAAAAATTGTTCTTCCTGAAGTTATTTTCCTCATGCACTTTCATAATATTTACAATAACTGTCAGTCTTTTCTGTTATTAATTTAACTCTTTGAAAGTTTTTAATAACTCTTTTGTACATAAAAATTAATGGCTTACACAATCATCATTAATTATCACATCATTTTACTTCTGCAATAATAAATACACATTAATACTACAATTGACTGTTAGAATTTCAACAAATAAAACACTCAAGGAAATTTTAACTCTGTGTTATACCTAGAATGCGTATCTATATTTGAAAGTGAATATCAAGAAGTTAACAATAAATTCTGAGGATCTAGCTTACTGTCATGACATTTATTATTTATATGACTGCTATTATTACACTAAGTATGTATAATGGCAACCAGTAGTCTTTCAAATAATGTTAAAGTAGGCAAGAGGCTATTTAGCTTCCCAAAGGCCACAGCCAAAAGCCAAGTTGCAAACAAGACATTGGCTGAATTCCAAGGTCAAAGTCAAACTTTCATGCCTCCCTACTTTGTGTATTTAAAACCTCCATCTCAAAGAATAATTTCAGACATATTATAAGATTTCCATAAAGGCATTTATGTACATGTAATGAATCCCTTTCTATCTGGAAGCAATATGTTGGTTTTGGAAGGTTGCACTTGAAAGCTGAAAATCCCACGTTCTTCCTTGTTGGCTACATGCTAAGGAATGTGTTTAGATAGCCTCCAAATATGGTTGTCAGCAAGGTCTCCCCAACTTATACAAACATGCTGCCCCCATTCCTCCCATGAAGAGATAGAGTCTATTTTCCCTTCCCTTGAATGTAGGCTGACTGCTGACTTTGCCACTTCCAGGCCTAGCCCTTCAGAGGTTTGCTTTCTTGGAACCTAGCTGTTGTGTTATAAGGAAGTCTGGGCTATTCTGCTGGAGAGAGAGGACATGTAGAGAGGCTCCAGAGGATGAGGAGGATGGGCTTCCATACAGAAAGAGGTCCCATCGGGCAGACCAGAATTGCTATGGGCCAGTGATTGTATTATACCTTTCATCCCCTCTTTTAGGATGGAGGAGTCAATCGTGATTTTCTTACTCTTGTCTCACTTTTGTATGATGAGTGTATGGGGGACAGATAACTTGTAATTTTAATTCACAGTTTTCTTGTTTGAGGGGAAATAATACTTAAGCAGCCTCACCGAAAAAAAAACAAAAACAAAGAACCCACAAACAAACAAACAAAAAAAACTCAAAACAAACTCCAAAATTGCACCTGAGGATCCACATCTGAACTTGTTTAAGATGACAAGATCCTGGACTTTGCGCTAATGCTACAGTGGTATGACATTGTTGAGGATAATGTTGAGTGTATTTTGCATATATAAGGGATATGAATTGTTGTGGTTGAAGAGTGAATTATGGTAGATGGTCTCTAAAGATGTCCATGAAAATATATGCTCTCCCTGTGCTTGCATGCTATTTGTCTCATAAAGAGGAAGGGTCTAGCTTCCCTCCTCTTGAATCTGGGCTGATCTGTGACTTTCTTTAACCAATAGAATATAGCAGAAGTGCCATTGTGTCAGGGAGCAGCTTGTATTTTTGTTTCATTGGAACCCGTTTGCCATGGTGGAGACAGAAGACATGTGACAAGGTCCTAGAAGATGAGTTGCCATGTGGAGAGAGAGTCCACATGGAGTAAAACTGAAGTACCCCAGGTGACAATAAGCATCAAGGCCCAGATATAAGAGAGAAGCCTTCATGGGCCTTGTAGGTCAAACAGGCACCAGCTGAATGCAGTCAGATGGTTGAGCCCAACTAACACTGCATAGAGCAAAATACTGCCCAATCAACACAGAGTCATCATAAATAATAGACTGTTGTTTTATGCCACTAGGTTTTGGGGCAGTTTGTTACATAGCCAAAGATAAGTGAGGAGAATGGAAATGCAAATCTTTTTATGTGGTAGAAAAAGTGTTATCTATAAAAAGAAGCATTAAAATTTCCCTGCTATTTATGGAACTAATTTGTTAAAATGCGCTCCTTTAAGAAGAGATATATATATTCCTTTTGGCGAAATGAATTTGTGCCACTTAAAAAACCTTTGGAGGATGTGAAACAATTGTTGAGAAAATCTGAGTCAAGAATGTAATGTATTCTTAATTTTTAAAAAACCTAAATTCTAGCAGAAACTCTTTGTAGTATGTAAAATATCATTGCTCATTATCTCCAGCACAATTTTAAAGATCTGTATCTATTATACTCGTTGGAGAAATAATTATCTGATATTTTATCAAAGTATCACAATGACCTAACACATCAAGAAAATCTTACTTTGCAAGGCTAACTATATTAATTGGTCGGAATGTTTAATGTACTCTTAATGTTAGTTTTGCCTGCCTATCCATAATATATGTTCCTTAAGATCAGGGGGCTATTTATTCAGTTTATTTTCTTCTTTTCTTCTTAATATTATTCTAGAAGCTTGGGTAATTGATAAAATTACTCATCACTCAGTAGTCACTAATTGAGGACCTATTGTGTGTCATGCAATGTGATATGCAAAGACCAGTCACAGTCTCTGCCCTCAAAGGCTTATAACTTGGGGAAAATATGAAAGCAAAAATCTGCTGCCACTGGGGCAAGGGGAGAAAACTATCTTGGGCTCAAAATCCTATAGTAATCACAGGTTGGCTACTACTGAGGAAGGAACAGGAAACTCACATAAGATCAACCAATATCAGTAAAGAATTCCTTTAGTGGACTGGACATATTTGAGGGCAGGCTCTGTGAACTTGAAGATAGGTTAATATAAATGTCATTTACTAGGGAAGTTCATTAGAGACTCAGTACCCAGGGTTTTTATCGGAGGCTGGTCACATAGGCACCCTTTGCCTAGTGCATATTAAAATTCCAGACTCCCAGAAGGAAAGCATGTGTTCTACACAAGCCCTGTGGTTTGTACAAACAGTTTAGGTGCAGTGACGCACTCTTATCAGTTAGGG
Source organism: Neophocaena asiaeorientalis asiaeorientalis (assembly GCF_003031525.2). Lineage (NCBI taxonomy): Eukaryota > Metazoa > Chordata > Mammalia > Artiodactyla > Phocoenidae > Neophocaena > Neophocaena asiaeorientalis. The sequence goes on from NW_020172638.1 coordinate 1,969,129, forward strand.
TGGTAGGAACACTCCCAAACTCCAAGTTCCCTGATGCTAGCTGAGGGCCAACCTTGAGAGCAGGCCACTTAAAGTATAGCAGTCACATCCTGGAAGTTGTGCTGACATAATCTCACTGCCACCAGAAGTTTGTCAGCATTAAACCTCTCTTGTGTGGGGTGCATTCACCTTCTACAAGTATTTAATTGAGCCAAGAAGCAAACAAACCAACCAACCCAAAGAAACCTGCCTGTGATTTTATTTAAATAAATAAAATAAAATTTTATTTTATTTTAGAACAGTCACAGGCCTGCCATATTAACTCTTTTCTGCAAGGTAATTAACTGAAATTTAATGGCTCCAACTTCTTCAAGGTCTAGAGGAGAGGAGAAACTGTTTCCATGGGAGAAACTATTGTTTGATGCTTCTGAATGGCTTTTTCAGTACAAATTACATTTGTGGTTGATATTGCAAGGGTGAATTGCAGCCACAGTGGACTTCAACATAAAGAAACAGACATATGGGGACTTCCCTGGTGGTCCAGTGCTTAAGACTATGCTCCCAATGCAGGGAGCATGGGTTCAATCCCTGGTCAGGGAACTAGGATCCCACATGCCGTGTGGCACAGCCAAAAAAAAAAAGAGAGACAGACATATGGATTATGTTGGGAGTAAGATCACTGTGAGGCATTTCTGGTAGTGGGAAATTAAACATGTTAGCAAGAAATTAAAGTTTTATTTTTGACTGTACCTTAACAGTATTTTCAGCCATAGTGTTAATAAGCATTAGATAAAAATGAGATATCAAACACCTAACAAATAAAGTGAGTGGTATTCAGAGCCTTTTAAACTGAAAAAAAAAAAGTAACAAGCTAAGGTGAAATCATTGAATACAGGAGCTCCTCATGGCATGCTGCAAAATGTCAACCTAGGATCGGAATTGACCCCCTCCTTCAGACAGAGGCATTCAAACAAGGAAGTGGCTATTTTTGAATGATGAAGTTGTGGAACCCCAAAGGAGCATCATCTGCCTCTAGAGATAATCCTTGCTTAAGGGAAGGTTTGCTGTTGGAAGCACCATTATTTTCAGCATTACCTATTGATGTCATGGTACTTTCTCAATGGCTTATTTCCAAATATCCTCAAATGAAGAAGGAAGGGCCTTCCAACATTAGTGGACAACTGAAAAGTGCATAGGTCTTAGCAGTAGACCAACCTAGATTCAAATATTTATGGCACGAAATAACCACTGTGTGATTCTGGCCAACTTTCTTGATTTCTCTGAGTCTCAGTTTCCTCCTCTATAAAATGCTCTAACAACAAATTTGGAGGGTTCTTACAAAAATTACTCTAGATGTAAAGTTCCTAGTGAAGTGCATATTACAGTAGGAGTGCAATGAAAGATGGATAGCTTTACCTTTTGCAGCTTTACAGTTAAGATGTGTCATAGTTCATCATGTTAGATTCTGCCTGAGCCATTCTTTCGAGGTGAGTAAAGTAGAAAGAAGCTGCTACGATATAACTAGAAAGAAAACCTCTGCTGATTTGTTATCCTGGGCATCTGCACTTATAAAACTACTTGAGGAGTGGAAAGGGATTATCTTAAGAAAGAGACTTAGTGCAATACAAATTTTTCTTAAATATAAAATCCAGGAAACCTCAGATTCTGTTTTTTTCTTGTTTAATATGGAACTGTGAAGTAAGAGATCTTTCAAGAAAATTCTAATAAACAGGTAAAAATAGAGAACAATCCCACTGCTCATTTACATTCCCCAATTTCTGATTGAATCCCTTGCCAGGAGTCCCATAAATCTCCTGCAATGGGAGCTTCCTGTAGAGCGCACTGTATGACAAAATTAGAGGGGATGATTGCACAGCAATATTAAAACAACATGAAGTATAGATCTTCAACTCAACCAGGAAAAGGGGATATTTGAGAAGATGATATATTTTTTTGAGGCACTGAGCCTGTTTGTGGATATTAAAATGATTTCACAGCAGCTGTTAAAAATCTAGTTCTGATTTGGTGGGATTGTGAATTACAAAATTAAAGGGATTCGAAAATGAATAAACATATTCTTTATTGCCCCCAGCCCCATCACCCAGGATGAGAAGGAGAGTAAACATCATCATGTGAATCATTTCTGTACCTAAGATAAATCACAATAATGAGAATGAGATGCTGTAAAAATGGGACAGAATCCATATCAAACACAGCAAAAGGACAAGTACTCACATCTCTCACTGCACATCCGTTTGATGTAGTTCTGTTTTTGCATGGTACTAAAAGACCCTCAGTGGCACAGGATGCTCCTCGGTTTTTCTGTGTGCCCTACACCTGTGAGACACAGGGAAAGAGACAAAAGGTGCAGTGAAGGCTGTTACAATTTCAGTTTACTCACCTGACAGTCATTTCACCCAGCAAGACTTAGATAAAAGAAGCCATTTTTCTTGTATGTGGAAAAGTCATAGCATAAATATGCTCTCATGCAACCATCACATAGGTAGTTTATCCAAGGGTAATGGATGGAAGTCTCACTGTTATTCTCTGGGCCAACAATAACATTCTTTCATCCCTCCAATAAGTAAGATGATAACCTTTCTATGCTCCATGAGGGGCTTCTCTAATTTTCTACTGTTGTTTTCAGAAAGAAAGTCTTTATGCCTGCTTTTTAAAAAAATTTTATTTATTTATTTATTTGGTTGTGCTGGGTCTTAGTTGCAGCAGGCGGACTCCTTAGTTGAGGCTCGAGGGCTCCTTAGTTGTGGCATGTGAACTCTTAGTTGCAGCATGCATGTGGGATCTAGTTCCCTGACCAGGGATCAAACCCAGGCCCCCTGCATTGGGAGCATGGAGCCTTAACCACTGCATCACCAGAGAAGTCCCCTCTTTATGCCTGATTTTGACATTTGTATATATAAATATTCTTTTTCTGATTTAGGCCTGTAAATTGATCTTGGCTGAGTTGTAACAACAACCTTGATTAGCAGTGTGTTGTTAACATGAAGGTTAGTAAATCCCCTTAAAATGAAGAATACAATGAAATGTTCAAGGCCTATTGATTTCTGTTTACAACATTTATAGAAATGTTCTCTGTGGTGACCAATATAGTTTAGTGTAAGAATGATGGAGAAAATTGAAAACTGTTCACCAAACCTCTTTCCTCTTCTTTGTGAGCACATAACTAGAACTAACTTTTCCCAGCCTCCCATGAGACTATGTGACTGCATTTTTTGGAAGCTTTTTCCTTATTTATTTTGTAATTTTGGATTGTGAGTTCATCATTGTTGTCATTCTATCTGTGGTAATTCTTTTTTTTTAACATCTTTATTGGAGTATAATTGCTTTACAATGGTGTGTTAGTTTCTGCTTTATAACAAAGTGAATCAGTTATACATACACATATATCCCCATATATCTTCCCTCTTGTGTCTCCCTCCCTCCCACCCTCCCTATGCAACTGCATTTCAGTCAATGGAATGTGAGCAGAATTGATATACACAACTTTTTGCATTACCCATAAATAAAACCCAAAGTGCTATCCTTCACATTCTTTCCTCATTTGCTGGTTTGACACAAATAAACGTGGGAAACTTGGAAACCATGTAGACTGTTGGTCAGGAACTCCATACTGGATTGTTCTGCAAACAAAAAATAATTTCCATGATATTAAAGTTTGGGGGTCTATTTGTTACAGTGGCTAGATTTATCCCAACCAATGCAGATGGTGAACACAAACCTTTATTCCTTCAGCTCTTGCCTATCATATTACTTGTTCACTCTATGTAATGGGTTCTCAGCCAGGGGCAATTTTTCCCACCAGGAACATTGGCAGTGTCTACAGGTATTTTTGGTTGTCACAACTGGGAGGTGCTACTGGCATCTAGTGAGAAGAAGCCAGGGATGTTTCTAAATATCTAATAATGCACAGGACAGAACTCTCTACCTAGTAAAGAATTTTGCAGTCTGAAATATCAATAGCCTCAGCTGAGAAACGCTGCTCTAAGATTAGATGAGGCCACAGTATCCTTCTTAGCAAGCCATCTATGGTTCAGCAAATGATTTATTCTTACTTTTTCTTCTCTAAGCCATCCTGCTTTTACAAATATTGAAGAAATTGGAGGGAGATAAAGATGGTGGAATAGAACGACGTGGAACTCACCTCCCTCCATGAACACATAAAAAAATACATCTATATACAGAACAGTTCTCACTGAAAACTAACTGGAGACTGGCAAAAAGACTCCTGTACAACCAAGGCTATAAGAAAGATCCACATGGAATCTGGTAGGAAGGGAAGAGAAGAAACCAGGTCAAGACCTGTGCCCCTTGGAGGGGATTAGTAGGAAAAGGGAGATTACACTGGTGGAGACCCTTCCTGAGGAGTGAGTGATTCAAGCAACAGACTGGGTGTCCCCAGCCTTCGGGTCAGACTCAGGGAAGATGAGCCCCTCCTTGGCTGATTGGAGGGTCAGTGGGACTAACAGGAGGGCTGTGGGAAGTCTGAACTCTGCTTATGAGCAGCTCATGCATACTTGCTTGCTCCCAAAGCAGGGAGGAGAGGGTGGCTTGAAAACTGGGTGACTGGTTTCCTGTGACTGCCCTGGTGTGCCCCCAGCCTTAACTGAGTGAACGCTACAGCCCTGCTTGGGAGCTAGGCTCTGAGACACAGGGCTGGCTCAGACCTGAAGCAATGTCTGAACAGGGCAGGGGCAGCCATTACTGACACTTACACAAGCAGCACATCAGAAGCAGTCTGAATCTCTGACCCAGCTGGAGCACTAAAGCCCATACCCCAACATGTGTTGAGTGCCCACACAGCCCCTCTTGCTCTAGCACTGCTCCCCTCAGAGGCAAGGGTACATGTGCTAGGAGGGAGAAGAGCCCACAATTAAAGCGAATAGAGCCAGCTCAGACCCAACCCTCAGGGCTTCTGCTCCAGCAGCTTGAGACTTACCCCTACTCCCAATAGAGTGGTGATAGCCACTGAACAGAGGAGACGCCCCTGCTCACACTTGGCTCTAGCCCTAGACCTTTCATCTCCAGCCCCAACTCCTACCTAGGTGATAGCTGCCAGCACACCTTGTGTTCATGACAAATCCAGCTCTCCCACCAAAGCCATTGGGCACACACAGATTGCATAGGGATGCTCCCACATAAGGACACCCCTTTAAGACTGCACTGGGTAACTGTTTCACCTAATTTCATAGAGGCAGAGAAAGTTAAGCAAAATGAGAAGACAGAGGAATTGGTCTCAATTGAAAGAGCAAGAGCAAACCTCTGGAAGAACAAAAAAAAGTTTAAAAGTTGAAAGCATTAGTAATAAGAATGCTAACTGAATTAAGGAAAAGAATAGGTGAACACAGTGAGAATTTTAACAAGGAACTACAAAATTTAAAAAAAAAACAGTCAGAACTGAAGAATACAATAACTGAAAGGAAAAACACACTAGAAGGAATTAATAGCAGACTAGATGATACAGAAAAACTTGAATGATTTGGAAGCTAGAATAATGGAAATCACATAATCAGAATAACAAAAAGAAAAACAAATTTAAAAAAATGAAAACAGTTTAAGGGATCTTTAGGATAACATCAAGTATGCCAACATTCAGATTATAGGGGTCTGAAAAAGAGAAGAGAGAGAAAAAAGGGTAAAAAATGTATTTGATAAAATGATGTCTGAAAAATACCCAAACCTAAAGAAGGAAACAGATATCCAGGTACAGGAAGTACAAAGGGTCCTAAACAAGATGAACCCAAACAGACCACACCAAGACATATCATAATTAAAATGTCAAAAGTCAAAGAGAGAATTATAAAGGCAGCAAGAGGAAAACAAAGAGTCATATACAAGGGAACCCCCATAAGGCTCTCAGCTGATTTTTTGCAGAAACTTTGCAGGCCAGAAGGGAGTGGCATGATATATTCAAAGTGCTGAAAGGGAAAACCCCACAACCTATGATACTCTACACAGCAAAATTATCATTTAGAATTGAAGGATAGATAAAGAACTTTTCAGACAAGCAACAACTAAGAGTCCATCAATACTAAGCCTGCCTTAAAAGACATGTTAAATGGTCTTTTCTTAGTGGAAAAAAAAAGGCTATAACAAAAACAATCTATAGGAAAGAAAAAATCCCACTAATAAAGGCAAATATATAGTAAAGGCTGTGGATCTTTCACTTAAATAAGCTAGTACAAAGATTAAAAGACAAAAAATTATAAAATCAACTATAACTACAATCATCAGTAAAGGGATAAACATGAAGATGTGAAATATGACATAAAACCCACAAATTGTGGGGGAGGGAAGTAAAAACATGTAGATCTTTTAGCATGTGCTTGAACTTAAAGGGCTACCTGTTTAAAACATGTAGATACAGTTGTAGGGCAACATATAGGAACCCCGTGGTAACCACAAACCAAAAACCAACAATAGATACAAAAAAAAGGCAGAGAGAAAGGAACACAAATATACCACTAAAAAAAATCATCAAATAACAAGGGAAGAAACTAAAAGAAGAACAGAGAAGAGCTGCAAAAACAACCAAAAAACAAGTAATAAAATCCCTGTAAGTACATACCTATCAATCATTACTTTAAATGTCAATGGACTAAATGTTCCAATCAAAATACATAGAGTGGCTGATTGGATAAAAAGCAAAACCCATCTTTATGCTGCTTACAAGAGACTCACTTCAGAGCTAAAGACACAGATAGACTGAAAGTGAGGGGATGGAAAAGGTATTTAATGCAAGTGAAAATGCTAAGAAAGCAGGCATAGCAATGCACATATCAGAAAAAATACTTTAAAACAAAGTCTATAACAAAAGACAAAGAAGGGCTTTATATAATGAATATTAAAGGGATCAATACAAGAAGAAGCTATTACACTCTTGTTAACATGTATGCACCCAATATAGGAGCACCTAAATATATAAAGCAAATATTAACAGACATAAAGGGAGAAATTGACAATAATACAATAGTAGCAGGGGACTTTAACATTCCACTTACATAACTGGACAGATCATCTGGACAGAAAATCAATAATGCAACAGTGGTCTTAGATGACATAATAGACCAGTTGGACTTCATCTACAGGACATCCCATCGACAAACAACAGAATACAATTTTTTCAAGTGCACAGGGAATGTTCTCCAGGATAGATCACATACTAGACCACAAAAAAAGTCTCAACAAATTTAAGAGGATATAATTATATCAAGCATTTTTTTCAATCACAACAGTATGAAACTAGACATCAGTTAGATGGAAAAAATGGGAAAAGCACAAGCACGTGGAGACTAAACAAACATGCTACTGAAAATCCAATGGATCGGGGGCACCTTCAAGATGGCAGAGGAGTAAGACTTGGACATCACCTTCCTCCCCACAAGTACATCACAAATACATCCACATGTGGAACAACTCCTACAGAACACCTTCCGAACACTGGCAGAAGACCTCAGACTTCTCAAAAGGCAAGAAACTCCCCACATACCTGAGTAGGGCAAAAGAAAAAAGGAAAAATAGAGATAAAAGAATAGGGACGGGACCTGCACCTCTGGGAGGGAGCTGTGAAGGAGGAAAAGCTTCCACACACTAGGAATTCCCTTCACTGGCAAAGACGGGGTGTGGGCGGGTGGGGGGAAGCTTCAGAGCCACAGAGGAAAATGCAGCAACAGGGGTTCAGAGGGCAAAGCGGAGAGATTCCTGCACAGAGGATTCGTGGCGACCAGCACTCACCAGCCTGAGAGGCTTGTTTGCTCACCCTCCCGGGAGGGTGGGGCTGGAAGCTGAGGCTAGGGCATCGGAGGTAATATCCCAGGGAGAGAACTGAGGTTGGCTGCATGAACACAGCCTGAAGGAGGCTAGTGCACCACAGCTAGCCTGGAGGGAGTCTGGGAAAAAGTCTGGAACTACCAAGGAGGCAAGAGACCATTGTTTTGGGGTGTGTGAGGAGACGGGATTCAGAGCACGCCTAAACGAGCTCCAGAGACGGGCGCAAGTTGTGGCTATCAGCGCGGACACAGAGATGGGCAAGAAATGCTAAGGCTGCTACTGCATCCACCAAGAAGCCTCTGTGCAAGCACAGGTCACTATCCACACCTCCCCTCCCGGGAGCCTGTTCAGCCTGCCATTGTCAGAGTCCCGTGATCCAGGGACAACTTCCCCAGGAGAACACAGGGTGTGCCTCAGGTTGTTGCAATGTCACGTTGGCCTCTGCCACCACAGGCTTGCCCTGCATTCTGTACCCCTCCATCCCCCCGGGCTCATGACCCCTCATACTGGTCAGAATGGCCATCATCAAAAAATCTACAAACAATAAATGCTGGAGAGGGTGTGGCGAAAAGGCAACCGTCTTGCATTGTTGGTAGGAGTGTAAACTGATACAGCCACTATGGAGAACAGTATGGAGGTTCCTTAAAAAACTAAAAATAGAGCTACCATATGACCCAGCAATCCCACTACTGGGCATATACCCTGAGAAAACCATAATTCAAAAAGAGTCATGTACTACAATGTTCACTGCAGCACTATTTACAATAGCCAGGACATGGAAGCAACCTAAGTATCCATTGACAGATGAATGGGTAAAGAAGATGTGGCACATATATACCATAGGATATTACTCAGCCGTAAAAAGAAACAAAATTGAGTTATTTGCAGTGAGGTGGATGGACCTAGAGTCTATCATACAGAGTGAAGTAAGTCAGAAAGAGAAAAACAAATACCGTATGCTAACACATATATATGGAATCTAAAAAAAAAATGATTCTGAAGAACTTAGGGGCAGGACAGGAATAAAGATGCTGTTATAGAGAATGGACTTTAAGACATGGGGAGGGGGAAGGGTAAGCTCGGACGAAGTGAGAGAGTGGCATGGACATATATACGCTATGAAATGTAAAATAGATAGCTAGTGGGAAGCAGCCGCATGGCACAGGGAGATCAGCTCGGTGCTTTATGTCCACTAAGAGGGGTGGGATAGGGAGGGTGGGAGGGAGATGCAAGAGGAAAGAGAAATGGGTATGTATAGCTGATTCACTTTGTTATACATGAGAAAGTAACACACCATTGTAAAGCAGTTATACTCCAATAAAGATGTTTAAAAATAAATCCAATGGATCAATGAAGAAATCAAAGAGGAAATCAGAAAATACCTTCAGGCAAATGAAAATGGAAACACAATGTTCCAAAATCTAGGGACACAGCAAAAGCAGTTCTAAGAGGGAAGTTTCTGGCAATACAGGTCTACCTCAAGAAACAAGAGAAACCTCAAAGAAACAAACTAACCTGTGATCTAAAGGAATTAGAAAAACAAGAATAAACAAACCCCAAAGTTAGCAGAAGGAAATAATAAAAATCAGAGAGGTAATAAAATAGAGATTTTTTAAAAATTGAAAAGATCAATGAAACCAAGAAGTGTTTTTTGAAAAGATAATGAAAACTGATAAACCTTTAGCCAGGCCATCAAGAAGAAAACAGTGAGGACCCAAATAGACAAAACAGGATGTGAAAGAGGAGAAATAAGAGCCAATATCACAGAGATAGCAAAAAAAAAAAATCATAAGAGAATACTACAAACAGTTATATGTCAACAAATTGGACAGCCCAGAAGTAACAGACAAATTTTTAGAAACATACAACCTTCCAAGGCTGAATCAGGAAGAAGTGAAAATCTGAAGAGAACAATCACTAGTAGTGTAATTGAATTTGTAATTTAAAAAAGCCTCCCAGCAAACAAAAGTCCAGGACTGGACAGCTTCACAGGGTAATTCTACCAATTATATAAAGAACAGATAATACACATCCTTCTCAAACTATTCCAAAAAGTTAAAGAGGATGGAACACTCCCAAATTCATTCTATGAGGCCACCGTTACCCTGATACCAAAACCACACAAAGACGCTACAAAAAAAGGAAAACTATAGGCCAGTATGTTTGGAAATACAGATGCAAAAATCCTCAAAAAATATTAGCAAACTGAATCAAACAACATATAAAAAAGATCATACAAGATGATCAAGTTGGATTTATTCCAGGGATGCAAGGATAGTTCAATATTTGCAAATCAATCAATATGATACACCACATTAATAAAAGGAAGGATAAAAACCACATGATCATCTCAATAGGTGCAGAGAAAGCATTTGACAAAATTCAACATCCATTCATGATTAAAACTCTCATCAAAGTGGGTGTAGAGGGAACACATGTCAACATAATGAAGTCCACATATGGCAAACCCACAGCAAGCATCATACTCAGTCGTGAAAAGCTGAAAGCTTTTCCTCTAAAATCAGAAACAAGGATGCTCACTCTTGCCACTCCTACTTAACATGGTATTGGAAGCCCCAGCTGCAGCAATCAGATAAGAAAAAGAAATTAAAAGCATCCAAATTGGAAGGGAAGTGTTAAAACTGACACTATTTGCAAATGACATGACATAATATATAGAAAACCCTAATGTCTCCACCAAAAAAAATTATTAGAATATATGAATTCAGTGAATTTGAAGGATACAAGATCAATATACAGAAATTTATTGATTTTCTATACAGTAGTAATGAACTTTCAGAAAGAGAAAGCAAGAAAACAGTCCCATTTATAATTGCATCAGAGATTAAAATACCTAGGAATAAACCTATTCAAGGAGGTGAAAGACCTATACTCTGAAAACTATAAAACATTGATGAAGGAATTTGAAAATCCTACAAAGAAATGGAAAGACATCCTGTTTACTTGAATTGGAAGATTTAGTAGTGTTATAATATCAATACCACCCAAAGTAATCTACAGATTTAATGCAATCCCTATCAAAATACCCATGACATTTTTCACAGAACGAGAACAAATAATCCTAAAATTTATACAGAACCACAAAAGACCCCGAATTCCCAAAGCAATCTTGAGAGAAAAGAACAAAGATGGAGGTATCATCCTCCCTGTCTTCAGACTATACTACAAAGCAGTGTGAATCAAAACAGCATGGTACTGGCACTAAAACTGACACATAGATCAATGGAACAGAATAAGAGCCCAGAAATAAACCCACACACCTATGGTCAATTAATCTATGACAAAGGAGGCAAGAATATACAATAGAGAAAAGACATTCTCTTCAATAAATGGTGCTGAGAAAACTGGACAGCTACATGTAAAAGAATGAGATTAGAACATTTCCTCACACCATGTACAAAAATAAACTCAAAATGGATTAAAGACCTAAATGTGTGACCTGAAACCTTTCAAGAAGTTCGTCTCCTAGAAGAGAACATAGGCAGAACACTCTTTGATGTAAATTGTAGCAATATTTTCTTGGATCTGTTTCCCAAGGCAAAAGAAATAAAAGCAAAAAATAAACAAATGAGACTTAATTAAACTTCAAAGCTTTTGCACAGCAAAGGAAACCACTGACAAAATGAAAAGATGACCTACTGAATGGGAAAAAATATTTGTAAATGCTATGACCAGTAAAGGGTTAATATCCAAACTATATAAACAACTCGTACAACTCAATATCCAAAAAATACAAACAGCCTGATTAAAAAATGGGCAGAAGACCTGAATAGACATTTTTATAAAGAAGACATACAGATGGCCAACAGGCATATGAAAAGATGCTTAACATCACTAATCATCAGAGAAATGTAAATCAAAACCACAATGCGAGGGCTTCCCTGGTGGGGCAGTGGTTGGGAGTCTGCCTGCCAATGCAGGGGACACGGGTTCGAGCCCTGGTCTGGGGAGATCCCACATGCCACGGAGCAACTAAGCCCGTGAGCCACAGCTACTGAGCTTGCGCATCTGGAGCCTGTGCTCCGCAATGGGAGAGGCCACGGCAGTGAGAGGCCCACGCACCGCAATGAAGAGTGGCCCCCGCTCGCCGCAACTGGAGAAAGCCCTCGCACAGAAACGAAGACCTAACACAGCCAAAAATAAATTAATTAATTAATTAAAATTTTTTAAAAAAACAAAAAAACACAATGCGATATCACCTCCCACCTGTCTAAATGGCTGTCATCAAAAAGACCACAAATAACAAATGTTAGCGAGGATATGGAGAAAAGGGAACCCTAGTACACTGTTGGTGGTAATGTAAATTGATGCAGCCACTATGGAGAACAGTATGTAGGGTCCTCAGAACACTAAAACTAGAACTACTATATGATCCAGTAGTTTTACTCCTGGGCATATATCCAAAGAAAAGAAAAACACTAATTCAAAAAGACAAATGCACTCCAGTATTCCTAGCAGCATTATTTACAATAAGCAAGATACGGAAGCTATCTCAGTATACATCAACAGATGAATGGATAAAGAACATGTGAGATATATATATACACACATACACATACATACACATACCCACACAGTGGACTGTTAGCCATAAAAATGAATGAAATTCTGTCATTTGAAACAACGTGGATTTATCTAGAGAATGTTATTCTTAGTAATATATTAGACAGAGAAAGACAAATACTCTATGTTTCCATTTATTCATGGATTCTAAAAAATAAAGCAAATGAATGTATATAACAAAACAGAGACAGACTCACAGATATAGAGAACAAACTAGTGGTTGCCAGTGGGAAGAGGGAAGGGGGGAGGGGCAAGATGGGGTATGAGGTTAGGAGATAGAAACTACTATGTATAAAATAAATAAGCAACCAGGATATATTGCACAGCAAAAAAGAGAGAGAGAGAGAGAGAGAGAAAGAAGGAAAAAATTGATTCATTTTGGGCTTCCTACATCAAAACAAAAAATTTGTACTGAGGTATTGTCTGTTCCCAGCCTCTATGCAACCCCCACTCCCCCAGCATAGTCTACAGCTGTCACACATATGTGAACTCCATGGGAAAGTAGGAGGCTTTTTTATCTTGTCTGTTACTCTATCCTCAGACCCTAGAATAATGCCTGGCCCATATTAAGAACTGAGTGAATTAATGTGCTTTAGAAAACACGGAGAGTGGTGAAAACTGGGGCATCTAGGGAGTAACTGCCCCATTTCAAGGAGCAGGAACTACTTAGATCTTGCTGTCATTGCCTAGGGAAGGAACCCTAGGTTAGCTGATTTTATGCAGTCTCCCAATTTAAAAATACTGTTATCTTAAAAACTTACAAATACTGTACAACGACCAATGTTTAGACCAGACAGTATATATGTGTGAGTCTCACTTGACTCCACGTCTCCCATCTTGCACTCAGTTAATATTATTAATAGCAGCTATCAACATTAGTCTCTTAATCTTCGCCAGGCACTGTATCAGTTAGCTTTTGCTGCTTAAAACCATCCCAATGGCTTAAAACAGCTATTTTAAATTTATCTCAAAATTTGGGTTGGCAAGAGATGCTGGGCGCAGCTGGGCATTTCTGGTCTTGGCTGGCTTCCTGACATGTCTACAGTCAACTTTCAGTTGGTTGAATCGTTACGCTCTCAGGGGTTGGCTGGCTGTCCTCTCACATGTTCAGGGCAACTAGGCCACATGCTTGTCATCCTACAGCAGGCTAGTCCAAACTTCTTTACATGGCAGCAGCAGTGTTCCAAGAGAGAAAGAGGGCCTCTTGAGGCCTAGGTGAGGAATACTTACATTGCATTCCATTGTCCCAAAGCAAGTCACAAGACCAGCCCAGGCTCAAGGTGTGAACAGAGAGACTTCCTCACTTAATATAAGGAGCTACAAAGTCACATTTACAATGGGGTGTAGGTAGAGAGAAAGGGATAATTGAGGCCATTTTTTGCATAAAATCTACCACATTTAATTGTTTTACATTGATAATATCATTTAATCTTTATCACACTCTTGAGAGGCAAGTATTTCTTTTATTTATTTATTTATTCACTTATTTTTGGCTGCGTTGGGTCTTCATTGCTGCGCATGGGCTTTCTTTAGTTACGGTGAGCGGGGGCTACTTTTTGTTGTGGTGTGTGGGCTTCTCATCGCAGTGGCTTCTCTTGTTGTGGAACACGGGCTCTAGGTGCGCGGGCTTCAGTAGTTGTGACAGGTGGGCTCAGTAGTTGTAGCATATGGGCTCTAGAGTGCAGGCTCAGTAGTTGTGGCACATGGGCTTAGTTGCTCCATGGCATGTGGGATCTTCCCGGACCAGGGCTTGAACCCGTGTCCCCTGCAATGGCAGGTGGATTCTTAACCACTGCGCCACCAGGGAAGCCTGAGAGGCAAGTATTTCTTCACCCAGTATAAAGATGAGAAAACTGAGGCTCAAAATGTTAAGTTGCTTCTCAGGTACTCATAGCTGTGTCTTGAAATGAGATCAAGAGACATGCTAATAATGATTCTTAAAGGGTCCCTGTCCCATTCACTGGAGGCTTAGAGTACTCTTCTTCTACTCTACTGCCTTCTTTTTTTTTTAATATTGTTAAGCATGATATTTTTAAAATATTTATTTATTTGGCTGCGTCGGATCTTAGTTGCAGCATGCAGGATCTTTGTTGCAGCATGTGGGATCTAGTTCCCTGACCAGGGATTGAACCGGGGCCCCTTGCATTGGGAGTATGGAGTCTTAGCCACTGGGCCACCAGGGAAGGCCCTCTACTGCCTTCTGAAACCATCTCATACCCCATCCCATTCTCAAGGAGTGGAGTGAGGGTCACCAAGAGGTTGACCCAATAGTGATGGCTGGCCTGCCTGGATCTCAGAAGGTTGTTAGTGTTGGATTCCCTTTTACTGTGCCTCAGACGTCTGTCAGCCCCTTTCCTTCCTCCACAGTTCCCATATCAGGCAGGGACTACCACCCACTGTCTCTTAGTCACCCTCCAGTTCCTGGAGTTCACATGTCAGTGTCCTTGCTTCTGGAATCCTGACCACAGTCCACTGCGCCGATCTAGCTCTAGCTTTCTGTCCCAAACCCTCACCATGCTCCTTCCCTCTGTAGTTAACCAGTAAGTATACAACTCTATCTGAAACACAGTCAAATTGAGCTCTCATGGGAGAATTTGGGGCACATGCCTAGCAAATACCTCTAAAAGGGGTCTCTTTCTGCTGCCTAGACATTTGGGAAGATATGAAAATCCTGTAAATCTTTTTGAATGAGCATTGTGAAAGCCCTATTCAATCCTCATTCAGAGGCTGGAAATTCTGACTGTTCTCAGAGGGCTACAAGTATATTTGATAGATGCCTAGGGAACTAGTTTCATGAATCCTGGATTGGTGAATGCTAGCCCTGCATATGTTGGAAAAGCATGAGTGGCTTGCAAACTGTTGGGGACAAATGCCTTGTTTTTCTTCTGGCTTGGTTTTAAATAGAGAGTAGGAGGTTGGGCGGGGACCAAGGGGGAGTAGAGCCAGAACAGGCATTGTTGTGCAGGGTTTTGGATGCCCCTAAATGAAGTCTGAAACAAAAACCAGAGCCTCATTCAGCAAACAGCTTTTAGGATGAATCATGGTGAGGGAAGTGAGGCTGGGTGTCCACTCTTTGTACTGCCTGGGATCATGGCAAATATTTAAATGGTTGGGAAAGCAGTGTGAGTGGGAAACAAGATGAGGCTCAGAGAGAGAGGAGTTACAGGTTTCACTAACTTTAAAGAAAGAAAAAAAAAGATCTTTTTTGTTCAACATTATTCATTTTAACCAGAGAAATGGCCTTTTTAAATTTTAGAAAGCCCTTAGAGACCCAGGAGTTTGGAAGTTATAAGAAGCCTAAGTTGGACCCTCCAACTCAGTGCTTCTCAGACTTTGCTATGTATTAGAATCACCTGGTAGTAAAAACCCCCCAGTGCCCAAGTTGCTCTCTAGACCAACTACATCAGAATCTATGGTATCGGTAGGTATCAGTATGTTCTAAAGTATCCCAGGTGATTCCAATGTCCCATATAGGTTTAAGAACTACTGCTCAAAGTGAAACTTGACAAACGGTTGCTATGTGATAGGACTCATACCAGGTATAAAAAGCACAAAGGGTGACATGTAGTCAGAATCTTAATGAAAAAGAAAATAAAATCGCAAAATGCAACCTGTTCTCCTTCTGACAGTTCAATTTGATTTAATATTTTAGGCAACTTTCAAATTAAAAATGATGAGACTGTTTTGTGTTCATGTTACCCTGCGCGTGTAATAAAGTTGCAGTCACTTCCTTGTTTTGTACTCCTAGACCTAGCTTTTCAGCTTCTGTTTTCAGTATTTAATCCATTAAAGCAAAAGAAAAAAAGGAAACAAGTTCCCAAACAGCTTCCTATCTTGCTAGTTGGTCTTATCATAAAATATCCCAGTTTTGATGGATTTTGCATTAAAAATACATGGAACATTCCATTCCAATGTTTTTCTTCACAATTCTGAAATTTTACTTAGAACTAAAATAAATGATCTGATGAGTTGTTCTGGAAATAACTCCACTATTCAATAGGATTTTGTTGTACAATAACATCTAACAACAACAAAAATCTTTGACTTCCTTCAAAAGAAGGCTGCGTGTATGGGGCGTGATTCATCTGATGTCAATTTTTTATCCAAATGTAGTCTAATCTCAGTAGGGTCTAGGTTAGGCCTGTGAAATAATTCACGGGTATTTTTACTTTTATTCATATTATACAAACTTAGCTAAAAAATCTCATTCTTCCTTTGAAGAAAATTTAGAACAAACATCACAACTCGTTGCTATTATTATCATTATCAAAAATGATGATCCATTCAGCCTACTCTTGTTCCACCTGAAAAAGAAAATTCTAAATTAACTGGTCAATAAAAAATTGGAGTATGATTCAAATATTGGGTATTGTAGTAGAACCCCTGACTTTATGATAGCAATGCTTCTATATCTATTGTATCTATATCTATCTCATCTCCACTTATATCTTTATATATTTTTAATGTATATTATATGTGTGCATTTTATAAATTTAACTTTTCTCCTCTACTGGCTTAGAAATTATAATTTTTCTCCATTCCTTAACATTTTAACATGCATTATTAACAAAGACTAAATTTAATTTCTCCTTCTGTAGAGTGAACATTTTAATTCCATGCAGCTCCTCTCTTCTTACATGTTATTCTCCCCAGTATTTTAGTTCTATCTTGTTTTTAATTTGCAAGTTAGACATTAATTGGTTTTGTACCATTAAATTTTAATTTGTTTCATTTGTTATCAACATTATCAATATAGATGGCTTCCAGCAACCAAGAAAGCAATAAGGGTTCTTGGGGAATATAGCTGTGCTCTACCGTATCCCTTCCCATCACTTTCTGAACCCCAAAGGGGACTACTTTCAATGCTGCTAGATCATTCTTTTAGTTTTACCTCCATATTTCTCAATAAATATTGCTAAATATCACTGCTTCTTGATTCTTTGGTTTTAGAGATTGTCTGTTGTCTTTCCAGTACAAAAGACAGGATGTTACACCAATATTCAACATTTATGTTACTATGACTAAACAAACGCTAATCCATCCGAGGCCAGGTTGCATGCCATGGTCACACTTCCTTTCCTGGAAAAGGTTTTGTTTTCTCTGAAGTTAATAATTTTGTTTGTTTTGTGTTTTGTTTTGCTTAGTTTTCAACATACTTAACACAAATTCAAGCCCAAACTTTTCCCTTGTTATATAACCCTCATCTTGATATGCTTAAACTCATTCTAAGATAATCTGGCTGAGCCATTTCCTTGAAGAGTTCTATATGTCCTTATCCTTTGGACTTTTCTTTCAGGCTGGTCAGATTACCTCGAGAAGAAACTTCCAGTACCCTGACTGGAGGGTAGAAGTCTGCTTGTCAGCATTCTGGGTGCTGGGTGGGAGAAGAAAACTGAAGGTCTTAACATTTCGAATGTAAACTTAGCCTTAATACTCCTTTTTAATACAGTACCCTTGTTTTCAAGTCCAGAAACTCTCGTGCTTTACTCTCTCTAAAGTAAAAAAGACCCGCATTCAGAGAGGCAGTTGCCTGGCTGCATAATAGGAGGGAGGAGATGTGAGAATTTGTTTTTTAAATAGACCTTCAACAGATCCTCTTATTTTGAACTCTACATGCCCCTCTGCTTCCAGAGGTAACACTCACCTCCAACTCAGGGTTCTGTGATACAATCAGATTGCTCTAGGCTTAAGATTCAGCTCTCTCAGGCCTACTAAATTAGTTAATTTAGCTTTCCGTCTTTTGTAATTGCTATCTTTCTTCCTTGTTTGCATTGTCCTTATGCATTCATGCCTTAAAAAATTATTTTATATTTGTTTCAGTGGAGTTTCAGGAGCCTGTAGAAGTAAATGAGAGTGTTGAATTTAGGCAAGATACGATGTGTTCAAGTTAAGGTTACCGTTATTCAGTGATTTTCTTTTTTAGACCCATATGTCTGCCTGTTTCTTTGCTCACCATTCTTTCTTGAATTCAATCCTTTCTTTGGGAACATTTTTCTTCTTAAAGCGTGTATTTTAGAAGTTTTTTTTAATGAAGATTTGCTGGTAAACTCAGTTTTTGTCTGAAAAAAATATTTATTTCACCTTTATTCTTGAATAATAATGTGTCATATATTACAGTTCTAGGTTGACAGTTATTTTCTCTCAACATACAGAAGATATTAATCCATTGGTGTTGTTGAGAAATATGTTAGATCTTATTCTATTCTCTTTCAGCATCTGTGCTGAAATCATGATAATTTTTCATCTCTCTCTTTTCAGCTGAATCTGTTCTGTTAAACCATCTATTACTGCATTTTGTTTACTTCTGTGACTATAGTTTTTATTACTAGAAGTTCTATTTAGGTTTTTAAAAACCTGTCTGGGAATAGTTTATACTGGGTCATGTTGTTACTTCTATTTTCTTATTCTTTAATCACTTTAAGTATACTTATTTTGTGGCATATAGTCCATAATTCTATCATGTGAATTTTTTGATCATCAAATTCTGACTCTTGTTCCTGGTAGGTTTTCTCCTCCATGTGTTTTCTAACCTTGGATTATGAGCTTATATTTGATTGGTTTTTATTCAAGGGAATCCTGTGAGGAATGGAGTATGACCCTTCTGAAAACATTTGAATTTTCTTCTGCTAAGCAAACTCAGGACCACCTCATAAATTTCTTACATTGATTTGGGGCTTCCTAAAATATGTAAGCTGTGTAAATTTGAACCCCAAATCTGCAAAAAGCAAGCCTATGATCTTAAATTCTCAGGGAAGAATGTTTTAAAATTTGTTTCGTTTTTGTATCCAGAGCCCAGGTCAGTTTGTTACTGCAAACAAATTTTTTGTCATCTTCTTTTGCTAGTAGAGTCTTTTTTCTATTTCATGCTTTCTTTGACTCTGTACCACTATAAGGAATTATTGGGGAATCAAACCCCAAATCATGCCCCTCAGATGGCCAGAGACAGTTTCCCACCCAAGTTTTCAGCCCTCATTGTATTTTTGTCCCCTGCGGCTTTCCTTACTTTCTTGTGGGCTCAACTATGAATTTAAGATAACGTTCCTCCAGCCTATCAATATGTCTTATATTGGAGGGCTTTTCTTCCCCCCAAGATAGCTGCTCTGCTGCACTGTCAGAAATAGAAGTCATGATATATCTTTAAGACAAGGGAAGATAAGAGAACTGAGGACAAAGATGGGAAGACATTGAAGTTAGGGGATTGGGTGAGATCCAGAATATAGGTTGTTTAGGAAGGAAGAAAATGATGGATGCTTAGAAAACATCAGATAAACCCAAATTGAGATACTTTCCGCAAAATAACTGGCCTATACTCTTTAAAAATATTCAGGTCAAGAAACACAAAGTAAGACTGAAGAACTACACCAGAATAAAGGAACTTAGAGACATGATGGCTAAATGGAAGGCATGACACTAGATTGGGATTCTATACTGGAAAAAATAGCTATAAAGGATACTGTTGGAACAATTGATGATATTTGGCTATGGACTGTGGATTAGATAATACTAACATATTAATATTGAATGTCTTGCTTTTGATAACTATAGTGTAGTTATGTAAGAGAAGGTACTTGTTCTTAGAAGGCACACATTGAAGTATGTAGGGGTAAAGGGGTACAATGTCTCCAACTTACTATTAAATGGTTCAGAAAATAATAATATGCACATACATAACTGTATATTTTTATATATGGAGAGAGAGAGAGAATTATAAAGCAAATGGAGCAAAGTATAAACAATTGCGAATCTGGACAAAGGGTGTATGGAAATTCCTTGTACTACTCTTGCAACTTTTCTATAATTTTGAAATTATATCAAAATTTTTAAATGGGGAAGTGCTGAGGAAGCAGTTTAGGGAACGCTTACTTTTAGGAGAAGAGAGAAGGAAAATAAGTGAAGGAGGGCAAAGAAGAACAAGCTATTGATGTAGGAGGATAACTAAGTAAGCATAGTTGACCAAAGTCAAGAGGATGTTTCACTTTGTTCAGGACAATGTCTACTCCCCGTGTACCCACACTTGGGTTCACAGATAAATTAGAAAATATTTCAGAACAAAGAGGTTCTTCATGTCTCTGCGAACAAATGATGCTTTCACTGTGAATTACCTAAACTAAGTGGTGTTATGATTCATTGATTCATTTGGCAAATATGACATCCTCACTTTTTAAATAACTTTTGCTTTTGCCATATTAACTTAATATCTCTGGAGTAGCTATAGCCTGAACAGCAAGATCTCACATTTCTCCTTTCGAAAGCATTGAATAGAACTATACTTTTCACCCAGAATAGTTTGTGATTATTGTGGAAATTTTAAAATTACATTCTATTAATGAGAATTATCCTTTCCCTTATAAGATTTGGGGTTTTCAAATTTAAGGCATACTTTCCATATCAAACTTTAGGTTGAGTTATGCTAAATTTGTGAAATATATAATTTAATTTGATGATATCGTGCACCAGCTATTTTATATCATGCTGTAGCTATTACTTTAGTATCCTTGTTAAAAAGGCAATGATTTTGCTGAACAATTGGGTGAGAAGTGATTGTGCTTTCTTTCTTTAGTACTATAATTAAGATGTTTAAATAACCAGTACTCCCTGCTGTTTTAGAGATGGTAGGAAACGTAGGGGGAGGGAAGACTTGATTAAATTCTGCCTTTGAAGGAAAAATGCCCACTTAGATTTAAAAAAATCCTCACAAATAACTTTATTTAAGAATTTTAAGATATAAATAACCATCATGGTTATATAAGTGCTATATGTTAATTATATATCTGTAAAATTATCCTATATATTTAAGGTTAGTTAACTCTTTAGCTCAGGTGTTGGTAACCTTTTTGTATAGAGTCATATAGTAAATATTTTTGGCTTTGCAGGCCATGAAGTCTTAGCTGCAGCTAGTCAGTTCTGCTTTCGTAGTGTGAAAGCAGCCGTAGATATTATGTAAATGAATGGGAACGGCCATATTCCAAGCAACTTTGTTTACAAAAACAGGCAGTGGGCTAGATTTGTCCCTTGAGCCATAGATTGCCATTCCCTGCTTTAACTTACTTTAATTTCATGTTGGAACGTGCCAGCCTTATCTTAAGGGAAATTCAGTACATGAAAGGGAATAATTTTTCATTTTGGAGAAAATTTCACTGGTTACTTATGTTCTCCCAGTATTGTGTGTCAAGGGCAGAAATCAGGAGAACCAACTGTCAAAACTCAAGCAATAAAAACCAACCTATCTGTGATAAGAAAATCAAGACAAAATAAACTCCAAAACAAAGGAAAACCAAAAATCTAGTTTCTGTTAAAAAACAAAAGAAGATGGTCTCATTTTGCTGTATCTTCTAACTGCCCTCCAGTTTCCATACCCTTCTTTTACCTGCTATTAGGGATGAAGGGTTTAAGTAAGTCAGTCCTTGGGCTCCAAATTATCTTTGGATTGAGGAGGTTTATTATTGAATGAATGAATCATTTAATTAATTAATATCTTTTGTAGTATATCTTCCAACTTAAAAGTTCCTTTCACAAGAATTTGACATTCAGCATTATTAGCTCTCCTTGAAGAAAATGTTTCAGACAAATTATACATAAGCTTCTTCATTTGGAAAGTATCTTTAACTAGCATGACAATCGGGTCCAGTTTGTCTTGTAAAGGAGGACCACTGTGTTAACATCATTCCCCACGTTATACTCTTATTGAGTAGCAGCCTTTGATGAGTATTGGGCATATTTCAGTTATCCCAGCAATAGTTTGTAGTTCAAGTTAAAATTATGAAATCATAAATGAGATCATAAATGCATTCTTTTAGACTTTAATCTAAAACATTCACCTGAAAGCGTGTTTTATCCGTAAGGAATTTGTTGACTTAAGACCATTTTTGAATCAAAGTAGATTTATATCCTTTTATCATTCATCAAGTACTTTTCATGTGCATTATCTCAATTGATCCCAATAACAACTTTGTTACATATGCCACCTTAAAATATTTTTATTTTTTTGAACGTGTTGGAAAAAAATACATACTTACGTTTCTATATACATCATGTTTAAGAAATTAAACTATAAGCTCTGTTTAGGTAGGGACAATGTCTTATTCACTGTTGGATCTCCAGCATATAGTACAACTACTGGCATGTAATAGGCACTCTGTAAATATGTGTTGCGTTAATAAATTAGTGGATGAGAAAGTAAGACACTTATTAAAGTTCCTACTCCAGAGATGAGAAAACAAAAATTCAGAGATGTTCAATGATATGCTTAGGGGTGAATGGCTGGTAAGTGGAAATAGAACTGGAGTACAGAAAATAAAATAATGCATATAAATTGCTTAGTACAATGCCTAAGACATAATAGGTGATCAATAAGTGTACCTTTCTTATATTCTATGCATATATTAATTTACTTTAGTGTTCTTTCCACCATACTGCACCATAGTAACGGTAGATATGATAGTCAGAAAATAATTCAGTATTTCAAATAAGTTAAGTCCTGCCTATTAAATAGCATCTACTAAAGGGTAAATATATCCTCAAAGGCTAATTTCTATTTTCTTCATTTTCACATATTATCAATGAGTTGATTTAAAACCCAAAGACAATTAAATTGAATTTTGTACAAGAGCATAAAAATCTCGCTATCATCTATCCATCATACACCAAGTTGCCTACGTCAAAGAGGAAAACTTCCATTTAGCTCCCTGAAATGTATACAGGCTGTTGTTCCCTTTTGCAAATCCTGAGCCATTTACTTTGTAAATTACCATGAGCTGCAAACAAAAGCCCAGAAATAGGTCTGTGCAGATTCACACCAGTCAGGCAGCTCTGTAAATAGTCAGCTTTGCCTGAGTCCTATTTTAAATACCTTCGTTATTAACAATGTCATGTCATCTTTAGAGCTGAATGCCATGCAGTGAACCCGCCCCAAATATGATTTTGAACATTTCAAAACAGTCTCTACAGCCTTTACAGAAATTATTTAGCCACATAGCTGCTAAACCAAGCCTTCTATTGATACAAACACACATTTTACTTTCATATGGCTGCTTTTTGGAAGGTGTCATATTTTGGTAAGGGCAGAGAGCTGTCAGTTTTTCAAATAAGGCTCATATTTATTTTTTAAAACATAGGTTGAATTTTTCTTATTTTAACTTCCTTAAAGACTTTGTAGGGAAGTCTTTAGAAGGAGTGTTTATATTTTATTACTGGATGACTGCTTTACTAAAAGGCTTTTAAAGAGTGATGTCTAGGTCCACAGAATGAGCTTTTCTGACATCCTCCTTATTCTAAAGTCTTTTCTCCAGAATTTTACTTTTGCCACAAATATCGAAGACATACTTTAAAAAGGCAACTCTAATTTGCCTGCTTTAACAGGAGATTGATATTTTAGAGAATAGTTTGAGAAAGACGTTTATGATGTCAGAGGTCATTCATGCCAAATTTGAATTCACGTTCCTCTGCCTCCAGTGCCTATGCTCTACTCACTATAGCAGGCTGGGAAAGATTAAAAATTTGCCCTTCTAAAAATCCAAGAAGAAAGATTAGGAGCTAAAGATTAGCAGCCATTAAAAAAATCCCAAAATGTGTACATCTACATCCTCAAAGAATTGGCAGCTCTAAAATCCAGTAAGCCTTCTTGAATAAAGTATGTATTATCATCAACAATGTGGACAATATGTGCAACTAAAAGGTAAGGAAATATCAAAAGCTACAGAAACTTACTTTTTTCTCATCTGATTTACAAAAAGATACACTGAGTAATTATATATCCAGATAATTAAGGATAAACTGGAGTCATTATCATTTGGAGAGAATTTTGAAAAGTAAGCTTAGTGTGCTAAGTTTTCTACCCTTCTGGAATTATCCCTTTCTTGACTATCTGAGTGAGATTTCTGCCTGGAATTTTTTCTCTTCCAGTTGGTTCTGAGGACTCCCCAAAAGACAAGAGTACTGGTTGTTGCTTGTCAGCTGTTTCTTAGGAATACAGCTGCAACTTGGTCTCCAATCATGTCTAGACATTTTGATGACATTTTCCCAAATGTTTCTGTCTTCTCTTTGCAGAGAGGGAAGGGAGAGAGAGACAACTTCTTAAAAGGACACTATTCTATCAGATCAGGGTCCTATCCTTATGAACTCATTTAACCTTACTTCCTTAAAGGCCCTTTCTCCAAATACAGTCACATTTGGGGTTAGGGCTTCAACATATGAATTTGGGGGAAACAGAGCATTAAATCCATAACAACATTTGACTGTGATTTTAGATGGATTGATGGATGGAGAGAGAGAGAGAGAGAGAGAAGTATCTAAAGCAACTTGTAAAAAAGCTATACAAAGAGATACACTAAAAACATAATAGATAGTTAGAAATGGGATTTTTAAAAATATTCAAGTAACCCACAGGAGGGCAGCAGAAAGAAAATAGAAATTTAAAACAGAACACAAACAAAAAATAAGTAAAATGGCAGACTTGGGCCCTAACATGTCAACAGTTACATTAATTGTAAGTGATCTATATATATCAATTAATAAACAGAGATTGGCAGTGTGGCTTTAAAAAATGATCCAATAATATGCCATCTACAAGAAACTCACTTCCAATAAAATGATATAGGTAGGTTGAAAGTAATATGATGGAAAAATATACCATGCAAACAGTAATTTAAAAAAAGGACAAATAGCTATTAATATCAGTTAAAGTAGACTTCAGAGCAAAAAAAAAAGTTACTAGGGACATAAAGGGATATTACATAATGATAATGAGTCAATCCACCAATCCACAGTGATCCTAAATGTGTATGCAAATAAAAGAACATCAAAATATGTGAAGCAAAAACTTACAGAATTGAAAGGAGAAATAGGCAAATTCATAATAGTAATTGGATACTTCAACACTTCTCTCTCAAAAACTGATAAAACTAGAGAGAAAAATCAAGAAGGTTCTAGAAGAGCTCAACAACACCACTGACCAATAGAATCTCATTTGCATTTATGGAACACTCCATCCAACAATAGCTGAATGCATATTCTTTTAAGGAGCCTATGGAACATATACCAAGATATAATATATCCTGGTCTGTAAAATAAACCTCAAAACATTTAAAAGAACTTAAACCAAACAGAGTGCACCCTTTGATCACAATAGAAACAAACTATAAATCAGAAAGAACAGAAAAATCTCCAAATATTTGCTAACTAAATAGCACATTTCTAAATAATCCATGAATCAAAACAAAAAAATCTCAAGGGAAATTTTTTAAATATATTGAAGTAAGTGAAAATAAAAATACATATCAAAATTTGTGAGATACAGCTACAGTAGTATTGACAGGGAAATTTATAGTGCTAAATGTTTACATTAGAAAAGAGGGAATGTCTCAAATCAATAATCTAAGCTACCACTTCAAGAAACTAGAAAAAGCAAATAGAAGGAAATAGTTAATAAAGATAAAAGCAGAATCAATGAAATTGGAAACAAAAATAATAAAGAAAAACAATGAAACAAAAAACTGGTTATTTGAAAAGATCAATAAAATCGACAAACCTCTAGAAAGGCTGATAAGAAAAGAAGATACAAATTAGTAATATCAGAGATACATTATGAAAGGGAGTATTACGAAAAACACTATCCGTATAAATTTGACAATTTAGATGAAATGGACCAGTTCTTTGAACAATTCAAACTATCACAATTCACCCCTTATGAAATAGATTATTTGATTAAAACTACTGAGGAAGTGGAATTCATAGTTTAAAACTCCCCAAGAAGAAATCTCCAGAGGACAATTCTAAATTCATTTTATGAATCCAGTAATAACTAAATGCCAAAATCAGAAAAAATGACAGTACCCTGCCCCCCCTAAACCTACTACCAACCAATATCCCTCATGAATATAGATGCAAATATTCTTAACAAAATAGTAGAATGTAGTATTAATCAACACACAAAAAGAATTATATACCATGATCGAGAAGAGTTTGTTCCAGGGATGCAAGGCTGATTCAATAGTCAAAAATCAATCAATGGAATTCACCATACCAACGGGCTAGTGAAGAAAAAAAATCACATGATCTTATCAGCTGCAGAAAAAGCATTTGACGAAGTTCAACACCCATTTGGGATAAAACCTCTCAGGAGACTAGTTATAAAAGAGAATTTTCTCAACTTGGTAAAGAAAATCTACAACAAAATAAAAACAACTTACAGCTAACATTATACTTAATTTTGAAAGGCTGAATAAATTTGCTCTAAGATGAGGGACAAGGCAAGGATGTCTTCTCTCACCACTGCTGTTTAACATGGTACTATAAGTTCTAGCCAGAACAATAAGGCATGAAAAGGAAATAAATGTCATAAAGATCTGAAAGAAAGAAATAAAACTGTACCTATTTGTAAATGACATGATAGTCTGCATAGAAAATCCCAAGGAAACTACAAAAAACATCCTAGTCACAGGATATAAGATCAATGTATGTAGAAAGAGAAAAACAAATATATTAATGCATATATGTGGAATCTAGAAAAATGGTACAGATGAACCGGTTTGCAAGGCAGAAACAGACACACAGATGTAGAGAACAAATGTATAGACACCAAGGGGGGTATGCGGGTGGAGGGTGGTGGTGGTGGGATGAATTGGGAGATTGGGATTGACATATATACACTAATATGTATATAATAGATAACTAACAAGAACCTGCAGTATTAAAAAGATAAAATTCAAAACAAAGATCAATGTATGTTAATTGTGTTTCTATAGACTAGCAACAAACTGTGAAAACCAAAATAAAAACCACAATACTATTTATAATTTCTCTAAAGGAAGGGAAGTACGTGGGTAAAAATCTAGCAAAATGTGTACAGGAATTGTACTCTGAACTACAAAATGCTGATGAAAGAAATGAGATATTTAAATAAATGGAGAAACATACCATTTTCATGATTTGGTACACTCAGAATAGAAAGAAAAGAAAAGTCATTTCATCCCAGATTGATGTACAGGTGTATCACACTATCAAAATCTCAGCATGCATTTTTTGTAGATATAGACAAGAATACTGCAAAATTCATATGGAAAAACCAAAGGAGTAGACTAGCTATTTTTTTTTTGACAGAGAAGAATGAAGTGCAAGGAATCATTCTACACTATTCAAGGATTATTACCTGGTTACATTCATCAAGACTGTTGGTATTGGTGAAGGGATAGACACATTGATCAGTGAAACAGAATATTAAAACCAGAAATAGTGCCACACAACTACAGCCAATTGATTTTTTGCAAAATTGTAAAGAAATGCACTGGAGGAAGGATCGTCTTGTCAACAAAAAGTGCGGAAGTAATTGAATATTCATAGGCAAAAAAGTGAACCTCGACCTAAACCTCATACCCTATACAAAAATTAACTCAAAATGGCTCATAGATTTAAATATAAAGCCTAAAACTATAAAACTTTTAGAATGTAACATAGGAGAAAATCTTTGAGACCTGAAGTTTTGTGCAAAGTTCTCAGACATGACACCAAAAGCATAATTCATAAAAGAAAAAAAATCAAAATTAGACTTAATAATTTAAAATTTTGTTCTGTGAAAGACCTTGTTAAGAGAGTGACAAGGGCTTCCCTGGTGGCGCAGTGGTTGAGAGTCCGCCTGCCGGTGCAGGGGACGCGGGTTCGTGCCCCGGTCCGGGAGGATCCCGCATGCCGCGGAGCGGCTGGGCCTGTGGGCCGTGACTGCTGAGCCTGCGTGTCCGGAGCCTGTGCTCCGCAGCGGGAGAGGCCGCAGCGGGAGAGGCCACAGCGGTGAGAGGATGGAAAAAAATATTTGCAAACCACATATCCTTTATCAGTAAAGGACTCATGTAAAATATATTAAGAACTCTCAACTCTCAAAACAGTAAAAATCCAGCAACCCACTTAGAAAATGGGCAAAAGACATGAAGAGATATTTCACCACAGGGGATAAAAGGATAGCAAATAAACACCTAAAAATATATTGAACATCACTAGCCATTGAGGAAATGCAAATTAAGATCATGATCAGCTATTGCTGTACACCTATAAGAATGGCAAAAATGAAAAATAGTGACACCAGTTGTTTGCAAGGATACAGAGAAACTGAATCTCTTATAGATTGCTTGTTAGAGTGTAAAATGGCTCATCAACTCTGGAAAATAGTTTTACAGTTTCTTTCAAAATCTAAATATGCACTTACCACATAACCCAGCAATTGAACTCTTGGGCATTTGTCCCAGAAAAATCAAAATTAATGTCCACTTAGCTTTATTTTCAATAGTAAAAACTGGTAACAACCAAACTGTCCGTCAATGGGTAAATGGTTAAATAAACTGTAGTACACGTATACAATGGTATATTACTCAGCAATAAAAAGGAACAAACTACTGATATACACAAGAACTTGGATGGATCTCAAGGAACTTTTCCTGAATGAAAAAAAACAAAAGCCAGTCTCAAAAGTTATACATTATATGATTCCATTTACATAACATTCTTGAGATGTCAAAACCATGGAGGCAGAAAACAGATTAGTGGTCAGGAGTTGCGGGGGAGTGCCACCAGGGAAGTCCCTGGAATCACTCTTTATCTTGTTTTAGGTGGTTGTTACATGAATATACATATACATTGTACCTTTAAAAAAGAAAAATAAATTTGGAGGACTTAAACTATCTGATTTGAATACTTATTATAAAGTGACAGTAATTAAGACAGTGTGGTATTGATGTAAAAGTAGACAAATAAATTAATAAAACCACATAGGAGTTCTGAAATGAAACCATGCTTATATGGTCAATTGATTTTCAACAAAAGTATAAAGGTAATTTGCGGGGAGAGACAGTCATTTAAATAAATGTTGCTGGTTCAGTTGGATGTCTCTATATAAAAAATGAAAATTGAACCATATCTCACACCATATACAAATGTTAACTCAAAATGGGTCATAGATCTAAAACTAAAACTATAAAAGTTCTTGAAGAAAGCATAAGAGAATTTTTGTGACCTTGTTAATGATTTCTTAGAAATGATACCAAAAGCATGATCTATATAAGAAAAAAATTGATAAGTTGGACTCCATCAAAACTGAGAACTTTTGTTCTTCAAAATCCTGTTAAAGAGGTGGAAAAACAAGCAACTTACTGGAAGAAAATATTTACAATTCACCTCTCTGATAAACTTGTATCCACAATGTATAAAGAGCTCTCAACACTCAATAATAAGAAATTATACATCCCACTAAAAAATGGGAAAAACATTTGAAGATATTCCACCAGAGAAGGTATATAAATGGCTAATAAGCACATAAAAAGATGTCCAAAATCATGATTAGAGAAATGCAAATGAAAACCACAATGAGATACCCCTACATACCTATTAGAATGGCAAAAATTAAAAGTCTAGCCATATCAAGTGTTGTCAAGGATGTGGAGCAAATAAAACTGTCATATACTGAAGGTGGGAATGTAAAATTGTACAACCACTTTGGAAAAAAGTTGGGGAGTTCCTTCAAAAGTTAAACATATGCCTACTATATTATCCAGCCATTCCATCCCTACATATTTACCCAAGAGAAATGAAAGCATATGTCCCTACAGGGACTTGTACCATACATCCATAGCAGCTTTATTTGAAATAGCCCCAAAGTGGAAGCAACTCAACCATCAACATGTGAACTGATAAACAAATGGTGATGTATCCATACAGTGGAATACTACTCAGCAATAAAAAGGGATGTACTTGTAATATATGCAACAACATGGATGAATCTCAAAATCATTATTCTGACTGAAAGGAGCCAGACAGAAACAGATGATTCCATTTATATAAATGATTCCATTTATATAAAATTCTAGAAAATGAAAGCTAGTATATAGCAACAGAAAGCAAAAGCTAATATATAATAGAGATTTGGAGAGGTGGGAAGAGCAGGACAGATGGATTACAAAGTGGTGGAGTATGAAGAAACTTTTAGGGGTTGTAGATATATATATATAGATAGATAGATATAGATATATATAGATACACATATATATTTAATTGAGGGCTTCATGGGTATATACATATGTTAAAACTGATAAAATTATGTACTTTAAATATATGTAGTTTATTGTACATCAACCATAACTCAATAAATGTTTTTAAAAGTGAAAAAAATAGTGATGCCTAGGTCCCACCTCCAGAGCTTCTAATTTAATTTGTCTCAGATATGCCCTGGGCATCAGGATTTTCTAAAATTTCCAGGTGATTCTAATGTGCAGCAAGGTTTGAAAATCCCTGTATTCCCATTTCCACCGCACTAATTAAAGCCCCTATCATCTTCATCTAAAATTATCCTGCTTCCTAAAGGACATCCTTCTTACAGTCTTACTTCCTTCTAAATCATTCTGAACACCATGGCTAGATAAGACTAAAACACAAATCTGATAGTGTCATCCTCTCTTAAAACCCTCTAAGACTTCCCTACTACCTTTAATATAATGTTCCAGATCTTTTATGAAGATCAGCCACTACTTTATTTCTTGCCGTTTCCCTCTCACCCACTATTTTCCAGCTCGCTCGAACTTTTATCACTTCTTTGAATTTTCCAGTGCTCTCACTTCTGAGCTTCCAACATGCGGTTCCCTTGCCTGGAATACCTTTCATTTCATCTGTTCAACTCTTACTTGTTCTTCATGTCTCAACATAAATGTCAGTTTTTATGGGAAACTTCCCTGATCTCTACACTAGATCACCAGATGATAACTCAGTACCTAGGACAATGCGTCACACACTTGACAAAAAGTCATAGTATCATCTATTTCTCCTCTGGTAAAAAAAATCATCATATTATTTTGTCCTTCTTTCCTACTGGACTGTAAAATCTGTAAAAACTGAGATTGTGTAAGTATGGTCCATTCTTGTATCTCTAGTGGTACATGGTGCATACTCATTCATTCATTCATTGAAGAGATTTTGATTGAGTGCCCACTGTGTGACAGGCACTGTTCTGGCAATGAGAATACCAGTCCAACAGGGATACTGTTCCTGTGAAGCTTATGTTCCAGAGAAGAGAGAACATGATGAAGGAAGGTAGGCAGGAAGGATATAATAAATAAATATTTGCTTAGTACTTGTAAGAAAGTAGGAAGGGAAGGGGGGAGGGGGGGAGAGAGAGAGAGAAAGAAAAACACCATTAGCTTCTTACTCCGTGTTAAAGTTTTCAATGCCCTTTCTTTAAGGACGTTTACTCTATCTAATACCTATTCTTCCATTTCTTAATGTCCAAATAAAGCTTTTCCAGGGTCAGCTTCACACAGTAGATGACCACTTACGTAGTTTGAGTTTAGAATCCCCAGAAAACTTTTCGTAATAAAAAATTTTTAAATACTTGCCCTCTCATATGTTACTTGATACTAAAATATCTTTCAAATGTGAAAAATATCTTTCATTGCACACTTAGAAATGATGCTTCAAATATAATATTGTGGTGCCATAATTATGAATGAATAAAGAATAAATAAGAAAGCTGTTGAACCAGGTGATTCTTTTCAGGGTTGCCAACCTGTTGTATGACGGTTTAAGGACAACTTTCACAAGTCAAAAAAATATTGGGTTAAGGAGTAGGTATCAATGAAGAAAGAGAATACTCACAAGGCTAAAGTCAGCTATCAGAGATGATCATGGTCCCCTGATCTGTCCATCATCCACTGGGGAGCATTTTCTGGACCTGGCTTGAGTTTGACTCTAATGAAGAGAACATTTTACTCTTGGGTTTCTCTTCTTATAGAGCAAGTGTGAGATCACCATCTCACCTTGTCAGTGAGTGGAATAAAGATGCTATTTATGGAGCCAGGAATCTGGATTTAGGATGCTAACTACCTCAGTACCTGGGGCCTGTGGAGCCCTTGAGATATCATAATCCTCTGTGAGACGAGGAGGATAAGTGTGGACAGGGAGCTGTCAGTGCCATTGGAAGCTGAGCTTGAGCACTGTCCCTCATTCAGGAAAAAGATGGACTCTCCCAGATTCCAACCAGCTCATTGTCTAGGCAGCCTAGTGTAGGCATCTGTATCATGTTTAGATGGCCTGCTTTTTGCAGTATGAATACTTTAAGTTTTTTTTTTTGGAGGGGGGCAGTGTGGGGATGGAAGGGCTGGAATGAGAGAAGAAATTAGGTAAGAAAGCCCAACCACATACATTCATAGGATGAAGAAAAAAACCATGAAAAAAATGAGGGTCTGGGGACACCGACTACAAATTTCATTGTTTTCCATTTTGTTTAGGAAATCCCTGCCAAATACTAATGGGGAATGGATAAATCCACGAGAGAATATATGTTGATATTATCTTGTAATTACAAAACCTGTAAAGCCTGTCACACTGCATGCCCTCTACAAATGCTGCCTGTCCCTGCTTCTAATAGCGATCCCAAAGCACTTAGTCAATGTGTTCATCTTCTTGACACGACATTCCTTCCATTGCTTTAATCTATATAGACACATTTTTCAACCAAACATTACGTGATCATCCTTAACTTACAATTGAGAACCCCAGTGCATTGGGAACAGCTGCTTTGGAAATTTACCTTAAAGCATTTCTGTTTTAAGATCACATAGACTAACTTCCAAATCCTTTGCTGAATCTTAAATCAATATAGACATTATGCATCTATTAGTTACTAAAGAACAGCCCACACTTCTTAATTAAAACTATCAAACAAATACAAACATTAATTAACTATAAGATGCTGTAGCAAATATTTAAGTTCCAGAAACAACTTCAGAAGTTTTATGTATATATAAATACATGAAACATTATATATTTGGGGGGGAAGGAAAAATGATTCTGAAGTAATTGAGTACCACTTCTGATTCCATGTGCTCAACATTCTATATTTTATCTTTTAAAGTTCTCTCATTTTACCGATAACAAAATTTTACATGAGTATGATTGTCCTGTAGATCAGCCTTGGCATTTGCATTTGACAGTAATGTTTCTTGACTTAACGAACGCTGGCTTTATTTTCAGGGCTGACTTCTTAAGCCACCTAAGGAGGTGCTTTGACTAGCATATGGTGTTTCTTGCAAGGATTTTAAACATTAATTTACAAGGTAATTGAAAAATTCATAAACAACTGCTTTTAACATGAATACATGTCTGTGAGCATCTCCTTACCAGAAAGCTTGACTGTTCTTCATCCAGTGGGTGCTTGAGCTCATGTTTCCTGTTTATAGCTGTATTCACTCAAGGGAGGGCTACTGGAAATGAGACTTGGCCTATCTCTTTACTATAATATGAAAGAGAGAATAATTTTCATTTTCTTTTTAATGTATATATATTATTTTTCAGATTCTTTTCCCTTATAGGTTATTACAAAATATTGAGTATAGTTCCCTGTGCTATACAGTAGGTCCTTGTTGGTTATCTATTTTATATATAGTAGTGTGTATATGTTAATCCCAATCTCCTAATTTATCCCTCCCCCCTTCCCCTTTGGTGACCATAAATTTGTTTTCTATGTCTGTGGTTCTATGTTTTGTAAATAAATTCATTTGTATCATTTTTTTCAGATTCCACATATAGGCGATATCATATGATATTTGTCTTTCTCTGTCTGGCTTACTTCACTTGGTATGATCATCTCTAGGTCCATCCATGTGGCTGCAAATGCCATTATTTCATTCTGTTTTTTTGGCTGAGTAATATCCCATTGTATATATATACACTATATCTTCTTTATCCGTTCATCTGTTGATGGACATTTAGGTTGCTTCCATGTCTTGGCTGTTGTAAATAGTGCTGCAATGAACATTGGGGTGCATGTATCTCTTCGAATTAGAGTTTTCATCTTTTCTGGATATATGCCCAGGAGTGAGGTTGCAGGATCATATAGTAACTCTATTTTTAGTTTTTAAAGTAACCTCCATACTGTTCTCCATAGTGGCTGCACCAATTTACATTCCCACCAACAGTGTAGGAGTCTTCCTTTTTCTCCACACCCTCTCCAGCATTTGTTGTTTGTAGACTTTTTGATGATGGCCATTCTGACCGGAGTGAGGTGATGCCTCCTTATAGTTTTGATTTGCATTTCTCTAATAATTACCAATGACCCTATAAACTTCTGCTTGTCTGTGCTAGAAGAGAGAACACTATCTCAATTAGCTTTGCATGGTTTATTCTTGGCAGTGTTAAGGGACAACATTAATTGACTTGAAGACAAAAGGCTCATAGTTCTTCTTAATGAATATTGCCCAAATCTGGAAATACAGAGGTAACAATGCAGTTCTAAAAAGTAGCTTCTTTAGATAGAAAATAACACTTAATAATCAATATGGAACCAGGTTAAAACTCAGATACATTCCAAACCAAAAGCATTCACATATTAAGCCCTGAGGAGATGGATTGCGGATCTGCCTTTGAGGCGCTGTCACAAGTGGATGTTACTGTAGCTAAACTCATTTCCTGCCTAAATCAGTCCCAAGTTCCCAGTACCTTTCTTCCTAATGTTTACCTTTCCTGCCAATGCCTTGTAGTAACCTCACCCTTCATCTTTCAGAGAAAAGAAAACACTCGATCCCATTTATCAATTATTAAGTAGTAACCAATACTGCTGGCCATTGTTTGCCTTCCTGTGACCGTCCATTCACTCTTCTGGTGACATAGTAATACCTCATTTGCCTCGGACCACACGTCAGGAGCCTTCAGAAGGGGATTAATCATTATTCTGAGGCCACAGACCATGTACAGCAGCCTGAGAAAGTGAAGACAGAAGGGTTCGAGATGAAGTTCAGTTTCATAAGGCCAGCTCCACATAACTAAATTGATGACTGAGTTCTCCCTCTTTCCCCTTTGTCTGCAAGTTGTCTCAGATTTTAAAATTAATGTCTATTGAGGTCTAAGTGAGTAATAGCTACTGCTGATAGCCCAGAACTTTGGGGAAAAGTGCTGATAGGAGCCCTCTGATTTAGAGAAATTAGCTGCTAAAATATGTCAAAACACACAAATACTCACAGTGGATCATCTACAGTGGAATATCAAGAATTCTTAATATCCTTGGGGAAAATATGTTGAATTTCTATAGATAATCAATTTGTATTTACTCACGGTTGTTTATGCAGTCAGTTGGCAAGGATTTATTGAGTGTCTATGTGTCCAGTATGTCAGCAGTTTCAAGGAGAGGGAAAACAAAAGGAACTCTAGTATTAGAGCAAGTCAACAAGCTACATGAAAATCCAAAGTTTCTTTTGAGGGAGGTTTCAAGTAGAATTCTAAGCCAGAGAATAATTTTTTTCTTAAGTTATAATTTATATAGGTAATAATGATAATAACTAACACTATTGACAAAAGTTAAAGCATTTGGAGGTTTAATAAGTTGCTCAAAGTCACAAAATGAGCATAGCAAAGAAAGAAAAAACAGTTTAGGGGTTTTAAAGGACTAGAATATTTGCTTTCTCTAGAATCTGGATAAAACGTTTCCAGGAAATTAGGTTTCCTGCCTTGGTTTCTTCATATGTGAAACAGAAGAACTAAATGAGAAAATGTATAAGTAGCCCGTAATAGCATAAATAGCACACAGTAAGCCTGTGTAAGTAGATGGTCTCTACTGCAGATGAACAGTTTGCTCCAGGCAGTAGAATAGTTCCTGGAGTCTTAGTAACCGAGGATGATCACACATTACAGGTTAAATTGAGCAAATCAAAGTTTCCACCTTTAAAAATATAAAAACTGAGCTGAGGAATAGCCTGATTGATATACCTAAGCCAGTAGTTCTCCGTTAGGGGCAATGTTGCCCCCCCCCACCCCGACCCAGGGACATTTGGAGACATTTTTGGTTGTCACAATTTGGGGGAGATGATACTGGCATCTAACGGTTGGAGGCCTGGGAGGCTGCTGAACATTCTATACGGTGCAGGTCAGCCCTTATAGCAAAGTATTATTTGGCTTAAAATGTATATAGCACTGAGGCTGAGAAAGCCTAGTCTAAGCTGATGGGCATAAATTAGGATATCAATTTTGCTTATGCTGTAATAGAAGCATTGAGGGTGTTACATGTAGCAGTGGATTTTCCCTAACATAGATTTGATAGAAAAAAAAGGAGCTGGGTAACATAGCACGTTTCTGTGATACAGTATCTCCTTAGAAATTTAAAGAAACATCAAAAGCTAGGAGTGATTTTAGAGCAGCATCTTAGAGGGATAAACATGGAAGGATTTTATCAAACAGAGAATGAGGACTCCATAATGTAACATTAAACAATTTTCTAAGCCTGAATGCAAGACTATGGAGTCATACTGGGATTGGCACTTATAAGAGGACTAAATTTAAAAAAGTGTTTCCACAGATGTATCTCTTGGTCATTTAAAATTTAAGAGACAAGAAAAAATTGTCTTAAAACTCAATGTATTTGATTAGAGTGAGATTTTAATTAAAGGACAAAAAAGACAAAAAGGCTTTAATCAGGGAATGGTGGCTCTTTTGCATTGTGAAGCTTTTACTTATTTATAGACATGCACACGTACAAAGAGACTAAATACAGAAGGAGAGACGTGTTGTGAGGCCCAAAGAGTAAATATGGCAATTTCAGTGTTTTAGTTAAAGATGGCATGTAGAGACATCCGACTGGTGGTGAAAACTAGAGTAGCTAATAGTCATGTATGAACAAACAAAGATTTTGTTAATTTTACCATTCTGAACAACAACAAAAAAAGATGAAAAATGAAAAGAGAATTGTAACATGCTTTTGCATAGTGTTTCACAATGTACTAAGTGCTCTGACATTATCTCCTTTATTTATAGAGTAATGTGGGAAAAATTTATTTTTTTCATAATGACTATTTACTCCCAGGTGTCCAAAACATTTGGCTTCTGGTAATAGAGCTTACCTGAACTACTGAGTGAATGTGTGGATTCCAAGAGCTCAAGTGGCAGTAAATCTAAAAACATCTAACTCACTAAGGGTAGTAAGAAGTGGATGGAAGATATAACGTACATCTGAAGACAGCCTATCGTACCACTAACCTAATGCACTGGAAAATAAGTGGATAACTCTAGCTGCTGAAATTCACAAGGAACCATATAAACCTGATAAATCACTGATAGAGGCTGTAAACTTGCCAACAAATCAATCACAATATCTTTGCAATCCCTTTCTGTTTGTAACTAAAGTAACAACACTGGGGATTTGAAAAAGAAGCCATCATTGTTTGCTTAAAATCAGTTCTTGAGGTGGTGAAAGATACCCCGGTCACCATTCATTAGCAAGGCCTTCATTATATCATTTACAGCATGCATTTGGAAAAAGGATTCTTTACATATGAATATGATAATGATAACCCATTATCAGTAGGGCATACATTTTGAGCTATTTTTCTAGTGGTTAAGACAAGTTTGTATTAAGTAAGTTATATACTCCTGTCTAGCTTCAAGATACAACAGGACTGAGGACATTATTTATGGTACAGGTTATCTTTTCATCATACATAATTAATAAACAGGAGGATAAAACTCGGGCAAATCCCTAGATTTCCTTTTAGCAACTATGATATGCTTAGGACCAATTAGAAAGGATTCCAATTGTTAGATATGTAATACTTGTTAGGATGATAGAATCTTGGAGCTAGGCAAAGCCTTAAGAATATCTAGTACCATTCTATATTTGCAAATGAGAAAGCTAAGATTCAGGAAGGTGAAGAGACTCATCTAAGTATACGTAGCTAACGTCGTGGCTTATCGGGGTCTAGAATTCAGAGTTCCAAGCTGCCAATTCAGCGATCTTTCCATCATACCATACTTTCCTAAGATCATACTTGGTTCTACCACTACCTTTGTAACACAAAAATATCTCATGCCAACCCACTAAGAGCATTAGTACAGAGGTGCTCTGTGAACTTCCTTGAATCATCCTGGAAGAGATAAGACTTCGAGTTCATGTCAACCACTTACACCATCTCAGAATTACCAGTTCTTTCATCACCACCCAATGAAAGAATGCATGGGGAGCCCCATCATTCAAATTTTTATATCCCCTTGAGTGTCCTGGGGTTGTTCATATTCTCAAACCTGATTCAAAGGTGTAGACTTGGGCAAAAGGCCATCTACTGATCAAATAGCACATAAAGTAATTTTTTAAATGCAGATCTAGAATATCCTTTAATAATCATTTGTCTTTAATTATATTTCCACAAGCTGCTTTCTAGTCCTAAAACAACTTTACAAGATTAAGAATATGCTTCTACCATATTTTGGCATTTCACCATATAGGACAAAGACGTGAACACGACTGTGAGGTGAACAAACTGAATTTGAGCAGCCTAAATGCAAATTAAGAGAAAAGTTACTCAGAGAAAGTCACCTTTAATAACATCCAAAAGGCATGGCAAACTGAAGTGTGGTTTGGGCAGATACGTGGGTGTAGTTGTGCAAAAGATTCTATTAGTGACCCCAATTCTCCACTTCTACCTGTATCTATACCTTTTGTCATATAACTCTGCAGTCCTTTCCAACAGAGCTGGGACATAATTCCTTACCCCTGGATTTAGTCATGATGACATGCTTTGGCCAATGGGATTAGCAAATGTGATAGAGTCTTAAAAAGTGCTTGCTGGATTTGGCTCACTCATTCTTGTGCTTACACCTTCCCGGTGAGAAGTACATGCCTAACTTTGCTGCTGTCGGGGGGCAGGAAGAAAGACATGCGAATCAGAACTGCTGCAGCTAAGGTATTCTAGATTGTCCGGCCTAGAGCAAAGCCCATCCAACCCCAAGGATGTTTTTGTGTGACTAAATGAATGAATGAATCAGTGCAGGAAACCGAACTCTAAAGCAAGATCAGACTAATGGTTAGTCTAAACAATGAACTGGAGCTGGAAGCTGTGAAAGCCAAGATATGAGTGTGTGTGTAGCGCGGGTAGGGGGCGTGAAATTCAGGCAGCCCCTGGCAAGAGTAGGCACAAACAGGATGAAGTAGTATAACTAGGAGGGTGCAGATCTGCAAGAAAGCACTGTTGATGAGGCTTGTGTGACCGAGTGGCATGAGGGACTGTTTGAGACCTTTTCCTTCTATAGAGATTTTAGAATAAAGTAGACATTACAGCTGAAATCAAGCCTTATTTGGAACAAAGACAAATTTTCCCAGACTGGATTTAAAAAAAGGCTTAGTTTTTGGCTCAAAGATTCCATGCCACCTGGCATTTTCCATAAAGAGAAAAACTAGGGATACCTGAGACGGAAGAGAGCAGTTCTCTTGGAGGTATGCCTAGGGTCCATCTGCAAATGGAAATATGATTACAAACCTTGAGCACTATTCCTGGATCAGTGTTCATGTATTCCTGTGTTCCTCCTGTATTCCTAAAGGGAGATTAACCCTTCACCTCACCTTCCTGAGAAAGAACAGGAGGGGGGTCACTCTTGGTTACTCCCTCAATATTGAGAAAACTAGTCAATATTTGGGTAGGTCTACAAGTGGGAGCTGATATCTTTATCATTGGTCATATTGCTCTGCCTCCTAAGGTACTGGGGAGAGATGGGAAGTGCAAGAGACAGTATCTCTTAAAAAATGCCTGACCATTCAAATTCCCAGTTTTCACTTTCTGAAGCTTATGGAAAGATGGGTACCTCCTATGCCAACAGGTCCCGGAGACAGGATGCAGAATGGCTAGGATACTGCTCACTTGGAGCAGAGGTGCTCCAGAAAAGTGGTGAATGTGGATGTGGTGGGAGACGCCCAGCTGAGAGTCAGGTAGCAGGTGTGCTAAGTCCCCCAGGGGAGCTGCTTGGAGGTGATTCCTTCATCAGCAGGGCTGTTGGGATCAGCACCTGGCCACACCAAGTCTTTTGACAATAGGGTGAATGCTCAGTGAAAAATTACACAATGAGCTCAATCAACCTGCCACTGGTGGTCATATAAAGAAATGACTTTTCTCTTTCACTCTTCCTTGTCTCCACACTGGAGGACGTGTAACCTGCTGGGAATAGGGAAGTGGGGTCAAGTAGACTATAGACCATGCCTCTCCTTCAAGCCTGCAGAGCAGTGGATCTCAACTGTATCATACTCGATGCCCTTCCACCCAGTTTTGTTTATTTGTTTGTTCGTGTGTGGTAAAATACACATAACATAAAACGTACCATCTCAACCATTTGTAAGTGCACAGTTCAGTAATGTTAAGTACATTCACATTGTTGTGAAACCAATCTCCAGGATTCTTTTCATCTGACAAAACTGAAACTCCGTACCCATTAAACAATTACTCCTCATTCCTCCTCCCCCAAGCTCCGGGCAACCATCATTCTACTTTCTGTCTCTATGAATTTGACTATTCTAGGTACCTATATAAGTGGAATCATACAGTATTTGTCTTTTTGTGACTGGCTTATTTCACTTACTTAATATCCTCAAGTTTCATCCATATTGAATCATATGTCAGAATTTCCTTCCTTTTTAGGGTTGAATAATATTTCACCATGTGTGTGTGTGTGTGTGTGTGTGTGTGTGTGTGTGTGATATTATATATATCACATTTTGCTTATTCATTCATCTGTCAGTGGACACTTGGGTTGCATCCACCTTTTGGCTATTGTGAGTAATGCTGCTATGAATATAGGTATACACATATCCCTTTGAGACCCTTTCAGTTCTTTTGGGTACATGCCCAGATGTGGAATTGCTGGATCATACAGTAATTCATTTTTAAATATTTTGAAAAATGCTCACTCCATTTTTAAAGAGATATTTTATAATGTGATGATTTAATATATGTATACGTTGTGGATGATTATCACAATCAAGTTAATTAACACATCCATTACCTCACATAGTTACCATTTTTGGGTGTGTGTGTAGTGAGAACACTTATGATTCATTCTCTTTGCAAATTTCAACTATACAATACAGTTTATTAACCATAATCACCATGCTGTACATCAGAGCCATCTGATGTACAGAGTACATCAGAGTACATCTGATGCTGTACATCAGAATTTATTCATCTTATAACTGAAAGTTTTTATCCTTTGACCAACATCTCCTCATTTCTTCCACCCCAGCCTCTGTCAATCACCATTCTAATCTGGTTCTATGAGTTCAACTTTTTTAGATTCACATCACATTGTATGCCTTAAAGAAAATCATATTGTACAACCTAAACATATATAATTTTTATTTGTCAATCATATCTCAATAAAGCTGTAAAATTTTTAAATAAAATGAAAAAATTAAGAAAAGAAGGAGATTCAGCTGGCCAGTCAGGGTGACAGGCTTTCTGTCCTAGAACCATGGCCCAGTTTGTCCATAACCTCGCGGAGAAGGCCCCAGTGCTGTTCAACGCTGCTGTGACTTACTCGAAGCCTCGATTGGCCACATTTTGGCACTACACCAAGGTTAAGCTGGTTCCTCCAATCTCTGCTGAGATCCCTACAGCTATTCAGAGCTTGAAAAAAATTATCAATAGTGCTCAAACTGGTAGCTTCAAACAGCTCACAGTTAAGGAAGATCTACTGAATGGTTTGGTGGCCACTGAGGTGTGGATGTGGTTTTATGTTGGCGAGATCATAGGCAAGCATGGCATCATTGGCTATGGTGTTTGAAGACCAATCTTTGCTTTATTATTTGGGTATTCTTGGACCATGTGTGAGCAGACTGCTATTTGAATAAAATAAGGCAATGTGTCAAAAAAAAAGAAAAGAAAAGGAGAAATATTTTATATCATCCTCTGTGCTCTACTGAGATGAAATTCAAGGGTAATATAATCCAACTTCACAGTAACTTTTAAAAATCTGTATAATATCCTGTGATCTAAAGGAGAAATAAGAGGAAAGTAATTTATAATATAAAATATATTTCAAGTAAATGTTTCAGCACAATCACACTACAAAGAGTCAGATGTTTACTTCTACTTATAATAAATGAAATTGGATTTAAAAGAAATAAGAAATTTTAAATGCATATTACTAAGTAAAAGGAGCCTATCTGAAAAGGCTACATTCAATATGTTTTAGCATTCTAATTCCAACTATATAACGTTCTGGAAAAGGCAAAACCATGGAGACCGTAAAAAGATGAGTGATGGCCAGAGGTTAGAGGGGAGGGAGGGATGAATAGGTGGAAAGAAGGATATTTAAGGCAGTAAAACTATTCTGTACAATACTGTAATGGTGGATACATGTCCTTATACATTTGTCAAACCCCACAGAACAATGTACATCACCATGAATCCTAATATAAACTAAGGATTTAGGGACTTCCCTGGTGGTCCAGTGGTTAAGACTTCACGCTTCCACTGCAGGGGGCACAGGTTCGATC
The DNA here is from genome assembly GCF_003031525.2 of Neophocaena asiaeorientalis asiaeorientalis. Taxonomy (NCBI): domain Eukaryota; kingdom Metazoa; phylum Chordata; class Mammalia; order Artiodactyla; family Phocoenidae; genus Neophocaena; species Neophocaena asiaeorientalis. The sequence continues at coordinate 2,011,748 of NW_020172638.1, forward strand.
CCTGGTCAGGGAAGTTCTGTGCCACAGGGCACGGCCAAAAATAAAAAATTAAAAAATAAAAATAAACTAAGGATATAGGGTGATAATGATGTGTCAGTGTAGGTTCACTGATTATAACAAATATACCACACTCTAATGTGGGGTGTTGATAGTGGGGGAGGCTGTGCAGGGGAGGAAGTATATGAGAAATATCTGCATTTCCTGCTCAGTTTTACTGTGAACCCGAAGCTGGTCTAAAAAATAACATTGATAGTAATAACAACAACAACAACAATAATAATATCCAAAAGCCCAAACCAGGTCATTTTCAATTTAAAAAAAAGCAATAGGACAATATGCAATGGAATATTGTTGAAACTTGAAAAATTTTGGACATTTTGAAATAAAGGCTATATAGTTATATTCGTGTATATTAGTGGAATCTCCATAGTGGGGACCGGTTCATAATGCGGACTGATTTAGGTGTGTTGTGTTGGCCACTCAAATATGAGTGACATTGCCATTGATGGCATGATTTTCCAGATTGGTAAACAGTTTCTAATAGAATTTTTTTAAAAATTCACTCTTTCCTCAATGTATATGATAGTGACATTTACATTCCTGGAAAATTCAGTGATTATTAAAACTGTGCAAAATATTTTTTAAATTAAAAAATGGAATTATGCTCTACATTTAATAATTATCAACAGGTTATTGCCATGATGAATGTCCAGTGGGACATTGAAAGTAATGCAGAAGATAATTTTTCATGGGTTAGGTTTGTCCCACACACTGTCTATCAATTCTGACCTCCTCCTACTACATGTCAATAATGCTCCCCCCAAAACAATGGGACCATACACCCACAAATTTCCTTAAGAATAGCAGTTGTCTCAAATAATGTCACTTACAAATAATCAAACTAAAAGTTATTTTAAAACATGATACTTAGATAAAACATTTCCATTTTTAATATTCCTCAGAATGGGGCACATTGAATTAAGCTAAAGAACCAAACAAAAAGTTCCCACACAACAATAGTAAAGAATATTTGTAGTATCCACTGAGTAAGTACATAAACTTGGTCTCTAAAATTGACACCAGTGAATCGTATTTCAAATCCAACAGATTTTAGGTAAATTTTGCATAACTTAAAAGAGGTAATAAGTTTTTTACAGTTCTTTGACACTTAAGAATTTTTTGTGTCAATGCTAATAATTTCAGTGCATGTGAGATGAAAGCGAGGCAATACAAAACTTTTGAGACAACTGATGCTTAATGCCAAGTATAGAGAATATCTTTTAAAATTTTTTTAAAAACTTTTTATTTGGAAATAATTTCAACCTTACATAAGAGGTTCATAAATAGTATGGAAAATTCCCATGTGCTCTTTATCTAGATTCATTAGTTGTTAATATTCTTCCCCATTTAGTTTATCATTCTCTCTGCCTCTGGATGGATAGATAGATAGATAGATACCGATATATATTTTTCCGAATTACTTCAGAGTAATTTGCAGAAATCATGCCCCTTTACGCCTAGATATATAAATCTATGTACCCCAAGAACAAGAATATTATCTTACATAATCATATTATCAAAATCAAGAAATTTAACATCGATACAGTACTATTATTTAATCTATAATCCACATTTCAATTTTGCCAATTGAATAATGCCTTTTATAGCAATTCTTTTAAAGTCTAGGATCCTGTCCAAGATCTCATATTACATTTAATTGTCTTATTGCTTTAGTCGCCTTTAATCTGAAACAGTTCTCCTGCCTTTCTTTTTCTTTTTCCCAGTCCTTTGAGCTTTATTTTTTTAATTTTTAAATTTTATTTTATTTATTTTTTTATACAGCAGGTTCTTATTAGTCATCCATTTTATACACATCAGTGTATACATGTCAATCCCAATTGCCCAGTTCATCACACCACCAGCACCACCCGCCGTGGCTTTACCCCCTTGGTGTCCATACGTTTGTTCTCTACATCTGTGTCTCAAACTCTGCCCTACAAACCAGTTCATCTGTACCATTTTTCTAGGTTCCACATACATGCGTTAATATACAATATTTGTTTTTCTCTTTCTGACTTACTTCACTCTGTATGACAGTCTCTAGATCCATCCACGTCTCAACAAATGACCCAATTTCGTTCCTTTTTATGGCTGAGTAATATTCCATTGTATATATGTACCACAACTTCTTTATCCATTTGTCTGTCGATGGGCATTTAGGTTGCTTCCATGACCTGGCTGTTGTAAATACTGCTGCAGTGAACATTGGGGTGCATGTGGCTTTTTGAATTTTCTCTGGGTATATGCCCAGTACTGGGATTGCTGGATCATATGATACAGGTGGATCAAAAAAGATTTTGCTGTGATTTATGTCAAATGGTGTTAGGGAGTGTTCTAATTTCATTCTTTTACATGTAGTGTCCAGTTTTCCCAGCACCACTTATTGAAGAGATTGTCTTTTTTCCATTGTATAT
>NW_020172638.1:2014273-2014521 GCF_003031525.2 Neophocaena asiaeorientalis asiaeorientalis
TCCTCCCGCTCCATTTTTTTCCCTCAAGACTACTTTGGCTATTCGGGGTCTTTTGTGTCTCTGTACAAATTTTAAGTTTTTTTTGTTCTAGTTCCGTGAAAAAAACCATTGGTAATTTGATAGGGATTTCACTGAATCTGTAGATTGCTTTGGGTAGTATAGCCATTTTCACAATATTGATTCTTCCAATCCAAGAACATGGTATATCTCTCCATCTGTTGGTATCATCTTTAATTTCCTTCATCAGT
>NW_020172638.1:2014575-2018455 GCF_003031525.2 Neophocaena asiaeorientalis asiaeorientalis
GGGTAGAGTAATCTTGGTTGTAGGTTCTTCCCTTTCCTCACTTTAAGTATATCATGCCACTCCCTTCTGGCTTGTAGAGTTTCTGCTAAGAAATCAGTTGTTAACGTTATGGGAGTTCCCTTTTATGTTATTTGTCGTTCTTCCCTATCTGCTTTCAATAATTATTCTTTGTCTTTAATTTTTGCCAATTTGACTACTGTGTGTCTCAGCATGTTTCTCCTTGGGTTTATCCTGTATGGGACTCTCTGCATTTCCTGGACCTAGGTGGCTATTTCCTTTCCCATGTTAGGGAAGTTTTCGACTATAACCTCTTCAAATATTTTCTCTGGTCCTTTCTCTGTCTCTTCTCCTTTTGGGACCCCTATAATGCGAATGTTGTTGGTTTAATGTTGTCCCAGAGATCTCTTAGGCTGTCTTCATTTCTTTTCATTCTTTTTTCTTTATTCTGTTCTGCAGCAGTGAATTCCACCATTCTGTCTTCCAGGTCACTTATCCATTCTTCTGCCTCAGATATTCTGCTATTGATTCCTTCTAGTGTAGTTTTCATTTCAGTTATTGTATTGTTCATCTCTGTTTGTTTGTTCTTTAATTCTTCTAGGTCTTTGTTAAACATTTCTTGCATCTTCTCGATCTTTGCCTCCATTCTTTTTTCGAGGTCCTAGATCATCTTCACTATCATTATTCTGAATCCTTTTTCTGTAAGGTTGCCTATCTCCACTTCATTTAGTTCTTTTTCTGGGGTTTTTTCTTGTTCCTTCATCTGGTAGATAGCCCTCTGCCTTTTCATCTTGTTTATCTTTCTGTGAATGTGGTTTTTGTTCCACAGGCTTCAGGATTGTTGTTCTTCTTGCTCCTGCTGTTTGACCTCTCTGCTGCCTTTCTTTGTCTTTTATAACATTGACATTTTAAAAGAATTACTGAATGACCCTTCATTTGGATTTGTCTGATGTTTTCTAATGATCATATTCAGATTATGTGTTTTTGACAGTAATACCCAAAAGATAATGTGTGTCCTTATCAGTACATCTCATCCAATTTTAAAGTGATTAGAGAATATCTTCACTTGAAAAAAGATCTAGGAAAAGGAAGCTTATTTACCAATAAAACATGCTGCTCAATTTGGTGCTTTTCATACATAAGCAAAACAAAAATAAGTAGATTTGACCTAAATGCAGTATTTTCTTTGAAAAGCAAAAGTCTGTCCCTAATCAACATAACTTATTGAATATCACCTTTATTGACATGAGCTGAGAGTTTTGAATTCAGATTTAAATTATGTTGACAATTAATATGCATGATGATATGTCCTGTCAAAAGCTTAGATGGCAATTGGCTAGTGGTCAAAGGATATTGCTTTACAGTCAGTGTGCTTGGGGATTATGTGCATCAGAAGGAAGGGAGACCACCTCATGAGACTATGTATTGGGTCTTTGTGAAGGGTTAGCTGCAAAGTGCTTTCCTGCAGCTCAATGAAATGAAAAGGATGAGATTCATTTTTCTCTCATTTTGCTTCCATCTGATTCTGTTCTGCTAGCAAAGTACTTGAAGGAAATCATCTATTAATCTTGGAACAACCACTGAATTTAATTACCATGTCTAATGTTAGCTTGTACAAAGTGTTATAGGGATATGTTTTCTTCCATAATAAGTACAGTACAATATGTTCTTCTATTTCAAATCCATTTCACTTAATTCCAGTGCTCTGACAAGAAAAAGCAATACTGTTGCTGACCTTCATATTCAGGCTGCTCTGTCTCACAGAATTACACACCTGAGAAAAATCACATCCTACTTGCCTTCATCTCAACATGCTGCTATATAGAACTATTTCCGTTTGTTCTCTGCCCCTCCCAAAAAAAAAAAAACAGAATGAGGAGAGCATGAATAATTGTTGCATTCCAAGAGACCATGATGAATTTTATTAGTGTACAAAGCATATTGCATGAATTTACCAGGGGTCTTTATTCTGAGCTCACATATGTTCTACAAAGCTGTTATTTTAAACTGCTCATAGAGTGGTGCTGAGTGGCTCATTCCACTTCCTTGTATGGCCATTTGCTTTTGTGGGTGGGGTGGTGGGTGGGTATTAAACTCCACATGCTGTGATGGGAATCTATACAAAGTTTATACTTTTCTGCACATTTTTAGGAGAAGAAAGTAGAAATGAAAACAGAAAGTCATATTGATTCTCTCTGGGAGTTTCTTGAATTAAGAGGCTATTTAAAACTGGAAGGTTATTTGATGATGTTGGGTATTTGGGTACGGGGTCAACATGTACATGGAAAACTATTGACTATTGATGGTTGTGAAATGATGACCTTCCATCTTCCTGAGGGAGTGAAGGAAAGAAAATTAACTATAATCACAATGCTGTGCATTAGATCTCCAGAACTTATTCATCTTCTAACTGCATGTCTGTACCCTTTGACCAACATCTCTGTACCCCCTGGCCTGAGCCAACTCCAGCTCCTGCTGGCCCACCAAAAGCACCCAGCACACACAGTCTCCACAAGGGACACTCCTACACAAGGCCACACCTTCAAGATTTGGAAAGGTAGCTATTTCACCTAATTCATAAAAACAAACACAGAAAATGAAAAAATGAGACAGAGGAATATCTCCAAATGAAAGAATAAGATAAAACCACGAAAAACCCTAAATAAATTACTTACCTGATAAAATTTCAAAGTAATGGTCATAAAGATGCTTACCGAACTCAGGAGAAGAATGGAGGAACACAGAGAGAATTTCAACAAAGAGTTAGAAAATATAAGAAAGAGCTCATCAGAGCTGAAGAATATAATAACTGAAACGAAAAATACACCAAAGAGAGTCAATAGCAGGTTAGATGATACAGAAGACTAGATTAGCCATCTGGAAGACAGAATAATGGAAATCACCCAATCATAACAGCAAAAAGAGAAAAGAGTTTTTAAAAATGAGGATAGTTTAAGGGACCTCTGGGACAGTATCAAGTATACTAGCATTCACGTTATAGGGGTCCCAGAAGGAGAGGAGAGAAAGGGGCAGAAAACTTATTTGAGGCATTAATGGCTGAAAGTTTTCCTAACTCAGGTAAGGAAACAGATATTCAGGTCCAGGAAGTACAGAAAGTCCCTAACAAGATGAACCCAAAGAGATGCACACCAAGACATTTTATAATGAAAATGGCAGTAATTAAAGATAAAGAGAAAATTTTGAAGGCAGCAAGGGAAAAACAACTAGTCTCATACAAGGGAAACTCCATAAGGCTATCAGCTGATTTTTCAGCAGAAAGTATTCAGGCCAGAAGGGAGTGGCATGATATATAATATTTAAATTGCTGAAAGGAACCAAGAATACCTGATTCTACCTGGCGAATATAGCATTCAGAATCGAAAGAGAGATAAAGAGATTTAAGGACAAGCAAAAACTAAAGGAGTTCATCACCCCTAAACCAGCCTTACAAAAAATGTTAAAGGGTTCTCTTTAAGCAGGAAAGAAAGGGTAATAACTAGAAATAAGAAAATATATGAAAGAAATAAATTCAAATGGTAAAGGCAAATATATAGATCAGCTGCTTAAAAAGCTAGTATGAAGGTTAAATGACAAAAGTAGTAAAATCAACTATAGCTACAAGAAATTGTTGAGATACACAGAATTAAAAGGTGTAAAATATGCTGTCAAAAACAAAACATGGGGCTTCCCTGGTGGTGCAGTGGTTGAGAGTCCGCCTGCTGATGCAGGGGACACGGGTTCGTGCCCCGGTCCAGGAGGATTCCACATGCCGCAGAGCGGCTGGGCCCGTGAGCCATGGCCGCTGAGCCTGCGCGTCCAGGGCCTGTGCTCTGCAACGGGAGAGGCCACAACAGTGAGAGGCCCGCGTACCGCAAAAACACAA
>NW_020172638.1:2018631-2031159 GCF_003031525.2 Neophocaena asiaeorientalis asiaeorientalis
AAAAAAAAAAAAAAAAAAACAAAACGTGGGGTTGGGGAGTAAAAATGTAGTGCTTTTAGAATGCATTCAAACATAAGCGACTATCAGCTTAAAATAAACTGCTATATATATATAGGTCAATATATGTAAACCTCATGTTAACTATAAACCAAAAACCTACAATAGCTACACAAAACATAAAGAGAAAGGAACCCAAACATAACAGTAAAGGAAATCATCAAACCGCAAGGGAAGAGACCAAGAGAAGAAAGGAGCAAAGAACTACAAAAACAACCACAATACAATTAACAAAATAGCAATAATTACGTACCTATCAAAAATCACTTTAAATGTAAATGAACTAAATGCTCCAATCAAAGCACATAGAGTGGTTGAATGGATAAAAAATCAAGACCCATCTATGTGCTGGCTCTAAGAGACTCACTTCAGAACTAAAGAAGCACACAGAGTGAAAGTAAAGGGATGGAAAAGATATTCCATGCAAATGGAACAACAAGAAAGCTGGGGTAGCAATAGCCATATCAGACAAAATAAACTTTTAAACAAATACTGCAACAAAAGACAAAGAAGGGCATTTCATAACAATAAGGAGGTCAATCCAAGAAGCGGATATAACATTTGTAAATATTTATGCATCCAACACAGGAGCACCTAAATATATAAAGCAAATATTAACAGACATAAAGGGAGAAATTGACAGTAATACAATAATAGTATGGGACTTTAATACCCTACTTACATCAATGGACAGATCATCGAGACAGAAAATCAATAAGGAAAAAGTGGCCCTAAACAACACATTATACCAAATGAACTTAATAGATTTATACAGAATATTCCATTCCAAAACTGCAGAATACGTTCTTTGCAAGCCCACATGGAATATTCTCCAGGACAGGTCACATGTTAGACCACAAAACAAGTCTCAATAAACTTAAGAGTATTAAACTCATATCAATCCTCTTTTTTGACCACAACGATACAAGACTAGAAATTAATTACAAGAAGGAAACTGAAAAAAACCACAAACATGTGAAGAATAAACAACGTGCTACTAAACAGCCAATGGATCAAAGAAAAGAAGAAATCAAAAAATACCATAAGACAAATGAAAATGGAAATAAAACTTTCCAAAATCTATGAGACTCAGCAAAAGTAGTTCTAAGGAAGTTCATAGCAGTATAGGGCTACCTCAAGAAACAGGAAAAATCTCCAATAAACAAACTGTACACCTAAAGGAACTAGAAAAAGAAGAACTAACGAAGCCCTGAGTTAGTAGAAGGAAGGAAATAATAAAGATCAGAGCAAAAATAAATAAACTGGAAACTAAAAAATAAATAGAAAAGATCAATTAAACTAAGAGCTGAATTTTTGAAAAGATAAATGAAATTGATAAAGCTTTAGCCAGACTCATCAAGAAAGAGAGAAGGGCCAAATAAATCAGAAATGAATGAGAAGTTACAACTGATACCACAGAAGTACAAAAAATCATAAGAGATTACTATGAACAATGATATGCAAACAAATTGGACAACCTAGAAGAAGTGGATAAATTCCTAGAAACTTACAATCTTCAAAGGTTGAATCATAAAGAAATAGAAAATCCGAATAGACAAAATACTAGTAAGGAGAATGAATCAGTAATCAAAACCCTCTCAATGAACAAAAGTCAAGGACCACATGGTTTCACAAGTGAATTCTACCAAACATTTACAGAAGAGTTAATGTCTGTCCTCAAACTATTCCAAAAATTGAGAAGGATGGAATGCTGCCAAGCTCATTCTGTGAGGCCAATATTACCCTGATGCCAGAACCAGACAAAGACACTACAAAAAAAAAAAAGAAAAGAAAAGAAAATTACAGGCCAATAGCCAATATCCCTAATGAACATAGATGTAAAAATCCTTAACAAAATACTAGCAGATCTAATTCAACAATACATTAAAAGGATCATACATCATGATCAAGTGGGATTTATTCCAGGGATGAAAGAATGGTTCAATATCTGCAAATCAATCAATGTGATACACCACATTAATGAAACAAAGGATAAAAATCATATGATCATCTCAATAGATGCAGAAAAAGCATTTGAAAAACTCAACATCCATTTATGTTAAAAACTTTCAACAAAGTAGGTATAGAGGGAACATACCTCAACATAATAAAGGTCATATATGGCAGATCCACAGTTATCATACTCAATGATGAAAAACTGAAAGCTTTTCTTTTAAGATCAAGAACAAGTCAAGGATGCCCACTCCTACAACTTTTATTCATTATAGTACTGGAAGTCCTAGCCACAGCAATCAGTCAAGAAAATGGAGTAAAGGGCATACAAATTGGGAGGAATAAGTAAAACTGTAACCATCTGCAGATGACATGATACTGTATATAGAAAACCCTACCATGTCACCAAAACCTATTAGAACTGATAAATGAATTAAGTTGCAAGATATAAAATCAATATACAGAAATCTGCTGTTTCTATACACTAATAACAAGCTAGCAGAAATAGAAATTAAGAAAACAAACCCATTTACCATTGCATCACAAAAAATAAAATACCTAGCAATAAATTTAACCTAGGAGGTGAAAGACCTGTGCCCTGAAAACTATAACACATTAGTGAAAGAAATTGAAGATGACACAAATAAATGGAAAGATATACCATGCTCTTGGAGTGGAAGAGTTAATATTTTTAAAATGATCATACTACTTACTCAAAATAATTGACAGATTTAATGCAATCACTATCAAAATTCCAATGGCATTTTTGAAAGAAATAGAACAAATAATCCTAAAATTTGTATGGAACCACAAAAAAACCCTGAATAGCCAAAGCAAGTTTTTTTGATAAATTTTTTTATTTATTTGTTTTTATTTTTGGCTGTGTTAGGTCTTCATTGCTGTGCACGGGCTTTCTCTAGTTGTAGTGAGTGGGGGCTACTCTTTGTTATGGTGCACGAGCTTCTCATTGCGGTGGCTTCTCTTGTTGCAGAGCACAGACTCTAGGCGTGTGGGCTTGTTGTGTCTTGTGGGCTCTAGAGTGCAGGCTCAGTAATTGTGGCGCATGGGCTTAGTTGCTCCATGGCATGTGGGATCTTCCTGGGCCAGGGCATGAACCCATATCCCTTGCATTGGCAGGCAGATTCTTAACCACTGTTCCACCAGGGAAGCCCTAGCCAAAGCAATCTTGAGAAAGAAGGACAAAGCTGGAGGTATCACATGCCCTGATTTCAAACTATACTACAAAGCTATGTAGTCAAAACAGTATGGAATTGGCATAAAACATACATAGTTAAATGAAACAGAATGGAGAACCCAGAAACAAACCCACGCTTATAGCAATTAATCTATAATAAGGAGGCAAGAATATACAATGGGGGAAATACAGCCTCTTCAATAAATGTTGTTGGGAAAACTGGACAGCTACATGAAAAAGGATGAAACTAGACCACTTTCTTACATCATATACAAAAATAAACTCAAAATGAATTAAAGACTTAAATGTAAGACCTGACACCATAAAACTCCTAGAAGAAAACATAGGCAGTCAGGTCTTAGACCTTGGTCTTGGCAATAATTTTTTGGATCTGTCTCCCTAGGCAAGTGCAACAAAAGCCAAAATAAGCAAATAGGAATACATTAAACTAAGAAGCTTTTGCACAACAAAGGAAACCATCAACAAAATGAAAAGGCTACTGAATGGGAGATGATATTTGCAAATGATATGTCTGATAAAGAGTTAATATCCAAAATACATAAAGAACTCATATAACTCAATATTTAAAAGCAATCTGATTTAAAATATGCAGAGGACCTGAATATGCATTTTTCCAAGACGTACAAATGGCCAACAGGCACAATGAAAGATGCTTAACATCACTAATCATTAGGGAAACACAAATCAAAGCCACAATGAGATATCACCTCACATCTATCAGAATGGCTATTATCAAAAAGACAACAAATAACAAGTGCTGGCAAGGATGTGGAGTAAAGGAATCCCTCATGCACTATTGGTGGGAATGTAAATTGGTACAGGCACTATTGAAGACAGTATGGAGTAAATAGTAAATGTACTGTGGGCAGGCATAGTCTCTTACTCTTTTCTTTATCTCCTGACATTCAGTGCAGTGCCTTTTACTTAGTATGCACTCAGCCAGTAAGTGCATGAGTGAATGAAGAATGGATGAATGAACAAACAAAGGAATAAACAAATTAGTTGGAGAGGTTAAAGAACAGGACATCAGTGACACTTATAGTCAGCCGGGAAAGTATAACTAGGAGGAATCATGCCATTCCACTATTTTATTGTAAGAGGATTTTAATATTTGGTCAGTATGACTAATATTGTTATAATTAATTAAGACCAGAGTTTTCTATGATCTAAAAATAAAAACTGATGACTTTTTTGGTGAAGTCTTTCTTTCCCTACACATATAGGGAAAGAGATTATGACTATTTAGGAAATGATAAGAAATAGAAACAATCAAAACCTCTAATACCAAGGACTTCCAAGAGCTTCTATCTGATGCCATACCTGAAATTTATAGCAGTAGAACCAAAATAAATTAGATAATTACCATTTCCCCAAATAGGGGTTGAATATGTACGTTTTCTCTTATTAGCTGCAAATGGTAGTGGGAAATGTGGAGGGAGGGAGGCACGAAGAAGATTTTCTTCCTCCCTAACAAATTTGTCTGTGTTCAAAGTCACGTTACTAGTCTTCCTACCCTTCATGGTTGCCCAGTCATTTGAAAACATGTGAGCAATCTTGCCCTACTTAGCTCTTAAAAATCATGGTCGCTGAAGATATGTATTAACTACAAAGGGAATGATGGCACCTTTATAGTGGAGAAACCCAACAGACACCGCTTTAACCAAGTGATCAAGGTTAACATCACCAGTAATGGGACATACTGACATCATGAACCCTTTGATATGAAACACTGAGAAGGACACAACATCACTCGGTGGCATTCTTGCCAAAAATGCTAACCTCAATCTGATCAGGAGAAAGCACCAAACAAACACAAACTGAGGGACATTCTAGAAAATTACTGATCAGTACTCTTCAAAAGTGTCAAGGTCATAAAAGAGAAGGAAAGACTGAGGACTGTCACAGATTGGAGGAGACTAAGGAGACATAACAATTTAATGATATATGGGATCCTGGATTGAATCCTAGACCATGAAAAGGACTTTAGTGGAAAAATTGGTGAAATCTGAATGAGGTCTGCAGTTTAGTTAATAGTACTGTACCAATGTTAATTTCCTGGTTTTGATAATTGTACTGTGATTAGGTAAGATGCTAACAATTAAGAAAAGCTGGGTAAGGGTTATGTGGAAACACTCTGCACTAGTTTTGCTAGTAAATCTAAAGTTAGTTTTTCTGAAAATCTAAAATTAGCTCAAAATAAGCTAAAAAAAATCAGATGCCACCTCAACATCAATGGACGTCTTTCAGAGATAAGTAAGTAGAGACACATTGTAGAGTGGCCAAAATAGGAGTAGTCAGGACAATGTGACTTAACATGGAGTCATCTGTAATTTTCCTTTATCCAGTCTTAACTAATGGTATCCATCATTAGTATTACTCCACATATCTATCCTTTCAGTCTGCTAGGTGCTATAGTGCTCACTGTCATTATACCATCTGATTTTAGTAACTTTAATTGGTTACATTACATGAGTTTGAAAAATGCAAAGAAAAACTCAAAAAGTTTTGAAAGCACTGCCATCTGCTCCTAAGAGTGCTATATTTCCCTTTTTTTTCTGATTTTCACTGTCTACCAGACCAAGAATATGTTTGCCATCATCATGTCATTCTAACTTCAGTGGTAAGGAAGCTTACCACTTATTTTTAAAGTGCTCCAATATTTTTGGTATTTTAGTGTGAGATATCAGTTGGTCTGACTCCATATACAAACAAACACAAAACACACCTCCTAACCACCCTTCCCCCGGTTTGTCTTATCTCCATTCTCTGGGAATAGAATTTTTAGAAACAATCTTCACCACAATATGGAAAATACTTCTGGTTTCCAATTGTCAGTTGCCAGAGAGTTGAGGGCTTATTCTGTAAGAACCTCCTTAGTTTTAACAAAAGCAATTAGGACTTTTCCAACTTGAGAATAACCTTCTTTGGACTGATTCAGATTCCAAAGCTGAAGGGAAATTCACACTAAGCAAGAAGTGATTTTTATCTGGACTCCTGTTAAATGGAGTTAAATAATAAAATGCATATGAAAATTCATAACTTTTAAAAACTGAAATGTAGGTTGCAGTTGTATATATGTTTATATACTATATATGCAATCAACTACTGTATATATACAGCATATATACAATAGTTGGTTGCAGTTATAAGGAGCCAAACATCAACTTATCTTGCATAATGTTAGTCTCTGTTTTTTAGTAGGGAATTATACAGCCTTAGTTATGAATCTGTTCACTTGGTTGCCTTTAGTATGTCAGAATTCCTTGAGCCATAACCTAATATATAAGAGTTGGGAAGTGAACGATAGGGTTCATAGGGTTATGAGATATGGAATAAGCATCAAGAGACTTACTTCAATAGCATGAAAGGAATGATATGGCAGAGAGACTAATTGTTCTGGAATGAGGAACTTGCTGATGAATATGGAGGAGCCTTGAAGAGAGGTAACAAGGATACCCATGGAGAATGAGCCTTCATTCCCCCAGCAAAGTGGCAGAAACCTGTCTCCAAAGTGGAAGGGAGGGAAGAAGTTGAAGGAGGATGAGAATGCAGAGAAAGTGTGAGATGGAATGGAGGAAAGCTGAAGAAGCTAACAATGTATGATTTCTGTTCTTTCCTAACAAAGTCAGATAAGAGTGCATGTGTTGGGGAGACAGGGGAAGCAAAGAAGGAGGAGTTCAGGGCTTCAGGAGAATGGACTCAGCACCATGGAGATTGGCATTGATACCAGTGATATTGATACCAGTGATAAGCTTGCTGGAAAACAAAAAATGGCACCCCACATTAATTTGCAGTAGAATCATTATCTAAGCTTTGAAATTCTCTCTAGCCACCCTAGGTATATTATTTATGATTTCCCTGCAATTCTCTTATTTCCTTTCTAATGAATTTTAAATAAGTTTACATTTACTCTAAGAAATAACCATTGGCATTTCCTCAGCAAAGTCTAAATGTATTTGTTCCAGTCCAGTTTGCAACCTTCCCTATCTTTGTGCCTACTCTAGTTTCACAGCTGTTGGCTATACCTCTCAATTTCTTCCCTGCCAAGAATTGTGTTAAGGCACTATTTCAACCTTGTTCTATTCATTCGTGAAAACAGGGAAGTTTACTTCTTCCCTATAAACAGCATATAGGCTTTCCTATAATTTTAAAGACTGTGTTTAAAAGTGAATTTTTGTTCATGGAAGACCTGTAATCTGGCAATGAAAGTTGAAGGTGGGGTAGGCTGGGGCAGGGGGATAGATGAATAGTCAGATATAAAGAAATTCAATTTGATTTGGTCTTTCATTTCAATAAGGTCTTTCTATTTAAATTAAGCTTCACTGTAGCTCTTCTCTGGCCCTTTGCTTTACACTCTCCTCATTGAGGTCACCATCCTTGCTGATGACTCTCCTATTACCCTGGTCTCTATTACACTGGTTCCCTAAACCCCAATGACCTCCATCTCCATTGCATTTTAGTCACTCGTTATACTTCTGAAACTGTCATTTCTCAAAAAGTCTCTAAGAACCCAAACTCTCAAATTCCTCCTCTAGCTCTACAATTCCCTCTCCTACATCCTCACATAAATGAGCCTGAGCTTAAATCTTCTTATGACTGCTTCCTGGTCGTCCATCCTTTCCAGTTCTTCTATCTTGTCACCCTAACTTTTAGTTAACAACTTTAATTGAGCATGTTCTAGGTGCAAAAACCCCAAATGTATAATGCCTTATTCCTTTAATATCTGTGTTTTCTGCTTTTCCCACTACACTGACTGTATTGCTAAAAGGCTCAACACTTTTCCAGTCGGGTCCACCACAATTCATGACATTTAGTCTCAGATAGACCTTAACTGCTGTCTAGAAGCTCTTTTATTTTCTGTTCATATGAAAGGTTGGAAAGTGCCTCCACAAAGCTTCCATCCTACCTGATTTCCACTCACACTTGGAATCATACCTTGAGACTACAAAGGCTAATACTTTGGGCACAGCATTCCTACTTCCCCTGTCCCCACTTCAAAGTCTCTCTGTACCTCAACTTCTCTTTTTTCCTGTTTCTGAGGAAGAAACATCTCTGCTTGCTACCACTGTCACAGAGCTCCAGTCCATCACGGAAAAAGATAATCTGCCTAAATTACAACACTAATCCACTGACTTTGGAGTAGAGTCCAAACACGTTAGTCTGCCATTCAAGGCTCTCTACAAGATGATCCAAATTTACCATTCCATAATAGCCTCCTGTCAGCTCCCTACATAACATTCCCTAAACCGCCATTAAACTGAACTAGTTGTTCTTCCCCAAAGGTGCCTTGCATTCCATGCCTCCATGCCTGGTAGAGTCAAGGTATGATCTTCCATTTATGTAATCTGAGTTTAAATCCTAACTTAGCCTCTTGCCAGCTGGGTAACCTTAATCAGGGATATAGAATCAGTGATCCTCAGTTTCTTCCCTAGCTACTTGTGAGAAGCAAATCAAACAATGACTATTGCAGCACTTGAGAAAGTGCATAATGCTATTAAAATGTAAAGTATTTTTCATTCAATAAATATTCATTTAGCACCCACTACTTGCCAGGCGTTAGAACTACTGCCATTCACGTCCCAAATTAATGGTACATATTTAAGGACACAGAACCAATCTGCATCCGCTGATCAACGTAAACAGAAACAACCAGCAGAATCAAGACGTAAAGAAAATGCACATAAGCTTGAGGTTTGGCAATATTGTTGTTGAGAAACATTATTTGTGGACGGGTTGATGGCCAGTTTCAGCCCCAAACCATTTTCCTTTAGATTTTACATCTTTGTTGCTGCTTTTCTGGACACCACAATCAATTCAGATCAATAACCTAAATAATGCAATTGTGAAAGCTTAATAGAAATAGGAGTAGAATCTATTCCTTTCATTCCTCAGAATGCGAATCTCTGGTTTAAAAAAAATATATTGCTTTAAGTAAGCCCATGTCTTGAATCTCTTCATTCCATGCCAGATGGAATGTTCAGGAGCAGATTGTACAAGCAAGCTTGCAAGGGAACGTGGTCTTGTAAATATAGCTTCTCTTGGTGATGGCTGTGACTCTACTTGGTAAAGAGAAGACCTTACTGGAAAGGGTTTTTTCACTAAAATCACCAATACAAAAAGCACACACCAAAAAGTACATTTTCTCCAGTACTGACAGACTTGTTGTACTAGTGCCAATAAAATGATTGTTGATTTCCAGAGTTGGGGGGTAGGGGAAGCGGGTGGACCGAAAGCTACCCAGTGAACAAGCTGTTTCTCTTTCTCTCTCCTCACCCCTCCTTTTTAAAAAATCCAAAATAGAAATTTCAAAGCCTGAAAAACTTCAAGGCAATTTAATTTAAGTTGCTTCCCATGACTTTAAACACTGAATGTTCACACCTACGTCAGTACTACATTGAGAACCTCCCACTCAGAGACTGTATTTAGGAAAGAAAGGATGCTGTGGTCTGAGATGAGGCCTAGATTTGAGGGATCCTGAGTTCTTAGACGAGTTATTCAGCAAGACTCCAGAGTTCAGCAGTTTTAATTCTTACTCCTCAGTGAAGAGTCAGGTCAGTTTCAGGAAGTTTTCCTTTAGTGGTAATCATTAGAGATAAAAATGTTTATTATAACATAAATACAATAAAATCCCTGTATGACCTGCTTCATCATTCACATATAGCCTGCTTCATACAATGGGTTTTTTTCCTAAGTATCTGGATACACATTGAGTTTTAGCCTTCAGGACTCTCCTGATATAATCCTGAAGGATAGACATTGCTACTTCTCGCCACACTTACGTACTGACAACAACCC
This sequence comes from Neophocaena asiaeorientalis asiaeorientalis, assembly GCF_003031525.2. NCBI lineage: Eukaryota > Metazoa > Chordata > Mammalia > Artiodactyla > Phocoenidae > Neophocaena > Neophocaena asiaeorientalis. The sequence continues at coordinate 2,028,653 of NW_020172638.1, forward strand.
GTGCTCCATTTTCTTTAACAGTGTTTGTACCTTTATTAGTTGTCAATATATAGTATGGATTTACTGATTATCCCTTTTCTGGGAAAGAAAATTTTGGCTTTAGTGTTTAAGCCAAATTGCATATCTGGCACGTTATTTTACACCCCACCATTTTCATGTTTTTTTAGCTTAAGCCAAGCCAGGTGAGTAGGCGTCATCCAAGATAAAATCTTGCTGACTTTTTTTCTCCAAAGAAAAGCTAGTGAACAGGAGGTGATAAACGCTATGCTTCCTACTCAGACTCTGTCACATAAGATGTCATTTTTTATTTTAATTATATTCTTTGCCAACTCAAAGAGGCAAGTAATTTTACTGCATATTTTCCTACCTTTGTTAGAGTTCCTCACAAGCATCAGTGGAAGGGCTTTCATTTGTTGTGCCAGAGCTGGTCTTAACATCCAATTGCAAACCAATCTCTTAGCATCCTGGAGAAAGAAACAGATTATTTGTTGTCAAAAAAGCAGAGCAAACAATTACTAAAATGTAAGCCAAGTATGAAAAATGAAACAACTTTTCTGAAACAATATCGCAACTTGAGAGAGTTTTTATTTTCTTTTTAAGAACAAAAGCCATACACTTTATTCCTCTCAAGTAGTAGCATTGACCAAAGGGGTTAACATAATACAGGCATCAGCAGAAAGATGCTGGAAACAAAGGAGAAACCAAGAGCTCATATCTCAGTTGGATTTCCAAGAATCAGAGCCTTCCATGAGGATCCTATTGCCAGTTGTGTATTGGGGAGGCACAAGGACCACTGACAGAGTGAAAGGAATATGGGAAAGGAAAGGCAACCCTTTCAAGGAGAAGGTCTATTATTTAGCCAACTACCACAGTGGACAACTGGAGCTTAATCCTGAGAGAAGACTCAGGGAGATGCTTTAAAATATATGTCTCAGAATTATCATACCCAGGGGACCAAGGGAGCTGGGGCATTTATACCCCAACTTCTGGCAGTCATTGGTTGACAGCTACTGAAGTGGATGAGGGGCAGTAGCTATTTCATCACTGTTTCTCATCTGTCTTTCCAGTTTCAGAAAAAGCCCTCAGGCCTAGAGATGCAGACATTGGTAGCCGGAGGTGGGCTGGAGCATGCTAGCCAATGAGGTCCAAAGGAGAGAGCAGCAGACTGACAGCATCTGCTATAGCTCCCCTTCTTACTGAATCATGATACCCTCAGACAGAGGATGTTGTACTGGTCCCTGTCATGGGACCTCCAGCTAAGGTCACCAGATTTAGAAAATAAAAATACAGGATGCCTAGTTTAATTTGAATTTCGGATAAACAACAAGTCATTTGTTAGTATATGCTTTATATTCTTTTATGAGATGGTCAGTCAGGTATGTCTACAAGAGGAGACAGGAGAGGCTCAGGAAAAAACAAAGTCTATTATATTCACAGATCCCAGAGACAGGAGACATTGTACACTGGTCAAGGCCACATAGGAAAGATACCAGAGTGGTCAGGAGGCAGAAGTCAGGGGCAAGGGAAAGGTTTAGGTCACAGCCTTTATTAGGGTTTCCACAGGAAAGGCAAAGCAGGGCAGAGTGAACAGTTTAAGATTGGCTAGGTTGAATAATTTTGTTGCGCTTCAGGCTATAGAGGTAGTACCTAGCTGCCTGGCATCTGACCTGGGATGATTAAGGCAGAGGAATATGGTCTTGTGGTGTGTACAGGCCAGAGAGAGGAGTGATGGCTCTGGATTTGTTAGTTTGCGCTCAAAAACACGCTCTGCCTAGGCCCTTTGCAATGCCTAAGAATTGGCTAGCTCAGGAAGGGGCAACCTCTCCCAAGCCAGAAAGGTTTTTTGTAGGATGTCAAAACATCGTAATATACACAAAATTAAAGATATTTACAATACAGTATAAGTATGTCCATGACAAAAAATGATTTGTTGTTTATCTAAAATTCAAATTGAACTCATTGTCCTGAATTTTATCTGGCAACTCTACCTACAGAAAGACGTGACAGGGAGGGAGAACAAAGTCAGCATGTCTAAGAGTGAGGAGTGGTACACTTGCACTACCCCCCCCTTTCCTGTATCTCCCACTTGTCATTTACTGAGGTGAGACACCTTTGCCTTCTGTGTGAAGAATGGAGGTAGTAGGACCCTGTTGAATGTATTTGTGGAGGAATGAGGGACAGGTATTTGGTCCTAGAAGCAAACAGACGTAAGTCTTTTTCATGATGATAAAGACATTTACATACAAAGGCTATAGGCACCAGTAAATAATAAAAGATGCTCACACTTACTGAAACAGTTTTTATGTGAGGCACTATTTTACATGATTTACACATATTGTTCAATTAATCTCACAACAATATTTTGAGGTAGGTACTGTTATTATCCCTGATTTTCAGATAAGGAACATAAGACAGAAAAATCAAGTAGCCTGCCTAAAACTATATAGCTATAGAAACTATCTCCAGAAACCATACTTTTTTTTTTTTTTTTTTTTTGTTTTGGCCAA
>NW_020172638.1:2031171-2086308 GCF_003031525.2 Neophocaena asiaeorientalis asiaeorientalis
TAGACCAGAAACCATACTCTTAACCACCATGCTAAAGAGACAAGAAGGGGATAGTTGATGAGAAACAGGATAAGAGATTCACAAAGGAAATGAATGTGAGAAACATTGTAAGGAAAATGGAAAAGGAACTCTGAGCAGTTCCTCAGGATTCAACCTGAGGATTCCAGATCCTTTGAACAAACTAAAGAAGAAGAAAAAAAACCAAGACTAGAAAAAGAAAACTGATAATTATCTAACTCCTTTTCCTGCCACAATAAAAAAGACAAGTTAAGAAGAAAAGCCACGAGGCCAATGGGATCTAAACATGTACTATAGGTGAGCTAATGTAGATCTAATTGCCATTATTGCTACTGTAAAAATGATAAATGGTGTTTAACACAACACGATAAATATGAGTGATAGTTAGCAATGTTTTTTTACTAAACTCACCTTTTTTGGGGGTAATGAATTTGCAAATGCAAACAAGATGTCTACAAAACGCCAAAAGCATGATGAGGTGAAGCTGGAAAAGATGTAGTTTTATAAGAGAACCCCTGAGGATAATAACATTCTATTTCACCTGTGAACAGAAAATAATTCTGGCTAGAAGCTAATGAAAGTTCCACACCTTCCAAATAGCCAAACTATGTCCTTGAAATATGATGTTCTCTTAGCAACTAGGGATATGGTGTAGTGAGATCACACAGGGTGTTATTTGGTATCCAGCCCTAGCCTCGATGTGGCATGGGGGCAAATAATAGCAGCAGAAAAAGCCAGCCTGGAAAACAATCATTTAAGTGTTCTCTGGAATCAAAGGTGTTAGAAAGTCTGGAAGAGACAGAGGTTAGATTGCAGATAGCAACATCTTCCAATGGCCAACAGAGAGAAGAGAGCTCACAAAGGAAACAGCACGGGAGGCACAGCTGCAAATCCATTTCTTCTGGCTCTCCATCGGAATAATGAAAATGGAAATATCAAAATGAATTCGAGGCTTCCCTGGTGGCGCAGTGGTTGAGAGTCCGCCTGCCGATGCAGGGGACACGGGTTCGTGCCTCGGTCTGGGAAGATCCCACATGCCGCGGAGCGGCTGGGCCCATGAGCCATGGCTGCTGAGCCTGTGTGTCCGGAGCCTGTGCTCCGTGACGGGAAAGGCCGCAACAGTGAGAGGCCCGCGTAGCGCAAAAAAAAAAAAAAAAGAATTCGTTATTTTTTGAAAAAATATCTTTTCTGGCTCTGTCCAGTGAAGAAGTCTGGAGACAATGACACTGAGTGGCATTGAACTTACCCGATGATCAGATTTGGTGTCTAAATGCCATTTCTCTCTGAGAGGAAACAGGGTTCTTTAGAGAAATGGCTGGTTATAGGTCTGGGGCAGGGATAGTATGGGAGTGAGACTGAAATATTTTGCTGTGCCAGAAAGCAAGAAAGCACTCAAAGAGTATTGGAAGGACATAAGAGCCAACTTGAAGGAGCTCCTACTGGGTAAATTTGAGATAATTTGAGCATCAAAAAGAATAATGGCCATAAATTATTATAATGCTGAATAAATAAAAATCCATGGGCCCAAGTGATGCTCAAGGAAAAGAAAGGGAGAAGGAAATGCTCTTTTCTGCTGAAGGATGTAAGCTAATAAATATAGAAGGACAGACGAAAAGAGAAAATCATGCTTTTGTAACCATAATGTAATAAACAGTTGGTACAAGAATGTTAAAGCCATTGGGTAAAGGGTTATTGAGGAACAGGATGTTTGGATGGTGTAAAAATATCACTCTTGGATTACTTAGTAATTGCAGAAAATGGTTTTCCTTTTCATTGGAGGGATCTGGTGGACCAAATGAAGCACTCATCTATAAAATGGACATATTAATAGTAGCTACTTCAGAGAGTGTAAAAATTAAATAAACCAATCCATACAAAACACATACCACTGGACCACAGAGTTAGGGCACAATAAGCTAACACTATTATAATAACAATAATTCTTATTCATATTATTTTATCTAAGCTAAAGGCCAACCAAAGGCCTAGAGTCAAAGCAGGTCAAATGGTTTACTTTTCTTTATTTTCTACAAAGACACTAACCAAATCAAAAACCATAGTAATTGGATGGCTAATATCAAAAAGTGGCAAACTCAAGAGCATAGATCCAGAAGCAGAGTGCCCCAGTATCTAGAGTGAGCTTGTGTAGACAGTTGACTCCAGACCTTTCCAGAGTGGAGATGCTTTTCAGTTTTTTTCTAGAAAGAGATGCAGACTTTTCACCCTCCTCCCTTCCCCACAACAAAGAGACAAGAAGGAGTAAAGAGATTCAAAGAGAGAAAAAGATGGCTGAGACTTTTCCCAGGTGGCAGCATCCTTAGTCCCCTTGACCACTACTCCTCTAAGGAAGAAAATGCTTTTGAAGAACTGAAGTGGGTATCCAAAAAGAATATGATGGTTGAAATTTCCCCTAAGAGAAATGCAGCCCCAGTTCACTTCTGCCGAGATACCTAGAAGAAGATTATTTTAAAACATTATGGACATATTACTCCAGTGCAAGCTAATTTATTTCCCTCCTGCTAAGCCTTCACCCCCTAGAAAATGTGTCTGGATGAGCAATTGTGCCCCTTGAAGTTCATCTGCCCTCAGCACACTTCATTACTTTGGGGGAAGCTGAGGTGATAGTGATGGAGCCAGTAGGAGTTTGCTGTGAGCCTCTCTTGGCTAAAGCCTAGAATAGCAGGTGTTGTTGGGCCTTACACTTGTAGTGAAATCCTGCCTGAATGAATTCCATTACCAGCATCTGCATCTCTTTGCCAGAGAGCTTTCTCTAGCAACTTGGGCCAGCTCTGCCTACCGCACAACAGGTCAGAAGTGCTAGAGAATCAATACCTTTTGGAACAGTCCTCAATCCATGACAAACAGGACTTGGAGTATTTATTCCCCAGATTTCTAACCCCTTGTGTAGGGTAACTGTAAGGTATGTATTCTACACTGGTTTCCAGAGTTCTCCAATGGGATCAAGCACTAGTTCCACACAATGATGTCTTACTTGATAAAACACACCTTATTGGCTGCCTTTCCTTCCTTGTCTCACCTCCCCACTCCTTTATTGTTGTCTTCTGGGACCACCTACCTAATAAGCTATTTGTGCCAGAATCCTTGTCCTTCTGGAAGAACACAAATTATGATGCCTGACTAAACCAAAATGACCACTTCTAGAGTCACAAATGAACTGTGTGACCAAATCAATAATGGAGACTAGTATAAAAAGCTACATTGAAAATGATCATCTATAACCTGAGAGAGGATGGGGAACCTTGGGAGAAGTGTCTTGGAGCTTCTTGTTGCTATATATGCTTACGTGAGTGGCTAAGGGTGGTTCATAGTCTATCTCGAGCAACGTTAATATCCTTATATGGGACAATACTCAAAACATGTGCCAACTGCAATAACATAAACCTTGGAATAGGGTCCTGAAAGATGTCAGGAACAGTGGGGACCAGAGCAGTTGTAGAGGGAGCAACTGCTCAGAGTTGGTTTCTGAGCCATGGGCATTTACTAACCAGTAGGGTAATATTTCACTATTTTAACAACCAGTACAGCCCTACTAGTGAATACTGACTGAATATCAGTCCTATTCTAAGGTACTGAGATAATTTTTATGACATTGGTTAAATGATAGATTCCCAAGGTTTAAAAAAAAGTAGGATCCTTATTATCAGCTCCTCAAGAATAACTGCAAATGATTCTGCAGTACAATCTCTGCCTAGTGTGTGGTTTGAGAATTAAGAGTTTGGGCATAATAATCACTTCATGGGCTATAAATTTTAAAAGAATTATCCTACAGCAAAATACACTGAGTACTAACACCAAAATAACACGTTTTGGTTTTTTTCTTCAAAATGACCTAAGGGTCGTTATTACAAATATAAATTGCACTGTTTCATAGATATGTTGGAAAAACAACTGTAGAACAGATAACAGCATACTATATACCCCATTTTTTTACAAAATAATTATAATAAAACATCTGTATAACTTAGAAAGGCATTTTTGAGTACATTTCCTTTCCCTAGAATAGTTGCAACCATAAGGGAATTGTTTTTTCAAATCTGAAAGAGGTATTTTAAACATATCTCTTACAGGGTTAACAATAAATGTATAAATTCAGCTAGAGATGCTGTTTCTGTTACAGGGTAATGTCAGAGTGCAGGATATAGGATAAACCTGATCCAGACTATATGAGGGATTATTTTATGAATGCTTGGTCTATATGGAAGAAGCCTCAAAAAGCATACCTACAGCTTCAGGTAACAATTAGGTCCTAATGAACCCTTTTAAAGTAAATCAATTTTCAAAAATAATAATAATAATAATAAGGTTAAAAAGTAAAGGCTGTCTTCCAATCCTTTCCTTTAAAACTGAATATGATGGGCATTCAGGGCAAAAATACCAATAAACATCAAATAACTATAATAATTATATAACTATACAAATGTTCTAGAGATAGTATGAGATTAAAAAATATTTTTTAAAAGAATAAGGTTGCATCAGAGATTTTCACCAAAAGCAGGCTCTGCTTCCAGAAAAGATGGTGACATAAGCTTGAGTGTCTAATCCTTCTTTTTGTTTCCTATATGTTCCATATATCTTATGTTTTTTCCTCTCTTTCTTGCCTTCTTTTATGTTGAGTATTTTTATTTTCTTTCTTTTATTGCTCTTTAGCAGTGCATTAATCTCATACTCTATTAGTGTTTATCCTAGAAATTACAACATCCTTGACTTATTAAAGTCTAATGAAAAGTGGTACCACTTCCCAGAAGATACCCCTTTCACACCTTTTGTGTTGTTATATATTTTAATTCTAATTATATTTTAAATCACATCAAACATTATGCTTTCATGGATTTTGGTTTTCAGCAGTTTTACTATTATATGCCTCAATATGATTTCTTTGTACTTTTCCTGCTTTGGACTTCTAGAGTTTCTTGAATGTACAGCCTGATGCCTTTTATCCATTTTCAAACATCACTTCTGCTCTGTCTTCTCTCTTCTCTCCTCCTGGAACTTCAGTCATATTTATTGGTGGAAAATGAAATAAATGAAAAGTCAAACTATTTCATCATGTCCCATATGTCTCTTATGCTCTTGTCTATTTTTCATCCTTCTGTTCTATGTGCTTCAGTCTAGATATTTTCTTCTCTATCTTACAGTTTATTATTCTCTTTTCAGCTGTGTCTAATATGCTATTAAATCCATATCTTAATTTCAGAGATTTCATTTTCAATTACTTGAATTTCCATTTGATGATATTTTACATTTTCCATTTCCCTGTTAAAATTCATGTTGCCATTTAAATTCTTGAAAATATTAATCACAGCTATTTTAATGTCCATGCCTGGTAACTACTTTTTCCAATTTTCCTTTGTATTTATGTTTCTATTATTCTTTGGTCAATTTATGTTTTGTGCATGACTGGTTATTTTTCATTGAATGCTAGACATTATGTATGAAAAATTTAGAGATAATATGAGGCTCTAGATGATGTTATATTTCTCTAGAGAGGATTTAGTCTTGCTTCTGGTAGTCTAAAAAGACCACTTTAATCCAATCAAAGATTCAGCTGATTCAAAGGTGAACTTCTGACTTTGTGAGAGCTGCTCTATTTCTGACGTATCCTAACTCTTAGGCAGCCCTTTGGGATCAGAACTTAAGACCAAGAGTGTTTAGCTGGGCTATGCCTCCACTGCCTTTCCTAAACTCTAGTTTTTGTCCCCCAAACTACCACAACCTCTATTTCTCCTCTCCAGCCTTCTTTTCTCTCCGGTATCTTAGCTCTGCATGTCCTTTCTGTCTTGGTGACTCAGGTGCCTTCAAAAAAATGTTTCTCATTTTTCATCCAGTTTTGCCAGCTCTTCTCTTCAGGTTGCTTGTTCTGAAACAAGCTAGTAAGTTATTTCTGGAAACAGAACTCCTCCCAATTGGCTTTTTAGTCTCTCATCTTGAAAATGAGTAGACAGTAAAAATATACCCAATTCTGAAAAGAAGTTGAATATGGAAATAAAAACATCAAGTTATGCATCTTAAATATATACAATTTTAATTTATCAATTATACTTCAATAAAGCTGAAAAGATGTGCTAGGGACGTTTAATTTCCACATGGAAAAATAATAAAGTTGGATCTACTGTCCACAGTCAGTTCCAGATAGCTTAAGAATTTAAAACTGAAAGACCAAACTTTTACAGGAAAAAATAAAAGAGTATTTAAAAAAATATATATAATTTGAATATGGAAGAGAGAGACCAAAACCAACAAAGAGAAAAAAATGCAACCAAAAAAAAAAAAAACCCAAAACAACCCCATACACTATGCAAATAGAAGTTCAATAAACCATCATAACATCCTAGAGAAATAAGAGAAGATTTTATACCCATGAAATAAGAAAGAATGATACAAAAATTATTTATAAAAGAGTCAAATTATAAAAGACCAACTCACAGAGTGAGAAGATTTTAAAAGGAAGTAAACTCACTTGCAGTAGTTTTTCAAATCAAGCATTTTGGAAACCCTAAAAATATCAGAGTCAAATGCATGTATATGGTCTGGAAGTCATCTAACTTAAAGAAAATATTCACCATGTATTGGTTTTTACAGTCTTAGAGGGAGAATCAAGATAAAAACTAAGCAACGGATTTCAGTGACTAACGATTAGTAATTAAGATATCAAAACTTGTTCAGATATAAATTTATGATAAATGAATACTTTATTAAATATTAACCCCTTGCTATTTGGATTTTAGAAACTATATTTTTATAAAAGACACAAATATATAAAATGTATGATCTAATATAGCAATCTAGATACCAAGGTAATTGAAAATCTGACCCTTTGAACATTGCTATACTAGAGGGATATTACTTCTTATGAAAACTTGTCCAAATTTTGGTCATTCTGGTATCTAAGAAGATATAACAGCAGCATAAATAGTAACCTTTAGAGCCCTAACCTATAAAATAAAGAGAAATTCCCAAAACTGTACTAATGATCTGTATTCAGCCAGATAGTTTTCAATCTAATACTCCTTTGATCACAGGCAAACAAAATGTAAGCTTCTAGTCTCAAAATCTCATAAGAGACTTTAAGAACAATATTTTCCTTTTCCTTTTCAGCTTTGACTATTAATCACAGAACCTGTAGTGTTCAGAAACAATACAGGGAAACTACTATTTGAAACATATCCTTAACATATAACATTGTGAAACCATATGACATAATATGATAATTAGTAAATGTATATTCTGAGCTCTTCAGCAAATCCATGCTCAAGAATTAAATTATTTCAAATTTATGTGCCATACAATATCATAATATGTTCCTTTTCTCACAAATGCAAAAGGGAAGAGGAACTTTGTTGTCATCTTCATCTACTGCCACCCTCAACAGCCTGTACTAAGCTTTGAGACTCTCCTCCTCCTTTACTACAGAACAATGAGTCACCTAGAGCTACATAACACTCACTTCCTAGGAATCCCTCATTTTCTCCTTAATCTCAAAAGTGCTTATTGCTTAAAGCAAAAAAGTTTTAAGGAAATATTCAAGACACAGCAAAAAGAAGGGGGAATGCACTTGTTCAAAGGAATGATGAGCTCTGTATGTATCAATGTGGAAAGACCTCTGAGATCTGTCATTATGTGAAAACATCAAGGAGCACAACAGTTATTTTAGTATGCTCCAATTTATTATTTTTTTCAAAAAATAAAGACTGTTTTACTAATTTTTCCATAAAATATCTCTAGAAGGAAACACACAATAAACTGGTGATAGCTGTTTCTTCTTGAGAAGGGAACTGAGCTGGAAAATATGGGTTTAGAGAGACTTCCTTTTCATTTTATCCTTTTGAATTTTATTTTTATTTTTTGGCTGTGCCACGCAGCACGTGGGATCTTAGTTCCCCAATCAGGGATGGAACCCACGCCCCCTGCAGTGGAGGCATGGAGTCTCAACCACTGGACTGCCAGGGAAGCCCCCACTGCCCCACTTTTGAACTTTTAAATATCGTTTCATATGTGTGTATTACCTATTCAAAATTATGAAAACAAATAAAATGAAAGCTTTTTGTTGTATTTAACAAAAAGGAGATGGCAAATAACCTTAGTATTGGCTGCTTTAGAGATATGGTAGGCATAGGAACCATATTGCAGTGGACTAAGGAGTAACACTGAAGTAAACAGAGACATTCTAGTGAGGATAACTTTTAAAGCACTTTGGTCCTGGACGGGAGAAGAGTAATAGGAGAGTAGCCAGAGGTGGACTTAAGGTCATGAAATTGAGGGGCTAAACATCCACATGGATATTGAGGTCACTCAACAGAGTAGAATACAGTGGGTAACTTATGTAAATAATCTCTAACCTTTATGCTTCTCCATCTAAATAAAGGCTAAGGGCATACCCAGTGCTCTGCAGGATCCAAGAATCATTGTTAATAGCTTCTTTACTGGAATCGGACAACCTGGCTTCTGTCTCTGCTAAACTGTGTAAGCTTAGGGAATTATTTCATTTCCCTGTAGCTCATTTTCCTCATGTGCCCATTTCATACAGATGCTGTGAGGATTAAATGAGTTAATAGAGGTAAATCACTTAGAACCATGCCTGGCACATAGGAAATGCTGTGTATACAAAATACCAAACACCATATGGCTTAAATGACAGAATATATTTTTTCACAGTCCTGGAAGCTAGAAGTCTGAGGTCAAATTGTAACAAGGATTGGCTTCTGCTGACGCTTTGCTCCTTGGCTTGTGAATGGCCATCTCCTCTCTGTGTCTTCACATGATTTGCTCTCTATGTATGTCTGTGTCCTAATCTGCTCTTATCATAAGGATACCAGTCATATTGGATTAGGGTTCACCATAATGACCTCATTTAACCTTAATTACCTCTTTAAAGACCCTATTTTCAAATACAGTCACATTGTGAGGTACTAGGGGTTAAGACTTTAACATGAATTTGGGGTGAACACAGTTCAGCCTGTAGCACTGCATGTTTGTGGCGGATGTAGTATTCAGTATAATGGCAGATACTTGGGTACACAGGAAATCAGTCATAATTGTATTAATATCTTAAGAGGATTAAAAGGAGGACCAGGAGTTTGGTAGATAATAGCAATGAGGAAAGGAAAAGAGTGGTTTAGCCTTTGGAAATTAAAAGGAATAATTATTACATTAACTTGATTCAGCCTGTATAAAATTATACATGGGCTCAAAGTTCATAATGGGAAACTTTAAATAAAAAAGCTGTGGACACAAGTAGTTTGTGCAGACAATACACTAAATGAGCCATTAGCTTTTATTTAGACAGAGAAGAATAAAGGCTGGGGAAGAGTTACATACCAGCTAGCATAAAATTTGAGTCAAATCGATATTTATGCAATATATTCTCATCATGAATTTAAATTTCTGTCTAGTTCTAATTACTAAAAGAGGCAGAGAAGTTTCCTATAACACTGAGAGATTTAAAAATAACAGTTCTAAGAACTGTAGACTTGTAACCTTGAGACAATCAATGTTTATTATCAAAAACTACATTTGTTAAGATGTTTGCACAGAAAGCAGGATTTGTTCCCTCAAGGTTGTGAACTTGGGAGGTTGAATTGCTGTAAACTATGGAAGGTACATTTAACATTGAATAACCACTGCAGGCTGAATTTACTCATCATCCTTGGAATAATCAACCTGCTTACTATGACTGCATTGATCTAGCTTTACTTACTTAGCCAGTATAAAAGTCTATGCAGATCCTTCCAACAGAGCATTAAAAGGATCATACACTATGATCAAGCGGGGTTTATCCCAGGAAGAAATTCAATTATCTGAAATATGTAATAAAAAATAATCAGTCCTCGATTGGCATTGATATATATACATTACCAAATGTAAAATAGATAGCTAGTGGGAAGCAGCCGCATAGCACAGGGAGATCAGCTCGGGTGCTTTGTGACCACCTAGAGGGGTGGGATAGGGAGGGAGGGAGGGAGTGAAATGCAAGAGGGAAGAAATACGGGGACATATGTATATGTATAACTGATTCACTTTGTTATAAAGCAGAAACTAACACACCATTGTAAAGCAATTATACTCCAATAAAGATGTTAAAAAAATATTACACTGAAATACAGATATCAAAAAAATTTTTAGAAAAAAAAGTCTATGCGGATTCTCTTAGAACTAGGAACATGTCTAAAGAGTCCTTGTGTTATTTTCTATGTAGAATAAATAAGTAGATATACAGAATAACTGAAAACAAGGCTGAATTTCATTCAGTATTCCATATAATGAGCCGATGGCATGAACATCAGTGGGATGTTTTTCTCCAAGAAGATGGAAAAACAATGTCCTGAAAGCAGCAGGGGAAACTGAAGAGGTGTGGGAAAAAGAGTAACCCCCACTTGAGAGGGTTTTTGGTGAAGCTGAGTTTTATGTGAGATCCCTTGCTCTCAGTTTCAACAAGGAGATGGAGGGAATGTCTAAGAAGAGGATGTGATTATGGAAACGTTGTAACTGAGAAATAAAATATTGCCTGCTGTATCAGTTAAGCAAAGGATGTCACAGTCATCAGTGTGGAGGCAGTGAGCCCTGAGGGAATTCAGGAAGGAAACAAAGAATACCTGCCATCTAGTAGCCATCAGGAACTGCAGCCACTCCCTACGGTAAGCCCTGAGGGAACTCAGGATGTGAAAACACAGGATACTGGCCCCAGATAGCTGAGGCGCATATCAAAGGAATGGTTTCAGTGAGCCCAGAGTCTTGCATCTTCCCATACATAGAAAAGCCCTAAATTCCTTAACTTGAGGTACCTAGTTTTCATTAATTAACAGTACTCTTTTGTTTCTACTACCTGCCCTTTGTTGCAAAGCTCCTCCTATATATCGTAGCTCCCCCCTCGCCTCCTCGGAGCAGTTTTTTCAGGGTTACCTGAGATGCTGCCTCCTGGGCTTGAAGTCCTCAGTATGCCCACCGAATAAAACATAACTCTCAACTTTTAGGTTGTGCATATTTTTTTAGTCGACATAACCATAGAAAAGCAAATTCCTGAAGGCTAAGGGGAAAGTTTTTGGAGGGTGAGGATCAGTGGGAGTTTGGAATAGACGTGAGAAGGCACAGAAAATTCTCGAAATGTGAATGGGGCAGAGGATGGTCAGAAGACTTAAGGCTTCATATACTGGGGAGGTGACCAAGGATAATAGAGATAAAGAGGTATGTGGATGTAGCTATCCATAATTCTGCCAAGTGAATCATTCCACTGGGGGATGGGATGGGCACCCAGGCATCAACCAAGATCCAGATGGATTGCATTTTCAAGACAACTCAAGTTAATGGGGAAGATTTCAGCTTTTGGAGGGTTAAGCTGAGTCTGCATTGATTGTGAAGAGGATAGGAGAGGATCTGGGCTCCAGGCTGTTGGAAATAGGCTCCTTGGGAGTGGGTAGAAGCCAAGTGGATGAATCGGAGGGCCTATGAGTTGAGGGATGCTTATGATCTAACTCAAGTCCAGTATCTTCTCATTAGGCTTGAATACTCCTGGTATGCCATATACAGATGCAGGGCCTTATTTACCAGTGTAGGGAGAAGGGTGTAGTTAGATGAAATATGAAAAGATGAGAGAAAGTAAGTTTTGGAAAGAACAAATTGTTGATTTATGAGTATGTTGAGTTTGGGAGCAAATGTGGCCCACTCAGGTGTAGCTGAGCAGCAGGCCATTGTAAGTGTAGCCTAGAGAGAAAAAAGGAGGGTAGGGAAATTAGAAAGCTTGCTAAGAAAAAGAGCTTCCACTTGTATTGATCCATAATGTGCCTGGAATGTTGGGTGCAGGTTGTATGTTGGTTTTTGTATTCTTTCTTCTGCTTCCTGCCTCACTTAGTTCTATTTATCCTTTCTTCAGTTTCTGTCTTCTTTTCCATTTGACCCTTTCCTTTATCCATCAAACATGCTTACGTTTTCATTTCCTAAATAAATCTTCCCAAGTTCTGGTTCTTCTGCAAGCTACTGCGCCACCCACCCACCCATTCTTATTTCAAAGTAAGAGGTGTATTTGATGCCTACATTTTATCTATCCTTGTACTTTTCAGCTCCCTGCAGTGTGGCTTCCATAACTCTGTGGGAAATGATCCTTGATTCTCTCTAACGACATCCTCATTTCCGAATCTCATAGCCACTTCCAAGTATTCATCCTCCTGACCTCTTGGCAGCATTCAGTGTTGCTGAGCACACTCTTTATTGATGTTCTTTCCTAGCCCTTGGCATCTCTTCTTTCTTCATTCCTCATTTTTCTCCCATCTCTTCTCTTTAAGCTTCACTGGAGCCTCTTCCCTCGTTTTATCTTAAAGTTAGGTGTTCTGTATGTTCTGTCTGTTAGATGCTGCTTCAACCCAAATCTGTGGGGAGGGGGGCTGCCTGAAAGCCTTGGGGAGCTCAGGGACACATTCAGCCATTGCCACCATGAATGCCACTTTAAGGACTCACTAACACCAACTGCTGCCACGACTATCAGTTGAAAGAGAAGCAGGAAAATTTTTATGTGAGTTTTTAACCTGATATTCAAATGACTAATAACATATCACTAAAATACAAAAGTTACAGAATGCTACCTGCCACTTAGCATTCTGCAACTCTCAGCTTCAAGCTCCCAAAGTTGGTTAAATGTGCCACTTTTACTGCCCTGTATTGTGATCTCTACTACATTCCTTCAAACCAAAGGTGGCTCCTGACAGGGTGTTGAAAATTGGCACCAATTAGTTATCATCAAACCTACCCTCCTTTGTCCCTCTCATGTGTTATCAGTGATAAGTAGCAGGCAAGTCTGTAGGACTAAGACAGGAGGGCATTTGTGAAAGGGAGCAGGTCATATTTTTAGCGTTTAGAAGCTTTACACATTTTCTCTGAACTCTCAAGCTTGGTACAAGCTATCAGTTCTGAGTTCCCAGGTGTTGCACTGCCTTTAGCACATTTTTTTTCTCCCACTCTGCTTATTTTCTCAGGCCACCTAATCTTCATCTCCAGCTCTGATTCCAGTCCTGGTCCCTCTACTGTGTTCCATATCCACACCTCCAAGTGCTGATTGGAAAACTGCACAGTTGTCCTGCAGGCAGCTTGACCTCATCTATAACTGAACCTATTTCCTGCCCCCTTGACCCTTCATTCTCTTTCCCCAATAAAAACACACTTATGGTCTTTACCTTGGCAAATAGCAACCATCTTCAACTCCTGCTTATCTCTCTCCAACCCCACCACACATTTCCAGTGATACTGACTCTTGGATGTTTCTCTCATCTGTTAACTTCCTCACACCCACTTCCACTGCCCTAGTTTCATGCCCCATCACTTACTGCCTGGACTTGCAATAGCCTCCAAATACTCCCCTCTCCAATCTGTCTTTTACACATTTATCAGAAATGTGTTCCTTAAAAAATAAATATATTCAGTCCCTGGGTAAAAATCTCTATTGAAGGCCTGTTGCATGCAGAATAAAGTCTAATGTCGTTAACCTGGCTTGCAAGATTGATCGTTATCTGGCCCCAAAATAATTTTCCCTTAGAGATTTTTTTTTTAAATTGGGGTAAAATTTACATACAGTGAAATGCACATATATTAATGGTACAATTTGATTAGTTTTGACAAAGGTACACACCCATGTAACCAATGCCTCAATCAAACTACAGAACATTTCTATCACTTTAGAAAATTCCCTTATGCCCCCTCTCAATAAATTTCCATATTCCCATAGATAAGCACTGTTCTAATTTTTATCATTATTGATTAATTTTATCTGTTAGCAACATAAAGTATGTATTCTTTTTTCAGTCAACATAATGGTTTTGAGATTCATGCTGTTTTATGTATTAGTAGTTCACTATTTTTTATTGCTGAGGAATATTCCATTGTATGATGAAACCACCAACTGGAAGTGTTTCCAGTTTGAGGCCTTGATGAATAAAGCAGCTATAAACATTTTTGTACAGATGTTTTTGTGGAGTTATGTTTTCATTTCTGTCAGTTACGAGTGGGAGTGGGATTGCTGGGTCGCATAGTAGATGTATAGTATGAAAGTTTATTAAACAGTCCTCCGAAAAGTGATTGTATCATTTTCCACTTCACCAGCAATATATGGGTTGCTCCATATCCTCAACAAAATTTGGTGTTGTCCGTCATTTTACTTTTAGTCATTCTAGTGGTTGAATTGTGATGTGAATCGCTCACTGTGGTTTTGGTTTCTATTTCTTTGATAATTAATAAATTTGAGCAGTTTCCTCTGTGCTTATTGGGCATTTGTGTATCCTTTCTTAAGTGTCTGTTCAAGTATTTTCACCATTTTAACTGAGTGGATTGCCTTTATATTGTTGCATTAAAAGCATTCTTTGTATACCTTTTCTGCAAACCCTTTGTCAGATATCTGTATTGTGAATACTTTCTGCCAGTCTCTGGCTTGCCTTTACATTTTCTCAACTGTCTACTTTAACAAGCAGAAGTTTTAAATTTTGATGAATTCTATCAATTTTTTTATGTTTATTGATTTCTGTGCCCTATTTAAAAATCTTTGCCTATCCTGAGATAACAAAATATTCCCTAGTAGCATTTTTCTACACATTTTATTGTTTTAGCTTTTGCGTTCACATCTGTGACACAACTTGAGTTGCTGCTTGCATATGACCTAATTATTGATGAGGTTTGGATGAGCCTACCATCTTGCTATTTGTTTTCTAATTGTCCAACCTGCTTTTCGTTTCTCTATTCCTCCCTTTCTGACTTCTTTTGGATTAACAAATATCTTTTATAATTCCATTTTAATTCCTGTATAATACCTCTTTGCATTTTTTTGAGTGCTTGTTTTAGAGCAGGATTTCTCAACCTCAGCACTATTGACATTTTGGGTCAAATAATTTTCTGTTGTGGGGACGGTCCTGTGCATTGTAGGATGTTTAGCAGCATCCCTAGCCTCTACTTATTATATGCCTGAGGAGGTTTGGTGGTGGGGGGGTTGTATGCTGGATATTGTAAATGATAAATTATATAGAGTCTAGATTACGTCATCTTATTTTAAAGGACATTGAGTGTTGTTCTGAAAATCTCTTTAATTACTAGTGGACTCTCTAGGTCCTGTTGGACTTAGTTTTATTCTGTTAGAGTGGGTCTTAACTTCCTGTCCCTTATTCTAGGACCTGGTCCTTTCTCCTGAGGTGTGGGCTTGTCAACTGAATGCCTGAAGTGCTCAGTGGGATCTCTCCTCTCTGGCTAGGCCAGAATGCCACTGTCTTTTAGCAGTGCATAACCTCTGGTATCTCCACTTAGCATTCAACCCAATAACATACAGTCTCTGATAAGCCTAGTGGACTAAAGCCCTGCCTATGTGCAGCCCAGCCTAGAACCTACGGCCATGTAAACTTCTGATGTCACCCTTCTTAACAGCTCCATTTTCTCTGGTATTCAGTCCCACACATTTCAGCCTCTTCAGCAGCCCAGAACCCCAGTTTCTGGCTCTTTAAGGAAGATGTTCTGCTTGGGCTCCACCTTCCAGTATGAGGCAAAAAAGTATTCTTAGGGAAAAAGCTGGGATTGTGGGATTCATCTTGTGTATTTTCTTTCTCTCAAGGATTACAGTATTGCATGGCCTGTTATTCATTGCCTGAAAATAGTTGCCACACAATATTTTGTCTAATGTTTATCTGCCATTGACAGGAAAGTAAGTCAAGGATCAATTACTCTGTAATGGCCTGAAGTGGAAGTTTTATAGTTTTTTACTGTTTAATTAAAATTGAAAACATATTTTTCTCTTGACATTAGTAACTGAACTAAAGTCATTATATTGGGGAAAATGGAAAGGATGGTATGATTTTGAAATTATGTTGACAAGACTGATTTAATAGATAAAATTAATTCTGAACCTGAAGATTCTAGTTCCAAATTTGTAGTTATTTGGAATTTAATAGACAAGACACAGCAATTATCAGAGAGGGATCTCCTTGTCTATCTCCTGCCTCTGATCTCTTCTTACCTATCATCATTTACACCTTAAAACTGCCAGTGGTTCTTTTGAGGCTCTTTGAATGAATGCAAACATCAGGTAGTTGCATCCAGCCTGCCCCCATGGAAGTGCCTCATTAGCTGGCTGCTCTTTGCTGCAATAAAGTCTTCTTTCTTCCTGCCCCTGGCCTCTAGTTCTCTTCTTTTTCTGAACTTCTGCACAGGATATCAGTATACAAAGCAGGATCTTTCTTTTTTGTGTGTCTGCAGTGCTATATTTGAGGGCCCATCCTGTCCAGAAAGTATTTTTCCTGAACAGTTCTATCCATTTCCCAAGATGTCTATTTATGTCTTCTTCCTTTAGCCTCAGCTGCTGAAAAGTCTGAGACCCAAATAATAAAGGTTTTTTTATTGCATTCTATTCCCTGATTCTATCAGGCTTACCTATTTCACACTTTTTACATGTCCTGCACACCTCCATAGCTGTTTCTTCTGGGATGACTATCTCAGGATGCATTCCAGGCCACTGCCCCTGGGCAATGTTGCCAAGGTCTATTACTGTTCTTTAAAAAAAAAAAATCTCCAAGTTCAAGTCACACTTTGATTTCTGCAGTGTCTTCTTTTGAGGAGATTAAAGAATGCACAGTTTAATGTTGAGGAAGCTTTCAGCAATGGCCCTACTCAGGAAGAAACCAGAGTTGTCCCTAAGCAGCAAATGCCCGGACATTGTGAGTAGAACACATTCCTTAGATATTCCAAAGAGTCTCTCTGCAGGAACAACATGTCAGTTACTGCCTCCTGGGGAAGTTCTTGATCTAAATAAATGCTGGGTGTGTGTAGAGATGTGGCTAACAAAACCCCCTTGTGATTTTCGTGCTTAGGAAACCTCATGTAGATTGTGCCCCTATGTTATACCTCGAGAACCCCAGGATTCCCCAAGGTAAAGATATAAACTGGACTTAAAAATGATTGTTGGTTGCATGTTTAAATCTGTGTTTCTGTGTTTTTATGTATGTATTTTGAAAATTACCTTCTGTCTACTACATTGCAATTTCCTTGAGGACAGTGATTGAATTTATTCTTTGACTAACAGGTTTCTGTCCTCCCTGTCAGCCTACTAAGCCCCTAATGTAAAGTTATACACCTGAGGCAATGAAACTTGCCGAACTCTGAACTGAATGATTTCTCTACAATTATTGTAAACCATTAGAAAAGCAACACAGTCATTCAAATCGGCTTTCTAGACCAAAAATGGTTTTTAAATTGAAAACATGGCCTGCAGAACTATATTCTTTAGGATTACATCCATCATTATAAAAGGGAACCTAAAGTTCTCTAAGAAATATAGATCTCAGGAGGAAAAATGTTTCCAGTGGTTAACTGACGGTGGAGTAGAAATGGGCATTCAAGCACAGGGGTAAGATTTAACTATTCCCATGCAGGTTTGAATCCCAGGTTTATCTCTTATTAGCTAGGTGCCATTGGGAATGATAATGTTGGACCCAAACGGTCTGCGAGAGATTCCAACTCACCCAAGAACCGCCAAGAGTCGAGAGCCGCTGCAACACGCAAGAGGTTTATTAGGAGCCGATGCACCGGGGTTCCCTGAACCTCACGCAGGAGGCCGATGGGGAACCCCTAAAAGCGGAATCACATACTTTTTATAGGTTTATTTACTCATAGGGCGGGTATATTCTCACGATGATTGGGTAAAGTGGTGACTTTTGAATTCATTGGCTTAGGAACTTTTGCCCCACCTTCTGGCCGTTACAGTTGTTCGTTCATTGTGGCGGTTAGGGCGTATACCTGTTACGGGCAACTGGAAAATTACCCGCTGGCTGGAAAGTCCCCGTCAACTGAAAAACTACAAGAATTGGTTTCGATAGGGAGAAGAATTGGTTTCGATAGGGAGGAGGAGTGGCGCACGATAGGGAGAAGAATTGGTTTCGATAGGGAGAAGGAGTGGCTCAAGAGGTCGGTTTACGGGAACAAGTGAGGGGGTGGAAAGTCCCTAAAGGCCCCACAATAAGAAGGTCTGGAACCTCTCCATTTACCCATCCTCAAAATGAGGACAGTAATACTTAATTTTCAGGTTTGTTTTGAGGTCTAAATAAGATGTGCTCCAAATATAGTACATAATCTTAAGCCTCTAAGAGAGTGTGTTACCTACAATCAACTGATTCAGCTAGCTGGCATTAGAAAATGTGAACTAGAGGCATTATTTGGAGAAAAGTGGAGAGGATGGTATGTCTACAAGACTGGTTTAATAGATAAAATTAATTCTGAACCTGAAGATTCTAGGAATTGGACATACCTTTGATTTAAAAATCATTCATGAGTTCTAGTTTTTAAATTAGGAAAGAGATTAATAGAATAGCTAAATGGATTTAAAAGATAACTGTAGAAAACTGTGCTTCTTCAAGGTTTGTGAAGCTAAATTCCTTTTTTTAAAAAAAATTCTGATTTCAAGGTTCGGAGCTCACACTTACCTTCCTTATCAATTTAGTGTTACCAAGTGCAATTTCTGTCTTCTTGCCAAATGAATCCAGCAATCATGAAGAGTTATCATTGCAGTGGCATTGTGTAAAGAAATTCACATTTCTGGGCTGAAACCAACTGTAAAACATCAGAGAAGATAAACCTCTGAAGCCTTGATAAAGAACATAGTAATTTGTAAATGTTTTTATGACTATACATTTTATTATTCCACTCAAGGAGAGCTGCATTAACACAATTACCTTCATTGTTCAAAAGATGGAAAATTAACACTCAGAGGCTTCACTCTAAAATAGGATTCTTGGAGTTGAACTAAAACAATGAAAGTTGTTTTAACCTCTGTGTATATTAGCATTTCTGAGCTGAGAGGAATACATAAAATTCAACAAATTCTAAGTCTATTGTGTAAATCCCATCTCCTGAGTTCTTAATTTCAGTGTTTATATTTTTCAGTTTTAAAATTTCTGATTGATTTTTACAGCTTCCAGTTTTCTGCTGAAATTCCTCTTCTTGTCATGTAATTTACTGAACATATTAATTAGTTATTTTAAAGTATATGGCTAATAACTCAATATCTGGACCTCTAGTATGTCTGTTTCTATTTCCTGTTTTTTTACCTTTTTATTTTTTAATAAATTGTTGCCTTTTGTCATACTTAGTTGTAGTTTTACTAATTGAACACTGAATATTGTATTTTTATATGCCTTTATTTTTATTTTAGTTTTAAATTTTTATTGGAGTATAGTTGATTTACATGAACATTGTATTTTTTAAATAGTAGAAGATATTTTGAGGCTTTGAAAATGTTATCTTCCTCCAGAGATGACCTCCTTTTGCTTCTGGCAGGAAGTTAGGGTAGGGGCAGATTGTCTTAATTTTTGTCTGGGATTGAGCCGATTTGAAGCTTGGTTTAAATTTTTGTGAAAGCTGACCCATTAACAGTTTACCCTTTTTTTATTGTGGCAAAGTACATGCAATATAAAACTTACTGTATTAACTATTCTAAAATGTATGGTTCAGTGGTATTAAGTGCATTCATACTGTCGTGCAACCATCACCACCATCCATCTCCAGAACTCTTTGCATCTTACAAAAATGAAACTCTATACCCATTAAACAATAGCTCCCCATGACTCCTTCTCCACAGCTCCTGGCAATCACCATTTTACGTCTACTTTCTTTTTTCTTTTTAAAAAATCTCCCCTTTTCCCACATGACCCATCCTCTGGTAACCACCATTCTACTGTCTGTACTATGAATCTTTTAAAAATTCCATACAATATTTGTCTTTCTTTGTCTGCCTTATTTCGCTTATCATAATGTCCTACAGGTTCATGCGTATTGTCACAAATGGCAGGATGAGTGTGTGTGTGTGTGTGTGTGTGTGTGTGTGTGTCACACTTCCTTTATCCATTCATTTGTTGACAGACATTTAGGTTGTTTCCATATCTTGCCTATTTGTGAATAATGCTACAATGAACATGGGAGTGCAAATATCTCTTCAAGATAGGGATTTTATTTCCTTTGGACACATCCTCAGGAGCACTTGTTATCTTCTGACTTTTTGATAATAGCCTTTCTAACAGGTATGAGATGATATCTCATTGTGGTTTTAATTTTCATTTCCCTGATGATTAGTGATGTTTAGCAACTTTTCATGTACCTATTGGCCATTTGTATGTCTTCTTTGGAAAAATGTCAGTTCAAGTCCTTTGCCCATTTTTTAATTAGACTCTTTGTTTTTTGCTACTGAGTTGTATGAGTTCCTTATACATTGCAGATATTAACCCCTTATCAGATAGATGGTTTGCAAATATTTTTTCCTATTTTGTAAGTTGCTTTTTCATGTTTAAAATTGTTTCTTTTGTTTTGTGGAAGCTTTATAGATTGATGTGCTCCTACTTATTTATTTTTGCTTTTGTCACTTGTGCTTTTGGTGTAACAGCCAAAAAATCATTGCCAAGACCAATGTCAAGGAATTTTACCTTGTTTTTTTCCTAGAAGTTTTACAGTTTCAGGTCTTACATTTAAGTCTTTAATTTATTTCAAGTTAATTTTTGTGAGTGGTACAAGACAGGAGTCCAACTTCCCTCTTCTACATGTGATTATCCAGTTTTCCCAGCACCATTTATTGAAGAAACTATCTTTTCCACATTAAGTATTCTTGGTTCCACTGTGAAATATTAGTTGACTGTATATGCATGGGTTCATTTCTGGGCTGCTGATTCTATTCCATTGGTCTATATATCTGTTTTTATGCCAATACCATACTGTTTTGATTATTATAGCTTTGAAATATAATTTGAAAGCAGGAAGTCTGATGCCTCCAGCTCTGCTCTTCTTGTTCATGATTGCTTTAGCTATTCAGGGCCTTTTGTGGGTCCATATGAATTTTTAGATTTTTTTTCTATTTCTGTGAAAAATGCCATTGGAATTTTGCTAGGGATCACATTGAATCTATATATTGCTTTGGGTAGTATGGCCATTTTAACATATTAATTCCTCCAGTTCATGAACATGGGATATCCTTCCATTTATTTATGTCTTCTTTAATTTCTTTCATCAATGTTTTATAGTTTTCAGTATACAGATCTTTCACCTCCTTGGTTAAATTTATTCCTAACTATTTTATTCTTTTTGATGCTATTGAAAATGGGATTCTATTTCTTAATTTCATCTTTGGACAGTTTATTGTTAGTCTATAGAAACACAACTGATTTTTGTATGTTGATTTCATGTCCTGTAACTTATTGAATTCATGTATCAGTTCTAACAGTGTTTTGGTGGAGTCTTCGGCATCTCCTATATATAAAATTGTGTCATCTGCAAAAAGAGACAATTTTAGTTCTTCCTTTTAGTTGTGCCTTTTTAAAATAAGTTTATTTAATTAATTTATTTATTTTTGGCTGTGTTGGGTCTTCATTGCTGCGCGCGGGCTTTCTCTAGTTGCAGTGAGCGGGGGCTACTCTTCGTTGAGGTGTGCGGGCTTCTCATTGCAGTGGCTTCTCTTGTTGTAGAGCACAGGCTCTAGGCACGTGGGCTTCAGTAGCTGTGGCTCGCGAGCTCAGTAGTTGTGGCTCACAGGCTCTAGAGCGCAGGCTCAGTAGTTGTGGCACAGAGGCTCAGTTGCTCCACGGCATGTGGGATCTTCCTGGATCAGGGCTCGAACCCATGTCCCCTGAATTGGCAGGTGGATTCCTAACCACTACACCACCAGGGAAGCCCCTAGTTGTGCCTTTTATTTCTTTTTCTTGTCTAATTGTTCTGGCTAGGACTTCCAGTACTATATTGAATAAAAGTGGTGAGAGTGTGCACCCTTGTCTTGCTCCTGGTCTTAAATGAAAAGCTTTCAGCTTTTCACCACTGAATATTATGTTAGCTCTGGGCTTGTCATATATGGCCTTTTGCATATTGAGATTCATTCCTTCTGTACCTAAATTGTTGAGAGTTTTTATAATGAAAGGATGATGAATTTTGTCAAATGCTTTTTCTGTGTCTATTGAGATGCTCATGTGATTTTTATTCTTCATTTTGTTAATGTGGTGTAACACTTTGATTGATTTCTGTATGTTGAATCATCCTTGCTTTCCAGGGATTAATCCTACTTGATCATGGTGTGTTGTTTAATGTGCTGTTGAATTTGGTTTGCTAATATTTTGTTAGGGAATGTTGCTACTGTGTTCATCAGGGATATTGACCTGCAGTTTTCTTTCTTATAGTGTCCTTGTTTGGCTTTGGTACCAGGGTAATACTGACCTAGTAAAATGAGTTTGGAAGAGTTCCTTCCTCTTCAATATTTTGGGAGAGTTTGAGAAAAATTGATATTAGTTCTTCTTCAAATGTTTGGTGTATTTTACCATCTGGTCCTGAACTTTTCTTTTTTGGGAGAATTTTTACTACTGATTCAATCTTATTCATAATTGGTGTGTTTAGATTTTGTATTTCTTCATGATTCAGCCTTGGTAGGTTTTATGTTTCTAGAAATTTATCCATTTCTTCTAGGTTATCCAATTTGTTATCATATAATTGTTCATAGTAGTCTTTTATGATCCTTTGTATTTCTGTGGTATCAGTTGTAATGTCTCCTTTTCATTTATGATTTTATTTGTCTTTTTTTTTAGTCTAGTTAAAGGTTTGACAATTTTATTTTAAAAAACTTAATTTTCTTAATCTTTTCTATTGGCTTTCTAGTCTCTATTTTATTTATATCTGCTCTGATCATTATTATTTCCTACCTTCTACTAACTTTGGGCTTAGTTTGTTCTTTTTCTAGTTCCTTGAGGTGCACAGTTAGATTGTTTATTTGAGATCATTCTTTTTTCATAATGTAGGCTTTTATCACCATAAAATTCTCTTTTAGCAGTGCTTTTGGTGTATCCCATAAGTTTTGGTATGTTGTGTTTTCCATTTTCATTTGTCTCAGTATATTTTTTTATTTCCCTTTTGCTTTCTTCTTTGACCTATTGTCTGTTCAGGAGTGTGTAGTTTAATTTCCACATATTCATGAATTTTCCAGCTTTTCTCCTCTTGCTGATTTCTAGTTTCATACTATTATGGTCAGAAAAGATGCGTAATATGATTTCAGTATTAAATATATAATGAGAAGAACATGTATTCTGCTGCCATTGGATGGAATGTTTCATACATGCCTGTTAGGTCCATTTGATTTAAAGTGTAGTTCCAATCCTGTATTTTCTTATTGATTTTTCTGTCTGGATGATCTATCCATTGTTGAAAATGGGGTTCTGAAGTTCCCTACTGTTGTATTGCTGTCTATTTCTCCTTTCAGATGTGTTTTATTTGCTTTATATATTTAAGTGCTCTAATGTTGGGTGCATAAACATTTACAATTGCTATATCCTCTTGATGAAGTGACCCCTCTATCATTATATAATGACCTTCTTTGCCTCTTGTAACAGTTTTTGATTTAAAGTTTATTTCATCTGATATATGTATAGCTACCCTTGCTCTCTGTTGGTTTTCATTTGCATGGAATATCTTTTTCATTCCTTTGTTTTCAATCTATACGTGTCCTTAAAGCTGAAGTGAGTCTGTTGTAGGCAGCATATAGTTAGGTCTTATTTTTTTAATCTATTCACCACTTTGGGTCTTTTGAGAATTTAATTTATTTACATTTAGTGATTATTGATTGTTAAGGGCTTACTATTGCCCTTTTGTTCCTTGTTTTCTGGGTGTTTTATAGATTCTTGTTTTCTTCCCATCTTGCTGTATTCCTTTTTATTTTATTTATTTCTCCTTTGATTTCTTTTCTATTTATCTTTTGTGTATCTATAATAGGTTTTTGCGTTATATTGATAGTTACCATGAGGCTTACATAAAACATCTTATAACAGTCTATTTTAAGCTGTTAACAACTTAACTTCCATTGCATACAACAACTCTACATTTTTGCTTCCCCCACTGCATTTTGTTTTTGCTGTCACAATTTTCACCTTTCTATATTATGTATCCATTAATAAATTATTGTACCTATAGTTATTTTTAATACTTTTTTCTTTTAACTTTTATACTAGAGTTATAAGTATGTTACACACCCCCATTACAATATTAGAGTATTCTGAATTTGACCATATGTTTACCTTCACCAGTGAGTTTTATACTTTTATATGTTTTCATGCTGTTATTTAGTGGCCTTTTGTTTCAGCTTAAATAACTCCCTTTAACATTTCTTGTAAGACTGGTCTAGTGGTGATGAACTCTTACAGCTTTTGTTTGTCTGAGAATATATTTATCTCTCCTTCAACTCTGAAAAACAACTTTGCTGGGCAAAGCATTCTTGGTTGGCAGTTTTTTTCTTTCAGCACTTTGAATATAGCATCCCACTCCTTTCCAGACTGCAAAGTTTCTGCTGAAAAATCTGCTTATAGTCTTATGGGAGTTTCCTTGTACATAACAAGTTGCTTTTCTCTTGCTCGTTTCAAAATTCTCTCTTTGTCTTTAACTTTTGACAGTTTGATTATAATGTGTCTCGGTGTGTGGCTCTTTGGATTAATCTTTTCTGGTGTCCTCTGAGCCTCCTGGATCTGGATGTCTATTTCTGTCCCTAGATTTAGGGATTTTTCCACCATTATTTCTTTGAAAAAGCTTTCTGCCCCTTCTCCCTTTCTTCTCCTTCTGGGACTCCCATCATGTATATATTATCCATTTGATGGTGTCCCGTAAGTCCCTTAAGCTTCCTTAATGTTTTAATTTTTTTCTTTTTCCTTTTTTCTTTTTTGCTCCTCTGATTAGATAATTTCCACTGACCTATCTTTGAGTTCAATAATCTTTTTTCCATTTGATCTAGTCTGCTGTTGAACCCCTCTACTGAATTTTTTAGTTCAGTTGTCATATTCTTTAGAGCTATTATTTCTATTTGGTGCTTTTTAATATTGTCTCTTTACTAAAATTGTCCTTTGTTCATGAATTGTTTTCCTGACCTCGGTAAGCATCTTTATGGCCATTATTTTGAATTCTCTGTTGAGTAAATCACTTAACTCTCTTTCATTATGGTCAGTGTCTGTAGATTTACTTTGTTCTTTTGTTTGGGACATATTCCCTTGTTTCTTCATTTTCCTTGACTCTCTATATTGGTTTCTGCACATTAGATAAACTAGTCATCTCTCCCAGTCTTAGCAGACTGGTCTTGTGTAGGAGATGAACTTTACCAATCAACCCAGCCCACAATTCTGAGTGCCATCAAACCCTTCTGCTTGTCAAACCCATACCACCGTCTTTGTTCTTAGTGCTTCCATGAGATTATGGGGTGCCAAGTCTCATCACTTTCCCCAAAGTGGGGGGAATGTCCACATGCCTGTTCAGGCTCCTGGAGGACTATTAATTGCTTGCCTGGTCAGCTCCCAGATGCATGCTAATTGGAAGCTGGACCCTCAGGCAGCTGATGAGAAGGAATGTTAGATATGCAGTCTAGCCCACATCAGGGAGATAAGGGAAGATAAGGAGCAGAGTGGTCTTGCCTACTCACTCTGTACTGATCCAGGGGGAATAGCTGCTGGAAGTACTTGTACGCCCATATAAAACCAGCTTTTTGTTCTCTGTGGTCCTGCGGGACTCGGGAATGCTGAGCCCTGTCAGCTCCCGGAGCTAGGTAATTTAGGAGACAGTCCTCAGATAAAAGTTGCAAAGATTGGGGTGCTAGATGTATAAACAGGTTCCTTCCAGGGAGAAGCTAGAGACTTGGTTTTATTGTTGGAGCAAGAGGACTAAGGTAGAAGATGTGCCCAAACGTCCTTTCAGGCTCCAGGAGGAGCCTAGCCAGCTCCCAGATGTAGATTGATTAAAAACCTGACCCTCGGGCTTCCCTGGTGGCGCAGTGGTTGAGAATCTGCCTGCCAATGCAGGGCACACGGGTTTGAGCCCTGGTCTGGGAAGATCCCACATGCTGCGGAGGGACTAGGCCCATGAGCCACAACTACTGAGCCTGCGCATCTGGAGCCTGTGCTCCACAACAAAAGAGGCCGCGATAGTGAGAGGCCCGCGCACTGCGATGAAGAGTGGTCCCCGCTTGCCGCAACTAGAGAAAACCCTCGCACAGAAACGAGGACCCAACACAGACAAAAATAAATAAATAAATATTTTTAAAAAACCAAAAACAAAAACCTGACCCTCAGCAGCAGATGGGAAATAAAAAAGTAAGCAGTCAAACCTCTTTCAGGGAGAAACTGGAAGCTGGGCATTTTTGCCTGCTCCCTCTGCACTGAGCCCAAGGGGATAGCTGTGGAAAGTGCCTGTACACTCATTTAAGAACCGCCTCTTTGTTTTCTGTGGTCCTGGAGGACATGTGAACGCCAAGCCCCTTTGGCTCTCTGAGCTAGGTGATTTGGGAGCCTGTCCCTTGGGTTGAAGCTGTAAAAGTTAGGGCATTAGATATGTAAAAAATCTCCTCCCAGGCAGAAGCTGGAGACTTGATTTTATTGTTGCAGTGAGCTAGGGGGAGAAGGCAGGGGAAGTGCCCACAGGCCCTTTCAAGCTCCAGGAAGAGCATAGTCAGCTCCCAGATGCAGGCTAATTAGAAGCCTGAATCTTGGGAGCAGCTGGAACAGTTGCAGTCAAACCCCTTCTAGGGAGAAACTGAGAGCTGGGCTTTTTTGCCTGCTCCCTCTGTGCTGAGCCCAGGGGGATACCTGTGAGAAGTGCTCATGCACCCATTTAAAAACCACTTCTTTGTTTGCTGTGGTGATGGGGGACTTGTGAATGCCAAGCCCCTTTGGCTCTTCAAGCTAGGTTATCTGGGAGCCAGTCCCTCAGGTGGCAACTATAAAAGTTGGAATGCTAGCTGTGTAGTCAAAACCCTTCTCTCCTCAGAGAGAAGCTGGGAGTTGGGGGTTCCCTCCCAATTGTAAGGCACTGTGCCAAGAGTGGGGTTTATGACATGAATGTCTCAGCTGTTCCTACTCATTTCGATATGGGTATTTTCTCAGTCCTCTGATGGGTAGGAGTCACTGAACTAGCTTCTGGATTTTTCTCAGAGTGAATCGATCCATCTGTGGCTATATATTCAGTGCATCCATGGGAGGAGGGAAACTTAGGAGCCTCTTATTCCACCATCTTGCTGATGTACCAGTTCACTCTTATACCTAAGCTATAGTCTTTCAAGAGTTCCAAATGAAACTCTTCAGTATCTACAAGGACTCCTCCTCCTTGTAGAGCTCTGAACTCCAGCTTTTGTCCCCCAAACCCATGAGGTTCCTAAAGCCTCTGTTCAGTTTCTCAGCCTCTTAACTCTTGCCTTCAAATTGGCAAATGCTTTAGAGGCTCTTGATGAGTACTTTAACCTTTCTGAACCATAGTTCCTTGCCTGTAAAATGGGACTAATACTACAGGCCTTGCAATGTTGTTGGAACACTTGAATGAAACAACTTTTGGAAAACAAATGATGCAATGCTTCGTACTTAATAGCTGCTCAATTCATGTCATTTTTCTTTCATCTTTTGTGGATCTAACCCTTTCTTTCAAAATGTTCAAGGAAAACCTATAATGACAGCCATATGGCAGTTGTTCTAGACAGGATATGAAGGGAAGGAAAGCATTATTTCAACTGTCTTTTCACAGCATCTGAGCACATGTACCTTATGCCCATCTTGTATGTGGAATCCAGCAACACTGTTCATCTTTTTTTCAAAATAAGCCATAAAAAAACACAAGTTATTTAGAGTAAAGTACCTAATTCAGAATGCAATATTTGTGAGCTAATTTGAATTTCATATGAGGAAGAATTCTAGCATTTTGCTTACCCTTGGAAAAATAAAAAAGTGTAGCATATGTGTAAATATTATTAGAGGTCAAAGGACACACAAGGGCTTAGTGACACTTGTAATCAGTTCTTCTCCCTCACGTGCACGGAAAAAGGTATAAAAATGCAAACACTTGGCACTACTTTACAGAACCATGGATCACATCACAGAGAATGCCTGTTTTATTTTCTTGTTTACTTTGAGAGATAAGCCTTTCTCCCCCTTCAGAAGCTGGAGACTTCTTTGCAGCAGGTATGTGAAAAGGAATGCCATAATGCAAAGAACTTTCCTTCTTAACTCAGTAAAATTGGCAACCTCAGCCTGCATGAGGGTAGCAATGGCCCTGCCGCAGTTTACCATCATCACAGATTGGGATATAATGTCAATGCTGGGCTCCTGGAGATGCTTTTTTTAAAAAACAGCTCTATTGAGTTATTATTTACATGCAATAAACCACACCCATTTAAAGTGTACATTCCCATGAAGTTTTGTATATGTGTGAAGAAACCACCATAATAAAGATATAGAACATTTCCACTTCCCTACCCAGAGATTCTTTGTGCCCTTTTGCAGTCTCCTTTTACCCTCAGTCTCAGGCACCCACTGATATGCTTTGTCTCAATAGATCAATTTGCATTTCTATATTAGTTCATATTTTCTAGAATTTTATATAAATGTAATCATACAGTGTAACTCTTTTTTGTCTAGCTTGTCTCACTCACCATAATGTATTTGAGGTTCATCATATTATTGCAAGTATCAGTAGTTCATTCTTTTGTATTACTGAGTAGTATTCCGTTATATGGGTACACTACAATTTGTTTATCTTTTCACCTATTGATGGACATTTGCATTGTTTCCAACTTTTTACTATTACAAACAAAAATGCTACTAACATTTGCATACAAGTCTTTTGTGGATATGTGTCTTCATTTCTCTTGGGTAAATACCTAGGAGTGGAATAGCTAGATCATATGGTAGGTTTATGTTTAACTTTATTAGAAACTGACAAATCATTTTCCAAAGTGGCTGTACTACCTTACATCCCCACCAGCAATGTGTGAGAGTTCCAGTTTGGGGGATACTCCTTAACATCATTTTATTTACTTAAAGAAATTAATTCAGAACAATTAGCCTATAGTAAGTATATAGTAAGGCTTGGCATTGAGTTCTTCATTTATCCTCTATGAGTCTGTTTCTGCATCTGATAAATAAGAATAATAATGGAACCTACCTCACTAGATTGTTTTGATGTTCAAATGAGATATAGGTATAAAGATCTTAGCATATGGTAAGTTCTCAATAAATGTTATCTCATTATTATTATCTATATGTTATTAAGGCTATATGCCAGGGACTTACTAAGAGTTTTACATTTCTTGTCTTATTTCATCTTCCCAAGACCTTGAAATGTAGGCATTCATTATATAGACTTTACAGAGGAAGAAACTGTAATTCAGAAAAGTTAAATGACTTGCTCAAAAAATCACACAACAGAGTGACTATCTGGAATTCAAACTCAGACAATGTAATTAGAAAGCTCAAGCATTTAAGCATTATGTTAGCTGGTCTTGCATTCTAATAGGATTAAGAGTGAATATGGTTGCATCAATATCATCATTCCATGTAGGTTGTCACAATACATACTTTATCACTTGCTTTTAGGTAGACCACTGAACAGATAGAGTACTTCTTTGCCCTGTGTTTCAGCGGCTTGAGTCCCATTCTGTTTTGTAAATTTATGGCACCTAAACACAAGTCATGAAGAGAAATAACTCCCTGTATCCAGTATCTCATCTGTCCCCTCTGTTTCTTGAGATTACTCCATCCTACTGTCTAAACCTTCTCCAGAACAGCCTTCTACCT
The DNA here is from genome assembly GCF_003031525.2 of Neophocaena asiaeorientalis asiaeorientalis. Lineage (NCBI taxonomy): Eukaryota > Metazoa > Chordata > Mammalia > Artiodactyla > Phocoenidae > Neophocaena > Neophocaena asiaeorientalis. The sequence continues at coordinate 2,060,766 of NW_020172638.1, forward strand.
GAAATGCTGCTTGAAGAGGTAGGTGCCTACCAAACTGGAAAACTGCCTGCGAGTGCCTCCTACTCAAGCTGTACATATGCCTGTCCCATCAGCCAGCAATTCCACTCCTAGATGCTTAAAGGAAAAGAATACATATATTCACCAAAAAAAGTGTGTTAGAATATTCATAGCAGCAGTACTTGTAATAGCCCCAAATGGGGAAAAAACCCAAAAGACCATCAGTAGTATAGAAGTACATTGTGTGGTAGTCATACAAAAAATAATACACAGCATTGGAAGATCGGGATTGACACATACACACTACTATGTATAGAATAGGTAACTAATAAGGACCTACTGTATAGCACAGGGAACTCTACTCAATACTCTGTAATGACCTATATGGGAAATGAAGTTTAAAAAGAGTGGGTATATGTATGTGTATAACAGATTCACTTTGCTGTACACCTGAAACTAACACAACATTGCAAATCAATTATACCCCAAGAAAAATTAAAAAAAAATACACAGCAATGAAAATGAACGAATTGTGACTATATGCAAAAGTACATACCACATATGTATAAAAAAACATAAACATAACATTGAGCAAAAGAAACCAGACCTAGAAGAATATATACAGCATGATTCCATTTATATAGTTTTAAAACAGGCAAAAATAGTCTATGGTATTTATAGTCAGCTAAATGGTTATCCTTGTTGGTGGGCATAGCGGGGTATGGCGGGGTATAAGTGACTGACTGGAAGGGGACATGAGCAAGGCCTCTGGGAGTACTGGTAATGTTCTGTTTATATAGATGTTGGATAAATTATTAGTGTTCAATTTGTGAAAATTCCTTAAGCTGCATACTTATTTTTTATTGCACTTTTGTATGTCATACTTCAATTTCAAAATTCAAAAGAAATTAACCCCTTACTCTGTCCCATCCCCTCACCCCCAAATCCAAAACCCTCTGCAAGGCTGCTGATAGCACAGTTTTCTTTCATTGACCATTCTCTCAAGCATCTACTTAAAGTTTACTTCATGAGAAACTGGGATAAAACAAGCTTTTCCAACAATAAGAATGTAGCAAAATTCCCTCTCCCACAACCAAATGTGTATCTCCCTTCCTCCCTGTTGCTCCATATGAAGACAGAAAAATAAAAATTGAAAATATAAATGAGAGACTTGCACTCGACAGTGTCTTTAGGTAGAAATGAGTACCTCTGGCAACTAATCGTAAGGGGTGGTCTTGGAGAATGAGTCACTCAGCAAGTCATGCAGTCGGCATAAAACAAAGAAGCAAGCAATGTGGGTATTAAAAGGATTTTTGTTTTATACTTCAGTTTGCTAAGGAAAAATGTCATCGATCTTGGCCTGCCTCTGCTAGTAGGTAGTACTCTCCATACTGAACTACAGCTTGCAAAACCCAGCAGCCACCACAGCCGTCAGAACTGCCCATGAATTTAGACACACTGACACTAGAGACCAGATGCTTAAAATAGTTTGATATGTGTTGTTCTTTGAGTACATGTTCATACTTATTAATTAAGCAACTTAAATCATAAGACAGGAGATTAGCCAGCTGAAGTTTTTCTCTTTGGATGCTTTCAGCAATTGATTTCTTTAATGGCAATGACTTAGATGGCAAAGCTGTCTCTTATGGGATTGTAACCCACCCATCATTGTTTATCATTCAGTTTTACTACTGGCTGAATTTCCTGGGTATGGAAAAAGCTGCAGAAATCTGTGAAATTCCTTTGGTTATGCTTATCAGAAGAAATACATCTATTGTTTTTGTCTCCTTTAAACATATATGAAGTCTGCCTCTAAAGTGAGCTATCTGATCTTGAAGCAGAGAGTAATTGGGTATTAACAGAGGAAGTACTTAGCGCCTGGCTAACCAAAGTATGATTCTTGGATAGCAAAGTTGGCATTGCCCAGGAGGTTGTCAGAAATGCAGACTCTCAGGCCCTGCCCACATCTAGAATCTGCATTTTAACCAGGTCCCCAGCTGATGCCTATACATGTTTATGTCTGATAAGCACTGCTGCAGGGTATATAGAAAACACTGACTTTGAGCAGTAGATACAATTTTTCCGATTTTGTATTAAACGTTCTTTCTTATAGCATGAAAAATAGGTACCAATTTCGAGATTGTGGCCCAAGTTTCATAATATGTTATGAGTAGAAAAAGCCTGTTAAAGTTCCCTATGTGGCTGGGAGCCTTATCTGTTTAGATCCGTGTTTATGTCAGAAGGACAAAATGAATTGCTTAGAGGGAAACTAGAGGTGCTGGGACTTGTGGATACGGATGGTCAGTATAGTCCATAAGCCCATGGCAGCAGATGCTGCCAGAAGCGCACATGATGCTGACCGCATGTCTGTCTGTAGGAGACCTGTGCTTTGTGGGCAGGGCAACCACTGTGATGCTTTAGGGAATCACACTATTCCTCCTTGTGGCAAAGACTGCTTATCATCCCCCAGGATCCATTATCCCTTTCTTCCTTTTGATAATAACCTCCCTGCACACACATGGAGTTTTATCAGAACATATAGCTGTCTAGCTAGAGACTACATTTATCATCCTGCCTTGCAGGTAAGTGTGGCCATGATACTAAATTATCCCAATGGAATGTGAGCAAGAAGATGTATATACCTCTCATCGTTAAAAGGAAACTGTTTGGCCTACCCTCCTCTTTGCTCTCTTTCCCAGCAGATGTGGTGCTGTGAAAACAGCTTTGACCATCTCTATGATGGCAACACTCCAGTGCAGAAAGCTGCAACTAAGTGTCTGCAAAGAAAAATGCCAACAAGAAACAAGCTAATTTTCCCTATATAACCCCAGAAAGGCTGAGAAATACGGGGCACAAATACTTCAGAATGTAGAGTGTGATATAGGAAAACTGACTGAAAGTGTATTAAGGAAAGTTACACCCCCAGTTTCTCTCTGTAACCATTCCCACCCAGCCACTAAGCAACCCAACATAGACAGGAGACTTCATCCCTGGGATGATTCAGCCTGAGAGGCTCCAGAGTCTGGCACACTAGAGGGTGTGGAAGAGAAGCAGGTGAAATTTTAAAATTTCTTTTCCCTTTTTGACTTCTAGAACCCGTAGTCAGCCTTCTAATCCTCCAGGTAGGATTTTGGAAGAGTCTTTTCTGAAGAAACAATCCCAAGAGAAAAAATCTTATAGATGCTCAAATTTGAGGGTTCCCCAACAAAATGGCTGGGCCACACCCAATCACACAGAGCTTTTAGTTAGCTTTTCAGTGTTTTATACTGTACTTGGCATTTGGTATGTCCTTGCATTCTGGAAACTCATTTTCTTAATTTCTGGGAAATGTTCTGTCATTACCTCTTTTATAGTTTCTTTACCTCCTTTTACCAATTTTTTGCAAACAAGAGCTACACATGAGCAAAGCACATCATTTTAAATGCTAGACTAACAGGGATAAAGAGGAAACCCCTAAAAACTCGCAAAGGAGAAACAAAGTTTGCTCACAAAGAATTAGGAATCAATTTATAGTCATATTTCCCAGCAGTAGCACTGGAAGCTGGAGCAATGCCCATAACATATTGATTAAAGATTATTTTCATTCTGGAATTCTATATCCAGCCAAACTAACATTCAAGAATGAAAGGATGGGAGATTGGGATTGACAAATACACACTACTATATATAAAATAGATAACTAATAAGAACCTGCTGTATAGCACGGGGAACTCTACTCAATACTCTGTAATGGCCTATATGGGAAAAGAGTCTAAAAAAAAAGAGTGGATATATGTATACATATAACTGATTCACTTTGCTGTACACCTGAAACTACTACAACATTGTAAATCAACTATACTCCAGTAAAAGTTTTTTAAAAAATAAATTATACCTAAAACAAACAAACAAAAAAGGGTGAAAGGAAAAGAACGTTTTCGGGCATGAAAAAATTCTAAAATGTATTTCCAGAAAGCTACTCCAGGATGTGCTTCACTAACACAAGGGAATAAACATACAAAGTGGAAGACTTAGGATCCAGGGACTTCAACACAGAGAAGAGAAAGGAGAATTCCTTTATTAACAGAGGAAATTGTGACAGAACAGCCATGCAGCTGGTCTAAAGAACAACCAGTACAGACTGAATCAGGATAACAGGAGATTCTATGACAGATGTCTTGTGGGGGAAGGGAGAGGAGATGGAACTGATAGATTACTGGATATGTTTGACAGTATTGAGAAGCATCTGTAACTCTATGGAAGAGTGGGGAAATAATTAGCAATTGTTACACATAAAACTAAGCAAACAAAGAAAAGGCAATTATTACCTAGAGAAAAAAATGTACAATAAAGGAACTAGAATTATTGTATACTATATGCCTCAACTGTGAACAATTTCACATGGTCATAATAATGTTAACACAGGGTATTCATTTAACCAAAAGTTATGATACAACTATATTGGAAAGATGAGGAGAGGGACAGTATGGGTGTGTGTAAGGGTACCAAATTCTGATCTTCCATTACAGGAAGTAAATAGATAATGTACAAAATAGATAAATAAGAAATCATATTATAAATATAAAACTTCGTGTATGAAGGTAAATAGAAGAAATCGCTAAAAGAGTTAACAGTAGTTTTCTCTGAGGAGTGGTTCTTGGGCATAGGGAGGAGTGGACCAGTAGCTATATTTTCTTACAAGATTTTTAGTACTAATTTTGCTTTTTAAAATTAAGTACATCTATTAATTTGGTAAAAAATAAAAATATAGGCAAGTCAGCAACAATCTACTTCTCTGGGAAGTATTCTTCTATAATTTGAATTCTCTGTCTGTCTGTCTGTCTCTCTCTCTCTAATTGTGGCATGAAAGGATTTATTTCTTGTTAAGAAACGTCAGGCGTCAGGAAGCAAGTGAGCACTATATATTTGTGGTGATCCCAGTATCCCTGAGATCACATCACAGCATTCCACTCATATGAGGACTGGCCCTAGTGAACCATTAGTATGTGCATCTGGTTACATTGCAACTGTAATTTCTAAATAAGGTCAGCATTCTTGAGCAAACAGATATGACAGCATGATTAAATGATGAAAATCAAACCCAAGGGCATTTTAACAGGAGTCATAGTCCTGAAAGTAAAATGAGGATCAGAAGGCCTGGATAAAGGAGTGTCAGATATGGACTTAGGCCTCAGTGTCCTAATCGTTCAGGAATTTTGCTTTCTTAGCCAAGAATCATCATCAGTTTCATCTGACATGAGAGTCAGTCTTCCTCCCGGCAATGCCAGATAGATGAGGCAGAATGGCCCAGATTCAGAGCAGAGCCACACAGGGCCAGCAGCCGCCTGGGCATAAGGGAAACCAGGCTGAAAAGAGCCCTTCAGTTTTTACTACTCATTATCCTAACTTAGTGCCTCTTCAGCCATCTTTGTGACAGCCAGAAGCAGTGACCAGTGGAGCATTCAGTCAACAAATGTTATCATCACTGAAATAATAATCATGTTATCACCCATCATAATGATGTTTGTTCTGAGAGAAGACTCAGAAGGCTTGGGGTTTCCGTCTGGGAAAAACCAAGAAGAGAAAGGTGATGTAAGCAGGACAGGTATGCCAACAGGGGTGGAATAGGAGAGGGCATGTGGAATTGAGAATGGAGTAAAGGGATAAAAGACAAGCGGCAGTGAGGAAAGTGGCACAATAAGAGATACCCGATAAGAGCTAGAAATAAACTGGTTTCACAATAGTGTTGAGAGCAAGAGACAGATATTTTCTGCCACAGTCACATTATATCCACCCTGCAGTGTGTTCATTAGTCAGATATACCATTGGTAATATTTTCAATTATATAGGAGATGCTGTCAGTGCTCCTCCCACATCCTCTTTGATCTCCTCCCCATGCCCATGCATACCAGCCTGACCACCAATGGCTGGTACATGCATCTTTGCCAGAAGGCTGACCTGGGGCTGCTGGAACCAACTTTGCCCACACACACAATAGTGTCTGGGAACCAGTATTCCTCCAGGGGCAGCCTTGAACCAATGTCCGATGTGTATGGAGGTATACATGCCTCAGATACCTAGTTCCTTGGGTGAGTTATGCTGAGATGTCTGTTTTCCATTTCCAAAGTTTCCCAGCGGGAATAAACTTTAGTTGTCCTCAGTGGTAGCTGGGTTTTTAAAAGCACGTTTTATTAACTGTCTTCCCTCCCCTGTATCACCTCCCCACTCCCAGCCAGTGTTCCAGTACCTCCCTAAAACACTACGTACATTCAGTTCTTGTCTGACATTCTACCTCTGGAGAAAACCCAACCAGAACAAACATGGGCAGCATCAAAGGTAGATCTGTAGAGTTTTACGCCTGCTACTGCAATATGGTCAATAGCATCCCAGAGAACAGACAAAGGATGACTAGTAACTACAGTTCCTTCCCCAGCTGCACATCTGCCATGGAAAGAATCTTTTTCTATCTAATGGGGCCAATCAGCCAAGGGTAAATAGTGTTGGAAATTTAGCCCAAAGAAGAGGATCTTTAGATATAATATGTCCAAGGCAGACTGTGTATTTATGAGTCTTAGGCTAGAAGGGGCAATGACAGTTCATTTTTAAATGTAAGATTATATTCCTCTCGCACAGTTCAAAGCAATGTGCTGCATGCCAACCAGGGTATGGTTTTTATCACATTACTTGTGGGAACAGTTATAGGAATAAGACTGGCCCTACTCTATGGAAGATAAACATCATAATTTATATTAAGAAGACCTGTAATATAAATTTATTTGTAATATATAGTTAATATCATAGGTCTATGACATATCACTAGCATGTAGGTAGTCTCGTTAATGTCTGAAGTTGCGGCAGAGAGGGCCACTTGCAAGTCTTTGTCTGAGTGCCTGAAGATCTTAACGGCAAGACTATGGTTGGAAAGTAGAAACTGGTGAACAGTTCCCCCTCCTGCAAAGGTACCAGAGACCAAGAACAATCCCGTAAGCCCCCAGACTGCGGGTTTTCCAGAAGGAAAACAATCTAACCCTGATGAAAGAGAGTTCAAGTATGTCCTTGGCCCAAGAACAGTGGTTGTAGCCAAATGGAAAGAGAGGTTGGGTGTCGCCTAGCCAACTAACCCTCAGATTACCTCCTAGATCAGATCCCCCATTGGGGACCAGACCAGGATTCCATGCAAAGGACACTTTAAAGGATAGTGACTAAGACAGGAGGGTTGATTCTCTGATGTGATTCTAAAACCCTCAGAGAACAATGCAGAGCTCTATTAAGACATAATAAAAATATAGCCTAGGCGAGGGACAGTACTTGCTCCCATTTCAGCTCAATGAGTGAGTAAATGCAAGAGTGACTATAGCCACACCAGACAGACAGCAGGAGATTTAGTCCCTCAAATAATTCAATAAATACTTATTGTACATATATATATGTATATATATATATGTGTGTGTGTGTATATATATATATATATATGACAGCATGTAAAGATATAGTGTTCAATAATGAAAAGGATGACTTCTCTCATGGTGCTTACAATGTGCCAGGCACTATTCTACTCTGTAAGATTCTTATAACACGCCTATAAGATAGGTATCCTCGTCATCCCCCTTTTAGAGATGGGGACAGAGGTTAAGTGATTGCCCATAGCCATACAAATTGTTAGTGCTAGAGCTGGGATTTGAACCCTACAGTGTGCTGCCCCCCAGGTAGTTTTAGCCTCTGTTGCTCTATTGCCTTGGAGTTTACATTCTGGTCAGCAAAAAAGACCTTATATAAGATATTAATCGTATTTGCAATCATTTAATTTCTATCTTAATCTAGACCTTGTAGGAGGTGTTACGTACAGAGTGCCTTGAGCATGTTCACCAGCTTATTCATTCCATAAAAACATACTGATTGCCTACTCTGTGCCAGGTTCTGTGGGAGATACTGGGAATTTAATGAGAGCAAACGGATACCTCCTCTACTGTCTTGTGGAGGGAGAGCGGTCAGACATTATTTGAATGACACACATTTATATGTGATTGCAAAGGTGGTTAACGCTTTGAAGGAAAGTACTGAGAAGATTAAGGACATACAATATGAGGACTTGACATTTAAAATGAGATCTGAAGGATAAGTAACAGTTTACCGTGGTAAGGAGAAGAGGAAAATACATTTCAGGGAGGTATGTACCAAAGCTCTGAGGTAAGAAAAAGAAAAATCTAAGGCACTGAGAGAAAACCAGTGAGGCTGTAGCCCAGTGAGTGAGAGGGAGAGTGGAATGCAATGAGGTAGGTCTGGTGGGGAGGGGTCACATGACTTAGCCAATTAGGTTACTTTTGAAAATGAAAAAGATGCTGATAATAATTAAACCAGGGCAACGGGCATAAACAGGTTTTGAATTGGGTAAACTGGGACAGACGGTGACTCTAATTTAGGCCTTGTAAAGGTTTTATTCTCTATCCTAAGAACAATAAGAAGCTGTCACATGATTTTAAATGAGGGGTGGGGACATGTATAATCATATTTTAATCATGATTATTTTTAACAACACTCTAGCCGTAATGTGGAGAATAGATAAGACAGCGATAGCAAATTCAGGGAGACAAATAAGGACATTATAACAGGAATCCAAGTGAGAAATGATGGTGCTTTGGACCAGAGTGAAAGTAATGGAGATGGAAAGAAGGAGATGGAGCCTAGTGATCAGGACTAGTAAAATCAATATAACTTGAAGACTTGATTGGGTTTGAGGAAGAGAGGATGACATAGGAGCAACCTGGAAACTGCTTCATGAGGTCAGGAGAAGTGAGAAAGAACTGGACAAATAAAGAATGAAGAATGAAAGAAATGATCAAACAAATGGCTGCTATGGCCATTTACTCCCCAGGAGGAATTTGAAGGGTCTAAGAAACTGCCATCCCAGCATTGGGGGCTACTTCTCATAGCCCCATTGTTCTCCACCATGGCTCATGGATACAAACCAATTCTTGCTATCTGAACACATATGCACAATTAGAGAATGCAGGTATATCTGAGAGACCTAGAACTGAGCTAGTGACAGAAGCAGAGAGATGGTGTTCAAGGATGGCAATGTGATTTCAGAAAGGAAATATATCTTGAAAAAGATTTGGAAGAGAAGGAAGGAACCTGGCTTGTAAAAGAAATAGGTATTCCAGATAGAAGAAAAGGCACATGAAGGAATCCTGTTAGGTTGTGTGTTAAGAGTATGTTAGTGACTTTCCAAAATTATCATTTAATGTTTGAAGGGGTCTTTTTTTCTTTTTACAATAGAAGTAGAAAATAAGGAACAAACCCAAAGTAGCTTCCCTTCCAAATGAATCACTTTCCCTTTTCTAAACCAATGTCAGATGCCATCTGATTCTGTCCCAACTGAAACAACCAAATTGGGAGGGAAAATCCCTTCAAGGGAATTGTACAAAGCACACTGATTTTCCTTGTGGATAAGTGAAGTCAGAACATAAGTTCTCTTAGCTAACATATCTTTTTGGTTGTTGTTAATTTACTTATGTCTGAGGCTGATCAAAGTAAACTGGGTTTGAAATAGCTCTCAATCAAATTAAAGTTCCTCTTACATTATTGATTTTAATCAAAATGGAAATAATGTGTAGTTTGTTATCCTTTCCAAAATTATAAGCCTCACTCTCGTTTGATGTGGCCATAAGAGTGCAAGCATAACCAGAAATTCTAATTTTTACTGATATTTCTATAATGTTTCCATTTTCATATTCAACTGCATTGGGTAAGGCTGATGTTTCACTCTTTCTACCAAAAGTCCTGAAGGAAAAAAAAAAGACAGTGATGCTTCGTAACAGTCTTTACCTGGTAACAAACAAATAATTCAAAGTTAAAGACTTTTAGTCTTGGAATGAAATCTAGAGGTTAGGTCGTCCTATTCCCTTATTTTGAAGACTTAGAAAGTGTAGGTCAGAAATTGCTTGCCCAAAATTGCGTGATGGAGTCAGAACAAGAACTCAGCTTGCCGATGCCCAGGCCCTATTCTTTCTACCATATTCCATAATCCTAAAGCTTTGTTGGGCTTCAAGCCTCATGGAGTTTCTAACAAGCTAATAGTGTAAGGAGAAATAATGATTTATTTAATTAGTATTTTCCAGAAGGAAAATGTTCATCTCTTTTAATATCAGTGTTCAATTTCTTTTGACATAAACGTTCAATCAGTGTTCTTCTCTCTTAACATGATGCCAACTATAACTTCTTTTGGCAATTATACTGTATTGAGAAAGACTTCTCTGTGGTGGAATAAAGCTAATTTGATAAAAAAACCTCACAAATTCAATCTTGGGTTGCATTCTCATTTAACCTTCATTCAGAGGAATCAACTTTCCCTGAAGCAGTAGAAAATAATAAACAGGGTGTTTATTTGAGGTTTTTTTCAAGTATAAAGACAACCAAAGAAATGGTAAGATTAATTTGTACTTGATTTTGTTTAAAGCTTTTGAAGAGGAATTTGTTGTGCTTGTTCATATAAATATCTTTCTGGCACCTCAGTCCTTCATTGCCAAAAAACAGATACGGAGTTCTGTAAAGGTTGAAAGATGGAAATGTTTTAATTCAAGACTTCTTTCACATAGAAAATAAACAATAACCACATCTGGTTTAAAATGTTCTGATACTTGTATTTTATAAGAGAACACAAATTATTGAAGACACAAATTACTTCATCTCGAGACTCAATCAGTTCCCCTTATTCCTTGGTATTCAGATAAGTTAAAGTTTTCAGTTTTATAATCAGCTAATATTTACAAAACATGATTTTAACTGTCCTAAAAAATCTTTCAACTATCTTACTAGAACCTTAAGCTACCATCCTATATCATTTATTTTTGAACATCAATCCTATCTTCTTCCCTTGGCTTCTACCTCTTTACCAGTCAATTTTCAACCCCTACCTCCATTGAATCTGCCCTTTTAAAGGTCACTCATGAATGGCTGGCCTTCCTCTGCCGCTAACAAAATCTTTTGGTCTTTATTCAGTCATCATTCTTACTGACATTTACCCACAACGTTTGACATGGTTGATGTTGATATGGTCCCTTGTCATCTAAAATGCTAAACTATCCTGGTTTCTTCATCCTATTGCATCAACAGCACTGCTGATCAGAGTATGGAGCCATGGGAGCCCCTCATTTTGGAGGAGAAAACATCATTGTTAGTTAGAGACAAAATAAGATAAAACAATACATTTTGGGGGAAAGTATTTTGGTGAGTGAGTTGTTGAGGACAGACAGACAAACCAAAGAAAGAAAAACAGTGGGAGTTTAACCAAGTAGAGCTGAGGTCCCAGTGGAAGCCCAGATGCCCTGGCAGTAGAGCCACCCCCCTTTTAGTGGTGCCATCATGTTGATTTTTTCAAATGAAAATAGCATAATAATTAGAGGTAAATCCATCAGTGGTCTGGAAGGAGTTTGGGAAGGGTTTGTGCCTTCAGACAAAGGATGAGGTCACAAGGGGAAAAAATCTGGGTTAAGTGCATAAAAATTTCCCTGGACTTGCACACTTAATACCTTCTGAGGCCAGCACACACCTGCTGTTTCTCCCTCTATATTGGTAAAGTCTGTGTTGGTAAAGTATCATCTGATTGCATTTTCATCTGTTCTGCTCATTGGCCTAGCTGCCCATAAGGAATCTCAGTCTGGACAAAAAGACAGAAGAGCACTTTCCCAGACTGGGATCAGAACAACTGAAGGACCTGCTCCTCAGATTTCTTCCCCTGCCCTGCAAACCACCTGCTGGGTTGGCTCAGCCAGAGTTGGGGGTGGAAGAAGAAAGGCATTCAACACCTTCTTTCCTCCCTCCTCTCTCCCACCCTCCTTCCATCCTTCAGTAACATGTACAGAGTACCTAATGAATGCCAATTACTCTGTTACACACTGAGGGCACAAAAATTAATAAGACTGGTTCCCAAACTGAAGTAGTTTATGGTCTTAAGGGAAAATGTATAGCTTACAAACACCTTTAAGTCAATATTTTTTTTAAAAAAATCATGTATTCTAATCCTTACATTGTTCCCAACTCCTACCCATCCTAGCCCCTCTTCCTGATTTCTCTATTTCTATTACAGGTAATCAAAGGTTACTCAAGCTTAAAACTCTAGATTTATCACTCAGTTTCTAAAATAAGCATCCCTCCCTTCCTTTTCTACTGCTATGCCCTTGGTTCAGATGCTTATTAATTTTCTACTGCACCAACATGCTTGCTAACCTCCCTGCTTCTAGTTTCTCCCCAGTTCAATTTATTCTGCTCAAGGCCACCAAATTAATTTTCTTCAAACACGGCACTGAGTATATCAATATCCTAGGCAAAATAATCATGGACTCCACAAAATGTCTATTCAAAGTACCTACCAGCTGACCCCAACTTATCTTTACAGCACATTTTCCACCATTCCAAATGCATACTTTATTCTCCAATTATATTAGTGTGGTAGGCTGAATAATGGCTCCCAAAATGTCTGCGTCCTAATCCCCAGAACCCCTGAATATGTTACCTTACATAGTAAAAGGAACTTTGCAGATATGACCAAGTTAAGGATCTTGAGATGGGAAGATTATCATAAATTATCCAGGAGGGTCCAGTGTAATCACAAGGGTTCTTATAAGAGGGAGACAGGAGGTCAGGGACAGGAGAAGGCAATGTGACAACAGAAGCAGAGATTAGAGTGATGTAGCCATGAATCAAGGAATGCCAACAGTCTCTAGGAGCTGGAAGAGGCAAAGAACAGATTTTTCCGTAGAGCTTCCAGAAGGAACCAGTCCTGCTGACATCTTGATTTTAGCCCCATACGACACATCTTGGACTTCTGATCTCCAAAACTCTAAAACAATTAATTTGAATTGTTTTAATTAACTAAGATTGTGGCACTTGTTATGGCAGTAATAGGAGTCTAACACAATTCATTAGCTATTGCTCCATAAATAACTACCAAATCTCATTTGCATACAAACATAAGCATTTTACTTCTGACTCACAGGTCTATAGGTCAGCTGCACTTTGCTGATATTGCATGGGTTCTGCTGGCTTCCCACTCTTGGTTCAGTTCACCTCTACTCTGTGTATCTCTCATTCTTCTGGAAATAGCAAGTTGCATAGAAATTATCCTTCTCTAACTCGGCAAGTACATTTCAAGCATTTGCTCATATCATATCTGCTGACATTCCATTGATCGAAGCAGCTTACCTGGACGAACCCAAGATCAATAGGGCAGTAAAATATCTCCTGTCTCTAGTGGGAGGAACTTCAGGGTCTCAGGGCAAAGCGCATAGATTTAGGGAGTTTGAAGTAATAGGAATAATAATGCAATATGCCCAGTGGTGTGCTGGTACATCAGTTTTCAAAAACAAACAAACAAGAAGAAAGCACACAAAAGAACGCTGATTTATAGAATTTGTAAATGTTCCCACTTTGGTTGATTTCAAGCTACCAACATGACATCACTGAACATGAAATTGGGAAGAGATGCACACAATGGGCTCTCGCAGCCAATACCAGTCAGTTTCAGCATAGCATTGGATCTGCAAATCAATCAAACCAGGCTCATGCCATTCTATCCTACTGAAATTCCTCCACCTTTCAAATGCCACCTTTTGCACAAAGCTGCTCTGTTTTCCTAACTAGAAGTGATTACTCCCTCCTTGGCATTTTCAAAGCACTTTCTTGTGGATATTTTTCATTCATTTTTCTGGGATACCTAGTGTACATATAGACTTATGTCCCCTGGTTTTCAAGGTACTAGAAGGTAGGGACTGTGTCTAACCTATTGAGATCCTGCAGCACTTTGCACACAGTAGGTATTAATAGCTATCTAGTAGATGAATAAATGAATGAAGGAGACACATAAAATGATAAAAATTGTAGTTAGATTATTTGGACAAGTGTTATTCCAGCAGAAAAAAGTCATCTGAAAGAAATAGGCCAACTAAGAATTCCAAGTAACCTAATCCCAGAGAACACAAGAGTCCTGAGCAAGTGCAGTGGGCGAGAAATTTTGTCTTCCTAACCTGTTCAAAGCTGAGAATTTGAAAACCACCACAGAAGTTAATTCTGACAAAACAAAACATTCTCTTCTTCACCATTAGGAAACAGAAGCTACAACACCCACAGAGAATTTGGAAGCCCTCAATGACTGAAGCAGTGGAAAATGAGTCTGCTTCATAATCCATAGCAGTTTTGCAGAAATCCTCCATTTTTATTGTCAGGAGAAAGCCACAGTTCTTACCACCTGGCAGCTGTCAAGACCGGGGATTCAAACTGGTAGAACCAAACTGGTTTCCTGTGTAAATACCTTTTTCAATCCTATCATCAAACTCATCCCTGTGGATGAGGTGCTCTTCCAACCTCAGTGCAAGGCAATTCTGTTTGGAATAGAGATTGTTACTGAGGCAATTTTTAGGGTTTGTGATTCAAGCACATTCATTGATAGGGTAAGAAAGTGTAGAGGCACTGTGGCTGTCCCCTGTTGAGTTCATGAAATGAAAAATAAGACTTTCTTTCATTGCTATTGCTTCTGGTCTTTTTAAAGCCCTTGAATACTAAGAGAAAGGGGTTTTTAAAAACTGAAATGCAGATAGAGTTCTTTTTCTCTCAAACAAAGCATCTTTGGTACAGATAGCAAGGCCTTGGTGCATTAAAAAATACACAAGGGCCATCTTCCCTTCCTTCATTAAGAATCAGGGATAACTTTACATGTGTAAGGAGAAAACTTACAGATCTAGACAATATTCTTTCTGGAGTGAGGCAAATATATCTTGTGGACAGATATACCCCTTCCTTGATCTGCCATGTCAACAATCTCCCTTCCTGCATAGCATGAAATGTCCACAATTACAGTGGCTTCTCTGGGTTAAATAATAGGCTAAACATTGATTCAAATGGCTCCAATTAAAACATACTCATTTGTTCATTCAATTAACCATTTATTGTATAACTACTATGTTCCTGACACAGTGTTTGACACTAAGGATTCCAAGATTAATTTTTTAAAATGAAACAAGATGGGGCTTTCCTGGTGGCGCAGTGGTTAAGAATCCGCCTGCCAATGCAGGGGACACAGGTTCGAGCCCTGGTCCGGGAAGATCCCACATGCCGCAGAGCAACTAAGCCCGTGCGCCACAACTACTGAGCCTGCGCTCTAGAGCCGTTGAGCCACAACTACTGAGCCTGCACGTTACAACTACTGAAGCCCGTGCACCTAGAGCCCGTGCTCCGCAACAAGAGAAGCCACCGCAGTGAGAAGCCCACGAAGCCCGTGCACCACAATGAAGAGTAGCCCCGGCTCACCGCAACTAGAGAAAGCATGCACGCGGCAATGAAGACCCAATGCAACCAAAAATAAATAAATTTATTAAAAAAAAGAAACGAAAAAAAGAGAATCCCTATTCTTAAGGAGTTAAGAGTCAAATAGGGAAAATAGACATAAATAGTTGGAGGTTAGATGTCCTCATGTCTGATCAGACACATAGATTTGAAAACCTGTTATTAAAGAGTGAAGCCAGTGTTCAAAGGGAGCCATATTAACAGTGGCACAGATTCCATTAGATCTTACTCCCCACATACTCTTTGAAAACCTCAGACTTCTTTAAGGTGTGCCTTGAAGATCTCTGGTAGTTCCCATGGAGTACTTCACATGTACTCATAAAGATATGCAGTCTAACCTTTGTGTCCTGGCCCAATGGGCTGCAGTTCTCATGAGAGGTGCTCAGTAGTACATTCCTTCTGTATAACATTCAGTTGGGTGGGATCCTGGGTTCTCCATTCTCTTACAAACCAGGGAAGCCCAAGGATTCTATTTTTTAATTGTCACACGAGCTCTCTTCTCCCTATGGGCCTATACTAGTGCAAGGGATAAATCTGAATGGCAAACACCATGCTATACTCAAAATCCCCATGCCCTTGGAATTCCTAAGCTATAACTTATTGAACCACCCTTACTGGGCCTGCCTTTTTCTTCCTTCAGGGTGATTTGGCTCACAAAAGGGCCTCTCCACTGGTTGAGAAGTCGTGATTAGGCATATGTGCAAAGTTCTAAGGCTCAAGCTGGGACCATTGCTACTCTTGTAATATTTAAGCAGTTTGACTGGTGCAGCCTAGTGGAAAAAACAGAGAAAGCACCCTATAGGAAGTCACACACAGGCTGAGGGCTAAAGGATGAATCGAGAGTTTCCCAAGTAAAGATGAGGAATGAAAATGTCAGCGATGAGGTAGAATAAGCAAAGGACTCCATTTCATTTGAACACTGAATTGTATAAGCTAGTATTGTCTTGTAGTGCACATAGTGGGTGTATGTCCCATTTCTAGTATTACATATCAACACATCACTGATCTAGTCAGTGTCAGTGGATTGATATAAATAGTTTGAACACACCAATGTATCATTGTAATGCTTCTTTAACTGTTTTATGCAGACATCACAAGTTACAGTAATACCTATGTAAATCATAAATGGTAATTAAATTGAAATACTTATTTTCATTATAATATAATTAAATTACTCTTTTAGTTGAAAAAATTAGTACGGAAAAAATTTTCTTATTAAAATGAAGGCATCCAGTTGATACAGAATTGAGAGGAGATGCAGAAGCTGGTGCTATGACCAGAACAGGAAAGAAACAAATTGGGATAAAGTATGCAACAAATTTCACAATGAATGGCAATTACAATTTGCTACAACAGAATAAAACAAAAAAGCTATTTGTGTGTAAAACACTTTAGAAGAAAATAAACTGGAAAACATTAAGAAAATATTAAAAATAAAATTTATTTCAACCAATACATATTGAATTTGATAAGATGTTTTGCATCAACAGTCAAAAAAAAATCAGTGAAATGGGTCACCTGGAATCAGAATGAAATTTCTAACAAAACACTTTTTAATAATTTATAACTTTGGCCAGCTATCTAATGGCTTGGATTCTTGCACAAAAAGAAAACCATATTTAGACAGAGAAACAGTGAAAGATTTTTCATTTCCATTGTGGAAATTGTGTTAGAAAATTATAAGATAAAAATTTTAAATGATATTTTGTGAAAAGTGAATGATTCTGTATTATGCCACCAAACAATTACCTGTGGAATACAAGACGTTTCTAACAATTTCAAAGATCAGTTGGCTCAAAATTTGAAAAATTGCATGTACTTTTCTCTAGCTTTAGATGAGTCATGCAGTGTAAGTGACATTGCCCAATAATACTCTGGGTACATTTTGTCTCAAAGGACTTACAAATGTATAAAGAAATGATGTCAATTAGGGGCCTAAAAATCAAATTTATGGTTTAGATATTTTTTAATCTTTTATATCTGTCAAAGAAGAATTTCAGCTAGATATGAAAAAATTCATTTCTATAATAACAGATGATGCTTCAGCTATATTAGTTTCAAAAATATGGATTTACTGAATTTTTAAACAAAAGACTGATGTTTTTCTTTTTGCTTTGTTCCACTGTATAATACATATTGAAAATATTTGTGCTCAGTTTCCTGAAGCAAACTTAAGAAAAGTGTCATGGATACAGTTATTAAAATTGTTCAGTACACATGCAAATGCTATGAATCATTGCCAGTTTATGGAACTGCTGACAGAAATAGAAGACAATGATCGTCTGTTCTTTGCCAATGCTTATTGGCTGACTTGTAGAAGAGCTTTGCAAAGATTTATTGTACATTACTTTTAAATAAAATTCAAGATTTTCTTAAAGCAAAAGGAATACTTGCCAAGTAGTCAATAACCAAAGATAAAAATGGCAGTGGGATTTACATTTTCTCACTGATATCAGATTGCACATGAATAAACTAAACTTTTATACCAGCTTTATTGAAATATAACTCACGTACCATACAATCCACCCATTTAAATGGTACAGTTCAATGAATTTTTAGCATATTCACAGAACTGTGTAGCCATCACCACAATGTAATTTTAGAACATTTTCATCACCCCAAAAGAAATCCCATACCCATTAGCTGTCATTCCCCATTTCCCCCTAGTTTCCCCCCTTTCCCTTGCCCCTGGCAGCCACCAATTTACTTTCTGACTATGGATTTGCCTATTCTAGACATTTCATATAAATGGAATCATACAATACGTGGTCCTTTGTGACAGGCTTCTTTCGACTATCACAATGATTTCAAGGTACACTCATGTTGTACCATGTATCTACTGATACATTTATATTTTCATTTCTTTTTATTGCTGAATAATATTCCATTATATGAATATGTAACATTTTATTTATCCATTCATCAGTTGATAATATTTGTATTGTTTCAACATTTTGGCTATTATAAATAATGCTGCTATGGACATTTGTGTACCAGTTTTTGTGTAGATATATGTTTTCATTTCTCTTGCACATATACTTAGAAGTGGAATTGCTACCATATACCTAGGTCATATGGTAACTTTATGTTAACTTTGTGAGGAACTGCAAAACTGTTTTTCAAAGTGGCTGCACCATTTTAAATTCTCTCCAGCAGAATATGAGGGGCCCAATTTTTCCACATCCTTGCTGACACTGCTATTATCTGTCTTTTTGATTATAGCCATCCTAGTGAGTGTGAAATGGTATCTCATTGTGCTTTTGATCTGCATTTCCCTGATGCCTAATGATGCTGAGGAATGAGCTCATTCTGAAAGTCCAAGGAAAGGAAAAGCTTATTTGTGAGCTAGACAGGTATGATAATTTATGTTGAAATTGAAACTTTTCATAATAGAAATCACTGATAATGATTTTCACATTTTTCTAACATGAAACAATATGCAGAGGATTTAAACTGTAATTGACAACATTATGTAAGTTGGCTACAAAAAAACTACAAGAAAAATTTAAAGAATCTTTTTTTGATAAATTGAGTTGTTTTTCAATTTATACAATACCCCTTTGAACTTATTCATCATACTGAGTTGACACAAGATTTAGTGAATTTATTTAACTCGGACAGATGTAGTTTGAAACTGATATGCTTTTTATTCAAAGTCAAATCAGTTCTAAAAACAATAAACTGGCTTTGTCAACATGGATGCAAATGTTAAAAGAAGATGATTTTTTGGTACTTGCTTGATTTCAGCTCCTGGAAAGCTTTTAAGTATGCTTGGAAAAACTTAGGCATGTGAATCTACTTTTTTAACTGAAAATTATATGAAATCTAAATTCAGTTCAAGTATTCCCAATGAAAATTTAACATGCAAATTGAAAGCTACTGTAAGTATGAAACACAGGCCAATTTTCAAAGATTCAATATGAAAAAAATAATATAAAATATCTCAATAATATATTTTTCATTTTGATTATTTGTGGAAATCATAATATTTGCATATATTGGGTTTAGTAAATTTTGCCATTTAAATTAATTTGACCTGCTTCCTCTTTGTAATAATTAATTTCAAAGGTTGATCTATATTGTTAAGGGTGATACTGGGAGTAAAATTCTGTGTATAAAGAGCAACAGTGAACTAAAAGAGGAGGGCAGGCATGTTATCATGAAGGTAAGTTGCCAGAACTGGAACTTACCTGCCAAATCACTATTTGCATAGGTCCAGTGCATCCCCAAAGAGAGAAATCTTCATGAAGATTAGAAGTAGGTACAATCTTGAACAATGGGAGAGGATTTAAGACCAATTTAAGTTATGATACTTTGGTACTTTTGAAAACTCTCATCTATCTACATATTTCTTGATTCTCTGGGATAGCAGATAATGGCTGGGATATGCAGACAATTATTGAAGCAAATCTATAAAAGCAACTAAGGAATACATATGAACAGTATGTAGGTTTATTTTCACCTTGCAGCCAGTTAGATATAACCAGAAGGGCTAAATAGGAGTAATACTTACTACAGAGAACAATTTAGAGATTTTAGTACAGAAGTGAGCAAATTGTTAAATGGAAGATTACAAAAGAAACAGCAAAAAATTATTTTTATATTATACATATGCTACCTTTAAGTATATATGTATATATTTAAAGTATATATTTTAAAGTATGTGTATATGTGTCAAAATATACATATATATGCATATGGAATGATATATAACACAACATTCACTGTATTAGCATTGGTTATCTCTGGGAAGCAGAATTACAGGTGATTTGTATTCCTTTTTGCTTGACTGTGTTTTATAAATTATCTACAATGAACATGTATCCCTTTTGTACTAAGAAAAAAGTCTTTTAAAAAGTAATCTGAAGACCTCCTACCTATGTAATTGAAAGCTGCAGTCTTCTGAGCAGAGCATAACCAGAAGTGGAAGACATTACAAAGACTAAACAATCATCACCTCCCCTCAACACACAGCATAAAGATGAAAAGACCTTCCAACAAATTAAGTCTCAGTGAAATTCTCCAACAGCCACTTTTGGCTCAGCAGAAGGGCACACACTTTTTTCTCTGTTGCTTGGCTTAAGATGTCTGGTCACAAGCTCACTGGAGTGAGGTGATACCAGGCAGCCTCTCCCAAGCTCACGCAGACACGGTTTTCCATGCGGTGCAGCGTAGCGGGTAAGGCTAAACTTTGTGGGACACCCCCCACTGACTCTGCTCCCCAGAACACATGAAAACCCCATGAACAAATTCTTAGTTTCCTACTGGGTGGTGATTTTGCACATTGCTCTCATTCTCTTGGAACGCAAACATGATGGATTTCTTTCACAGAGTAATGTGAACAGAAAATGCCTTAAGGTCATGGGGTGAGAGGTGGGATTCAGTACAAGTGTCTGGAAAGTTTAGATTTCCATGGTCAACTGCACACTAGGGAATTTTCCCAAGTGACTTTCTTGGTTATAAAGCTTTTCCCTCTCAGCTCCAAACCTACCTTGCCTTGCTTTGTTCTTTTCTCCGAGGCAGGGTCTGGGACTCTGCCAGCTACTTTTCCCCTTAGCCAGCTGCTCCCTGTTGGACTCTGCCAATAGGGGGCGCACAAGGGAGTCCGTGAGGGTGGAGGAGGGAGAAGGGACTTGCTCATCCCCGTTTGCTCACTGTTTCTGTCAGAATCACTCCAGTAAGGTTTCATCACCCAGGCAGTGACGTTTGCTCCCTCAGAGACATCTACACCAGCTGAGAAGCTCCCCTCCTCGGAGTTACTCAGTTCTAACAATCCCAACTTCTGCCTTGTGTTCTCCAGTCCTAGAGGTAGAAGCAACTTTCTGTAGCTACAACCTTGCAATATTTCAGTCTTCCCCTTTTGCCTTTCCAGATCTCTAATACCTGGTTAACAATTTGTTATATTAAATTCTTTCTGTTAAAACAGCTAATGTGCTTTCTGTTACCTGACTAAACCTGCAGGATACAGTCGGAGAATAGAATTTCAAAAAAGGTGAAGGGCACATTATTAATAGAACATATTAGGTAACTTTCTTCTGTTCTAACAGTTGGGCTTATAATTGATAAACAAATAAATGAAACCATGTGTAATTATAATATAATAATTATATTACTAATGGCAACTATACAGACATTTTAAGAATTGGGACCAGCTGTGGCTGGAATAATCTAAGCCATGTAATTGGTTCAAGAAAACTTCAAGAAGGAAATGAATTTTAGGGATGAGTGATACAATCTCTCAGAGAGGAGAAGAAAGGTCATTCTGGTATGGGCAATGGCATTTGCATAGGCTCGAATGGGAAAACAAATGAGTCACTTGTACAAGGAAACTAGGATAGTCCTTCATCATCAACCTCCTTCCCAGCACTTAGCACAGAGCCTGAAACGTTGGAGATGATCAATGAATATTTGCTTAAGTATTGAATGCAATGATCGAGCTGGTTTGTTTTGTTGGTGTGGAGAGTTTGGGTAATCTTGTCCTCAGAAGTCTTACCTGTGTGTAGCAATTCAGAATCATAGCAGGTTCATAATAATAGGAGCCAGGATTCTGGAAGAAGATGTCTTGGAAGTACAGTAGGAAAATGGGAAGTTTTGAGACAGCCAGAAATTATCGCCTGAGTAGTGCAGAAACAACCCGTGGACTTCAGCACCCATGACAGAAATGGTAAGGAAATGGAAGAAGGGGAAAGAAGGAGGAAGAATCTTCAGTATCTGGAGATCAATGTAAGGATAAAGGAGAAGAAAAAGAGCCATCGCGCCAGTGTTATGAATCTAAGAAAACAGAAGACCTGCATAGGATTTGGGGAACAAATAGAACTATCTGAGCTAAGTGTTTAAATTAACATGTTTATGGAATATCCAAACGGAGATTGCCTGTGGGCAGAAGGGGAAAATGATACTAAAAGAAAGGAGAAATTTTCAGACCTGGAAATGAAGATGTGCAACCCATATATACAAATAAATTGTGACTGAGTGGATAGCTAGCAATGTAAAACGAGAGGGGGCTCCAAAAGCAGAAGAAACAACTCACGTACCTGGAGGATTTTTATATAATTTACAATGACCAGTTGTTCTGCTTGTAGACTAGAAACAAACAAACAAACAAAAATATAGGTTTAAACTAGAACTTGAAGGATTTAGATTAAATTCAGTATTTCCTGACAGTGAGAGAAGGTTACAAAATCTTCTTCTCTAGACTTTTTTTAAAAATGAAATTGATTATTATTTGTCTGGGGGAGGTGTGACTGTGGACCTGAATAAACTTAGTGGAATAAAATTTATTGCTTGATTTCCCTTCCATTCTTATGATTTCCTAGTAGGACTTTTAGTGGTTGGTTAATTCACTCAAGGTCATGTACAATGAGAGCCAAGTAGAAATCAATTTGCCAAGTCTGAAGTAGGTTTTCATCTCAAACGGTTGTGTCGTATCTATCCCCTTCAAATAACGGAACTCTGTCCCCAGCAATCCCTTGCTATTCTCACTGACTCAGAGCAGCAGAAAGGGTGGGCAGTTAGGATTGAGGAGAGAGATGCCAACAAACTTACTGTTTTCAAAGTGACTAAAACTTTGGTACTTTCTGCAATATTCTTCAGTCAAAGAAATGCAAATTCTCAACAGCAAAAATAATAACAGCATTTCTGACCTGTGGCACTCCAATGATAGGATGTTTCAGAAATCATTTTAAACAATGAGGTAAATACTATCTGTTACAAGTTCAATTGTGTCCTCCTCAAAAATTCACGTGCAGAAGTCCTCACCACCATTACTTCAGAATGTGACCTTATATGGAAATAGGGTTGTTGCAGGTTAAAGTTTAGATGAGTCATGCTGGAGTATGTTGGGGCCCTAAACCAATATGACTTGTGTCCTTATAAAAAAGAACACCATATGAAGAGACAGAGAGAACACCATGTAAAGAGTGGAGTTACGCTGCCACAAGCCAAGGAACTACCTGAAGCTAGGAGAGAGACCTGGAACAGATCCTTCCTTAGCACCTTCAGAGGGAATTTGTCTCTGCTGACACCTTGATCTTGGACTTCTAGCCTCCAAATCTGAGACAATAAGTTTCTATTGTTTCAGACACTCAGTTTGTAGTACTTTGTTAGAGCAGCCATAGCAAACTAATATACTATCATTATCTCTATGTTATGGATGAGAAAAATAAGGAAGTGGTAGCTAGTAATGTGGCTTCAGAGTCTGAGCTTTAAGAGCCTGTATGACCACTCTCCCCAATATCATTCAATATGACAGTAGTGATAAGTGAGGGTTGTACTGAAAAACTGATGATAGTAGTGATAGCTCTGTAATTCCTTGACCATATCTTGAATTAACAAGGGTAAGAAAGTATTCTTGTAGATGTCTCACACACACACACACACACATACACACACACGCACACACACACACACACACACACACACACACACACACACGAAGTCTAGACTTTAATTACCGCGTCCCTGATCACTTACTGAAAGCTGTGGTTTTTTGAACCCCAGATGTACACTGAAGACTTGTGAATTTCAAGTCTCAGCACCAAGACTAACCAGGAGCTTTTCATTCACCCCAGCCTCAGTTTCCTCATATGCAGTGGGTGGTGAAAACTTCCTAGGGTTGCGGGAATTACATGAAAATGTAGAGGAATGCACTTTGAAAACCATACAGTGCTGGGCAAACACAGCTAGAATTTGAGTTGCATCTAACCCAGAAAGAACATACCGAAGTGGAAGTGTTAGCAATTATTCTGGTAGGGAAGAGCGTGAATTTTTTTTCAATGATATGAAAAATTTCCCTACCTTATTCCTTTCATTTCCAGCGGGGTACAGTTACTATAATGACAAAATCATGGGGCTCCACCACCACTATCTCCTACATATACACCCAAAACTTGGCTTTGAGTATGTTAGCTGGTAGATCTAATAGGAAATCACTGCTACTGTATTTGGTAAGAGATTAATTTAGCTTTGTAGTCAAGAAAACAAAGGCTTTGTTTTGGATTCTTTGAGAAGCTAGGTTTCAGACTCATTTTCACTGCTTTCCACTGACCAGCCAGCCTAGAACTGAACTGGACCTCCCACTGCCTCATACACATCTGGTGTTTTCTAACGCAGAGAGGAAGGCAAGGAAAACTGGTCTTTTGTTAATAAAGGCAGAAGAGGTTTTCCGTTTTCATTGAAGAGCCAATGAGCAGCGGCCAACAGGAGAGAGATGCACCTGTTTGTGACAATCCAGTGAATGTCAAGGCTGCTGGTATTTGACTGGAAACAGAATTCCCTTTGAGAAGTACTTTGAGATCTCGCAGGGGTGAAGAGAAATGAGAATCCAGGCTGGCTTGCAATGCACAGCTTAGAAAAGTGCATTGATATTATCTTGTTGGACATATCAGGGAATCAAGATTAGGGGTACTTGCAACCTTATTCAAAGGAGTACATCTTGAACAAAACAAATCTTCTCTCATATTGCCATGTTTCAAAGATCCCTTAGCCCCACCCTGCACCAACCCCAGAACAACAGAATTGTTAGGAAGAGTGTCAACTTACCACCCCCTAAGCCAGAGATGCTTGTTCTCTGGGGCCTCTTCTTGTCTTCTGCTCATGAGCTCTTGATATCTGCTATGGACTACATGTGTCTCCCCAAAATTCGTATGTTAAAGCCCTAATCCCCACTGTGATAGTACTTGGATGTGGGGCCTTTGGGAGGTAATTAGGTCATGAGGGTAGAGCCCTCATGAATAGGATTAGTGTCCTTATAAGAAGAGACACAAGAGAGATGATCTCTCCACCATCTGAGGACACAGTAAAGACAGCCATCTGTGAACCAGGAAGAGGGCCTTCACCAGAATCTGAGCATGCTGGCATCCTGATCTCAGAATTCCCAGCCTCCAGAACTGTGGAACAGTTTCTGTTGTTTAAGCCATTCAGTCTATGGTATTTTGTTAAAAACAGCCTAAACTGACCAAGACGACACCCTACAGCATTTAGAACCCAAAACATACCCAGCACATAAGCAGGGAAGAGTCTGGCTATAATTCAAGATTTTGATACTAAAGATTTCATGTCGGGCTTCCCTGGTGGCGCAGTGGTTGAGAGTTTGCCTGCCGATGCGGGGAGCGCGGGTTCGTGCCTCGGTCTGGGAGGATTCCCACGTGCCGCGGAGCGGCTGGGCCCGTGGGCCGTGGCCGCTGAGCCTGCGCGTCTGGAGCCTGTGCTCTGCAACGGGAGAGGCCACAAC
>NW_020172638.1:2086754-2088817 GCF_003031525.2 Neophocaena asiaeorientalis asiaeorientalis
CATTAGTATATTTGATAATATACAAAATTCATACATAATATACTAATGGTGGGAGGAGTAGGGTAAAAGAGCAAGTTTTCCTGAGTATACTTATTTAACTGATCTATTAGTAAAGGTAACACTATAACAAATATATCCTAAAATTTCAGTGCCTTAATATCCTAAACATTTACTTCTCATTGACATAGTCTAATATGGTTGTTCCTCCTAGGCAGCAAGGGGCTATTCCATGCAGTCACCCAGAAAGCAGGCTACCATAGACTCTGATACATTTTACATATGGCTTTCATGGTCTCCCTGAATATTAACATGCAGACAAGGAAAAAGAGAGAGAGAGTGAGTGAGAGAGAGACACTTGGGAGGTTTCGATGATCAGGCCTAGTAGACTTGAACTCATCTCATGGCAATACCCAACTGCAAAGGAGGATAGGAAATGTAGTATTTGTGCTCAAAAAATAAAATAGGAGGGAGGGAGGGAGGGAGAGAGAGAGAGAGAACAAAGATGATAATCAAGGAGCAGTCTGTGCCACAATTGATTTAAGAAACCCACAACACTGCAGTATGGTAGGCGTGTCTAAAGCAGGAAAGCAAAATGGAACGAAAATTAACCATTGCACACTGACTCAAAATCCACACTCCCAAAACGCAGAGTCTAAAGCATCTCTCCTGTATCAGCTATCTACTGCTGCATAATACACCACCCCAAAACTGAGTGGCTTAAAAACAATATTTATTTATTATTACAGCTCACATGAAAATGGGTGTGCCGGGGTCATCTGACCTTGACTTGACTTGTCCATGAATCTGTATCTGCAAGTTGGTGGGTCAGTTCACATGTCTACAGGTCACCTGGGAGCTCTGTGCTATGCTGCACTAAGCTGAGCACCTTAGGGGGCAGCTTGCTCCACATGTCTCTCATCCTCCTCTTGGGACTATCAGATGGCCTGAGTATGTCCTTTCTTCTTTTTTTTTTAACATCTTTATTGGAGTGTAATTGCTTTACAATGGTGTGTTAGTTTCTGCTTTATAACAAAGTGGATCAGCTATATGTATACATATATCCCCATATTTCTTCCCTCTTGCGTCTCCCTCCCACCCTCCCTATCCCTGGCAGAGGTGCAAGAGAGCTACCAGAAACACACAAAACCTCTTGAAGTCTTGGCTGAGAACTGGTGCAAAATCACTCCTACTTCATTGTATTAGCCAAAGCAAGTCACATGGCTGGGCTCAAATTGAAAGGGTGGGGAAATTGACTGTTTAATGGGAGGGGCAGGAAATGTGCAGAGCAAAAGACATGGATACAGATAAGGGTGAAGAATAGAGTCATTATTGTAATCTACCGCATCCCCCCAATTCCAGCTGAAGTTACCCTAACAGTGATTATGCTCAAAAGAAACACTGATGGTTATATTTCTTTTCCCCCCGTTTTACTGAGATATAATTGACACAGAGAACTGTATAAGTTTAAGGTGTATAACATAATGATTTGATTTATATATTGTGAAATAATTACCACAATAAGTTTCATTAACTTCCATCATCTCACATATATAGATACAAAAACAGAAAAAGAAAAAAAATGTTTTTCCCTTGTGAGGACAACTCTTAGAATCTACTCTCTTAACAGGTTTCAAATACACCTTACCGAAGTGTTAACTATAGCCATCATGTTGTACACTACATCCCTAGTACTTATTTGTCTTATAAGCTGGAAGTTTGTAACTTTTGACCACCTTCATACAATTTCCCTCTCCCCTCCTTCTGCTTCTGGTAACCACAAATCTGATCTCTTTTTCTGTGAGTTTGGTTGGTCTTTTGTTTTCTGTTTTTTTAGATTCCATATGTAAGTGAGATTATACAGTATTTGTCTTTCTCTGTCTGATTTATTTCACTTAGCACAATGCCCTCAAGTTCTTTCCATTTTGTCATAAATGGCAGAATTTCCTTCTTTTTCTGTGTCTGAAAAAAAAATATATGTATGTGTGTGTGTATATATATATATATATATATATATATATATATATATATATATATCTCACAACTTCTTTATCCATACATCCATC
>NW_020172638.1:2088835-2101267 GCF_003031525.2 Neophocaena asiaeorientalis asiaeorientalis
CATCCATCATTGGACACTTAGGTTGTTTCCATGTCTTGGCTATTGTGAATAATGCTGCTGTGAACATGAGGGTGCAGATATCTCTTCAACATAGTGTTTTCACTCCCTTCAGATATATTCCCAGAAGTGGAAATGCTAGATCATATGGTAGTTCTATTTTTAATTTTTTGAGGAACCTCCCTACTGTTTCCATAGTGGCTGTGCCACTTTACAATCTCACCAGTAGTGTGCAAGACTTACTTTTTGTCCACATCCTTGCTAGCATTTATTATCTCTTTTTTTAACCTTATAATTTTATTTATCTTTCCTGAATTTTGTGTTATCATTGTCATATATGTTACTTCAACATGTTATGAACCCCATAATACATTGACAGTACTATTGTTTTAAACAGCAAATAGTCTTTTTTTTCATCTTTATTGGAGTATAATTGCTTTACAATGGTGTGTTAGTTTCTGCTCCATAACAAGGCGAATAGCCATACATATAACATGTGGCATGTGTATACAATGGGATATTACTCAGCCATAAAAAGAAATGAAATTGAGCTGTTTGTAGTGAGGTGGATGGACCTAGAGTCTGTCATACAGAGTGAAGTAAGTCAGAAAGAGAAAGACAAATACCGTATGCTAACACATATATATGGAATTTAAGGGAAAAAAATCTCTTGTTTTTTTATGATAGCCATTCTAACAGGCAGGAGATGATATCTCATTGTGGTTTTGATTTGACTTTCCCTTATGATTAGTGATGTTGTGCATCGTTTTGAGTACCTATTGGCCATTTGTATACCTTTGGAAAAAATGCCTAGTTAGGTCCTTTGCCCATTTTGTAAATTGGATTATTTGTGCTTTTTCTATTGAGTTTTATGAGTTCTTTATATATTTTGGATATTAACCCATTATCAGCTATACAGTTTGCAAATATTTTTTCCCATTCTGTAGGTTGTCATTTCATTTTGTTGATTGTTTCTTTTGATGTGCAGAGCTTTTTACTTTGATGTAACCCCACTTGTTTATTTTTATTTGGTTGTTTGTGCTTTAGGTGTCATATCTAAAAAATTATTGCTAAGACCCATGTAAGGGAGCTTTCTTTGTATATTTTCTTCTGGGAGTTTTATGGTTTCTGGTCTTACATTTAAGTCTCTATTGTGAGATAATTTTGGAGGGCTCTAAGACAGGTGTCTAGTTTCGTTCTTTTGCATGTGAATATCCAATTTTCCCAGCACCATTTATTGAAGAGACTGTCCTTTCTCCATTGAGTATTCTTGGCTCCCTTTTCAAATATTACTTGATCATATATGTATGGGTTTATTTTGAGGCTCTTGACTGTATTCCATTAGTCTATGTGACTATTTTTTATGCCAGTACCATACTGTTTTGATTACTATAGCTCTATAATATAGCTTGAAATCAGGACGTTTGATGCCTCCCACTTTGTTCTTTTTTCTCAGAATTGCTTTGGCTATTTGGGGTCTTTTGTGGTTTCATATAAATTTTGATCCTATTGTAAATGAGATCATTTTCTTTATTTCTTTTTCAGATAATTCATTGTTAGTTATAAAAATGCTACTGAGTTTTGCATGTTAATTCTGTATCCTGCAACTTTATTGAATTCTTGATTAGATCTAACAGGTTTTTTTGGTGGAGTCTTTAGGGTTTTCTATAGATAAAATCATATTATCTACAAATAGAGACAATTTTACTTCTTCCCTTCCAGTTCTGATGCCTTTTTTTTTTTTTCTGGTCTGATTGTTCTGGCTAGAACTTCCAGTACTATGTCAAATATAAGTGGTGAGAATGGGCATCCTTGTCTTGTTCCTGATCTTAGAGAAAAAGCTTTCAATGTTTCATCAGTGAGTATGATGTTATCTGTGAGCTTGTCATATATGGCCTTTATTATGTTGAGGTACTTTCCTTCTCTACCTGATTTTTAAGAGTTTTATCATGAATGATGTTGACTTTTGTTAAATGCTTTTTCTGTATCTATTTAGATGATTATATGATTTTTCTCTTTCATTCTATTAACACGACATATCACATTTATTGATTTGCAGATGTTGAACCATCCTTGGATCCCAGGGATAAATCCCCCTTGATCATGGTGAATGATCCTTTTAATGTGCTGCTGAATTCAGTTTGTTAGTTTTCACTGAGAATTTTTGCATCTTCGTTCATCAGGGATATTGGCCTATAGTTTTCTTGTAGTGTCCTTTTCTGGTTTTGGTATCTGGGTAATGCTGACCTCATAAAGGGAGTTTGGGAGTGTTCCTTCCTCTTTGATTTTTTGGAAGCATTTGAGAATTGGTATTAATTCTTCTTTAAATGCTTAGTAAAATTCACTAGTGAAGCCATCTGGTCCTGGGGTTTTCTTTGTTGGGAGATTTTTGATTATTGATTCAATCTCCTTACTAGTAATTGATCTGTTCAGATTTTTGTATTTCTTCCTGATTCAGTCTTTATAGGTTATATGTTTCTAAGAATTTTTCCATTTCTTCTAGGTTGTCCAGTTTGTTGGTGTATAGTTTTTCATAGTAGCCTCTTATGATCCTTTGTATTTCTGTGGTATCAGTTGTAATGTCTACTTTCCATTTATAATTTTGTTGATTTGGATCCTCTCTCTTTTTGCCTTGGTTAGTCTAGCTAAAGGTTTGTCAATTTGGTTTATCTTTTCAAAGAACCAACTCAGTTTTGTTCATCTTTTCTATTGTTTTTCTGTTCTCTGTTTTATTTGTTTGTGCTCTAATCTTTATAATTTCCTTCCTTCTACTAACTGCACTCAGATGGTTCTTCTTTTTCTAGTTCCTTAAGGTGTAGAGCTAGGTTGTTTATTTGAGATCTCTCTTGCTTTTTAATGTAGGCACTTATTATCTTCCCTCTTAGAACTGCTTTTGCTGTATCCCATAAGTTTTGGTATATTGTGTTTTCCTTTTCATTTGTCTTAAAATACTTTTGTATTTCTCCTTTAATTTCTTCTTTGATCATTGGTTGTTCAGGAGAGTGTTGTTTAATTTCCATGTATTTGTGAATTTTCCAGTTTTCCTTCTGTTATTGATTTCTAGTTTCATACCATTGTAGTCAGATACTTGGTATGATTTCAACCCTCTTGAATTTGCTTAGACTTGTTTTGTGTTCTAACACATGGTTTATCTTACAGAATGTTCCATGTGCCCTTGGGAAGAATGTGTATTCTCCTGTTGTTGGATAGAATGTCCTGTATGTGCCTGTTAGGGCCATTTGATGTATAGTGTTGTTACAATCCACTGTTTTCTCATTGATTCTCTGTCTGGATGACTTATCCGTTATTGAGAGTGGGGTATTAAAATCCCCAACTATTATTGTATTATTGTTTATTTATCCTCTTGACTCTGTTAGTTTTTGCATTAAGTGCTCTGATGTTGGGTGCATAAATATTTAAAATAGTTATATTTCCTTGATGGATTTACCCCCTTTATCATTATATAATGACCTTCTTGGCCTCTTTTTACCATTTTTAGTTTAAAACTTATTCTGTCTGATATAAGTACAGCTGCTCCTATTTTGTTGTTGTTGCTGTTGTTGTTACCATTGGCTTGAAATATATTTTTGATGGTTAAATTTATGATGAGAATGAGTGAATTGACTTCTAATCACTCCCAATATGCAGTCTCCACAGTAGACATGCAAACAGCAAAACAACATTGACTGGTAGGGAGTCAAAGCTGCTTATCTATCGGCAAGCATTAGTCATCTCTGCTAACAAACGATTGTGCAAATGATGTTGCTGGCTCAATTCTAATTAGAAAAGAACATTTGAAATGTAGTGCTACTTTTAAGCCATTCACAACTTAAGGGAAAGTCCTTTTCCCATGGGACCAAAGTTTCCATAAGCAAATATCATTACTGGGGAGTGGGGGTGAGATGGTGTGTGTGATGGTTAATTTTTTTGGGGGGCGGTACGTGGGCCTCTCACTGTTGTGGCCTCTTCCGCTGCAGAGCACAGGCTCCAGATGCGCAGGCTCAGCAGCCATGGCTCACGGGCCCAGCCGTTCCGCGGCATGTGGGATCCTCCCGGACCGGGGCACGAACCCGTGTCCCCTGCATTGGCAGGCGGATTCTCAACCACTGCGCCACCAGGGAAGCCCTGTGATGGTTAGTTTTATGTGTCAACTTAACTGAGCCATGGGGTACCCAGACATTTGATCAAACATTCTGGGTGTGTTTGTGAGGGTGTTTCTGGATGAGATTAACATTTGAATCGGTAAACCTAGTAATAACAGATTGCCCTCCCTAATGTGGGTAGGCCTCATCCAGTTGATTGAGGACCAGAATAGAACAAAAAGGTAGAGTAAGAGGGAATTCCTCCTGCCTGCGTACTAGAGCTGGGACATTGTTTTTTTTCCCTGCCTTTGATCTCAAACTGAAAAATTGGCTTTTCTTGGGTCTTGAGCCTGCCAGCTTTCGGACTGGAACTTACACCTTCAACTTTCCTGGATCTCCAGCTTGCTAACTGCAGACCTTGGACTTTCTCAGCCTCCATAATCACATGAGCCAATTCCTTATTTGATAGATAGATAGATAGATGGTAGATAGATAGATCGATCGATTGATATGATATAGATAGATATAAATATAGATGTAGATATATAGATATCCTATTGGTTCTGAAAAACCCTGACTGATAGAGGCAGCAAGGGGTAGTGTTCAATTGGAACTTCAGCAGCCTCTGAAAGGCACTCAGGAAATCTAAACCATGCCCATGAAAAGTAAAGCTCCAGTTTGTTTTTCCCACTTGTCTAGTTCCAAAACGCCAGTGGCTATTAACATTGATCTGTCCAGACTGCGTTTATAAAGATCTGTAAACTGATCAGAGGGGAAATTAAATTAGACTGTAATTCTGCAGCACTCTGAAGAACATTAGCTTACAAGAACACTCAGGAGGGCCAATTAGAGCCATCATGGTCTATCTGGCCATGGAATACAAACATGTTCTCTCTCCTTCCATGAAACCTGAAGTGCTACTTAGGTAGTGCCTGTTTCATTTGGAGAGTTAGTGCTGCTTGTGTCTAGAGGTACTGATCACACATCAAGATTAGGAAATGCCTAAAGTAATCCTCTTAGCAAAACTGGACTGAGGAATAAAGCCAGTTGGGTGATACAGCTAAGATTAATGTCAGAGAACTAGTAATATGAGCTCCAGCAGGGAAAGAGAGCTGAGCTCTGCCAATGACCACTGGGAGAAGGAAAATAAGTGAGACCAAAACAGCAGGACCAACAACTCTCACAAAAAGGAGACCCCCCCCCCCCCCCAGCCCGCACTGACCTCAGTAGATTAGGTTCAGAGTTAGTTTCTAAAACCCCAGATAGAAAAGGAAAAGAACATTAACCTATCCCGTGCCTACCGTATGCCAAATTCTTGCACACATGGTTTTATTTCATCTTTTCACCATGTCTCCATATTTTACAAATAAGTAAACTGATGCTGAGAGAGATTAGGGTAATTGCCCAAGGTCACATCAGTAGAAAGTGAGGCTCCTGGGATTCTTATCCAGGTCTGAATCCAAAGCCCATGTTCTTTCCACTACAACACACAATCTATGTAAATGAATGAGGTAAAGGGAAAGTAGAAAAGGCTTAGAGCAAGCAAGGAGATGAGACCTCTTACATTGCATCAAGGAAAAACATTCTTAATTAAAGGTAAGGTTGGTTGTCATCAAAACCTGAAGTAAAGTTTGTGAAAGAGAAAAGGAGCCTGCACATGATGAAAAAAAAAAGAAGCTCAGAAAGCACTGAGAAGTGCCGCATCTGAGCCATATCCTGGGAGGCAAAGGGTCAGAGACAGGCAGCTGATCAGGCAAATGAAGAAACACATTGAATTTGGAGGAATTCACCAAGAGTAGTGGTCCTGTGCTTACTTCACACCCTGGCAGAGAGAGAGCTAGGAAATATAAAGTGATATGGTGAGCTTGGAGTTGACAAGATGGGGCTGATGGTCTGGGCTGGCCTCTAGAAAGCCTTAACTTTTACTCCAGTATCCCAGGAAAAAGTTGACCGTAGACATGCTCAATATCTAGAGCCAGATTCTGAGTTTTCCAGAAGCATCTCTGTCTTTTGGGAATGCGATCAAAACTGTTTTACCTCATGCTTTAGTCAGATGGGACTATTTGTTGTTTTTCGAAATATCAAGCACTCTTTGGCTTTCAGGCCTTTAGGCATGTTGCTCTCTCTACCACAAATCCTATTCTCCTTTCTTCACTGCCAACTAGAGCTGCAACACTGACTTATAACACAGCCCAACTTATTTCCTGGGGTGAACTCTCTGATGTGCCACCTGGAGTCCCCTTCCGGGAAGCACTCGTTACCCCGGTGTCTGGGAGTGCTGCTGCACCAGCCTTCAGACAGCAGCCCCTCCTCAGCCAAGTTCATGCTCCTTCCTGCAGTGGACTGTATCCAGTGACTGATCAGTGCCGGAATATTAAGGTCTGGCTATCTTTGCCCAAACAAGGACAACTATGAAGGGTCCTATATCCTCCAGACCTCCTCATGGAGTTGGCTACACCTGCCCTTGGGCCTGCATTGAAGCTGACTTCTCCTTTACTCACTTCTTCCATTCTCTCCTTTCCATAAGCGTTTATCCCATGGGAACTCTTTAATAAACATCCTTCACATTAAGCTCCATCTCAGGGTCTGCTTCCTCAGGAACCCAATCTGTGCCACTTCTGGCCCAGCAGAAGAGGGAAGAAGTGATAAAATGGGGGAGAAGGTGAAAGATACTAAGCACTGACCATCAATGAGGTTCGTCAAAACATTTAAATATATTTTTAATCCAATAGAAATCCAACAAATTCAAGAACTCCTGTGCCAGTCTGGGTTTAGTCAGGAAAACAAAGGCACCGCATTTATTACAAGAATAGGGAATTAAACTTGGAAGTCAAGACTTATTCGAACACGAGAGGAGTTGGGGAAGTGAAGATCTGGAAGGAGCTGTAGCCAGTGGATAGAAGGTCTAGGGACCTCATTTAAAGCACTGAAGTAGGTGAAGTGGGCTGAGAAGCAGGAAGTGAGGAAATCCAAGAAGCCACCATTCTGCCCACCAAAGTGGGAGCTCATGGAAAGATTTGTGAAGCTGCCAATTCAGTGAAATCCACTGCATTTCACAAAACTGCTACATCTAAGCTCCACAACATCCCAAGAAGTATAGCTTTCATTTCCACCTTCCAGATTTCACAGGACTATCTCTTCTTAGCAAACTCTAACCCAGAGTCATACAGGAAAGAATATTCTGAGAAATACAGTTACCTGCCTTAGACAGGAGGGGTGGTGGAGGCAGTTGACACAGACAATCCAGAACTCCCCAACCAAATAGTTAAGCTCATCTGCCCAAATCCATGAGTTATGATTTGTTCCTGTTAATCTCTGCCCACTTCAGGTGACTTCAATGCGCTTCTGTTCTCTACATGTCATTGTTTCTGAGTAGGGCCTCTGGGAAAAAATAAGCATGCCTATCGTCTCCATGTACAATGAATGTGGCTTAAGCCACTGTGAAGAATGTTTATGGAAAAGAGACAAAAACCAGCCAGTGGGCTTAGAAGTGGAAAAGCTTAGAGAAACTAGGAATGATACGTAGCATATGGGCGGCTTTCCTCCCTTTAGTCTTAATTACCCAGAATAATGAACACCTATTAACCCAGGCACAACCTACAAAGGTCACAGCCATGATGGAGAATTTAGTATCAGGTCAGAAAGCAAAGTGGCTTTTATGAAATAGGAGTCTTCATCCACATAAACCTTCACCCACTTGGAAGAAGCCAAATTCCAAGCCTTCTTTTGCATCATTCCCATTTCTGAGGCTTTGCAGATGTGTAAT
This sequence comes from Neophocaena asiaeorientalis asiaeorientalis, assembly GCF_003031525.2. Taxonomy (NCBI): domain Eukaryota; kingdom Metazoa; phylum Chordata; class Mammalia; order Artiodactyla; family Phocoenidae; genus Neophocaena; species Neophocaena asiaeorientalis. Next base: position 2,096,681 of record NW_020172638.1, read on the forward strand.
ATGGAGACTACAAAACACAATTTGCTAAATTATAACCGTAATAACTCAGTTTGCTCATTCCATCTGGGGACATATTAGCAGATGGTCCACTAAGTGGCTTTTAACTTCATATATTAATGGTCCCCTGAGAACATCTTTTCTTAAAGTCCCTCTTCTGGGAAACAAGAAGACCAGCAGTCCCTGGGATATTAAATAAAGGGGTAGCAGCCTCCTTCGGATTTCTTTCTTTCTAAAACCTCAAATCCCATATTTAGGTTCTTTTTGTGTTGGTTTTTGTTGTTGTATTTTCATTTTTGAATGTGGCCCAGGACCACAGCTACTCCAACTGTGGTCTTTGGACCAGCAATATCGGTGTCACCTGGGAGCATGTAGAAGTGCAGAATCTCAAGTCCCAGCCAAGACCTGCTGAACCAGAACCTGCATTTAACATGATGACCAGGTGATTCGTATACCCTGCGAAGTGAAATTGACTGCAGTAAGTGAAGATGCTAGATTTTCATCTCCCCGAGGGCTTTCTGATGGAGACTATTTATTCTACATGGTCTCCTTGCTCTAATCCAGGGGCTTTTACTATATGGGAGAACAGGTGAATCCTTTGCCTTAAAACTTAAGTTTAATCATCTTGGGCGCTCTTGTAATCCTATGACCCCAACAGAAGGGACCCGGTTTCATAACTAAGGGCAATGTGACAACTTTCCCACATTCAGAATGCCTTCGTTGAACTCTGGCCCCATCCCTTCTACTTTCTGCTTGAGTCTGGGCTGTTTGGTTTTGCAGGAGTGGTCTAGGAGTGATCCCTGGATGGTCTGAATGATCCAGAGTCCTGGAGAAAAGTTCCATGTCTAGATTTAGACAATAATCATTACAGCACATGTTGACAGTGCTGTGCCCATACCATTTTCATGCACACCTGCTCCTGGTGGGCGTGCGTTCCCTCCCAACAACCAGCACCTGTGCGTCTTTGTTGGCCAACTGCCCTCTGGCTGTCAGAACTTGCTTTGCCTGTGTGCATGGAAAGCCAGAAGTGCCTGAGGATTTATGTCCTCCTTTCATAGCCCCTAACCTATGCCTGATTGGTGGAGAGGACACATACTCCAGCCCCTTGGAGTTGGAGCTGATTGGACAACTGTGAACTGTGACTATGTACTACTTCCAGAACTTTCCCTGTGTCACATTGATTCTATACACTTGCTTGACCTCCTTCCGCTCCTGGTCCCACTTCCCTGGTGGTTCTTCCTAGAAACAGTTCCTGCTAAATCACTGTCATACGAATTCTTGTCTCAGGCTCTGCTTCTGGGAGACTCAACCTAAGACAGTCACATTTATTGCCTCCCCTCTTGTATACTATTGTTTGTAATTTGATATGGAATTTATTACTTCTATATATTTATTGAACAGCCTCTCTGTACAAGGCACTGAGCTAGCGGTGGAAGTAGAGTAGTGATCAGGAGGGATATGGTCCCTGACTTCAGGGAGCTTATACCTTAGTAGAGAAATAGACTTTAAAGTCTGATGAAGGTTATGACTAGTTATATGATATTATTACCAATAAGCTAAGACAAATCTATTTTGCAGAAGCTCAGCTTTTCCTCCTATTAAGATCTGAGATAAATGGCTCCCCAGGGGCCTCAAAGAGGATACAAGATATACATACAATTTAAAAATCAGATCCATACTTTTAGTCATTAATTCAACAAAAGTTTCTCGAGTACCTACCTTTAGGTACTGTGGAAATAAAATGAATAAGACATAATCCCTTGCATTAAGGAGCTAACTCACTAATAGAAGAAACTCAAATCCATAAAGAAATCAGTATAAAACAACGTGTTGACTACGCTTGTCAAAATCTGTTCAGTGTGATCAAGGAATATAGAGAATTGTTTGACTTCTCTGAGGGCATCAGAGAGAGGTAGTAATGCCTGGGTGAATCTGAAAAAGTAGGATTTTCCCAGGCAAAGGCACTGCAGACAGAAAGGACAAAGGAAAGGCCAAGTAGGTTAATCTGCCCTGAGATCCAAGCATGGAGTGGGAAGAAGTGAGGGTACAGATGTAGACAAAGGGACAGAATAACACAGGACCTTGAGTGCCATGTTAAAATTCATGGACGTCATTGGGGGTGATCTGGGAAAGGGCTACTTTTAAGCACAGAACAATAGAGACAGATTTTCCTTTCAGCCCAACCACACTGCCAACAGCGTAGATGACTGGATGTAAGAGATACCAGTCAGGAGACTGGTAATAATCTATGATAGATCTGAGACCACCAGGAGGAAGGGGTGAATTCAAAGTTGCTAAGAGACTTAAATGTTCTCACCACAAAAAAGAAATGGTAATTATGTGACATGATAGAAGCATCAGCTGAAGCTACGGTGGTAATCATACTGCAATATATAAATGTATGAAACCAACATATTGTACACCTTAAACCTACACATGTGGTGTTAATTATTTCTCAATTCAAAAAGAAACATTTAGAAAGAAAATCACTACATATGAAAAGTAGTATGGTTTACCTCAAAATGCGTGATATACAGAAAGCATTAGCTTTCACAGTGCACCACAGACATTGGCCCTTTTTGTACCTGAGTTCCTATCCCGAATGATAAAAGGCCCCCATGGAATTTTCTCTACACTTGGGAGATTTGCAAGACATGTGTTGGCTGGTGAACCTAAAAGCACAGAACTTAGAAGGCAGTGATTAGAGACTAAGAGACATTTGGGACTAGGTTTGGGAGCAGGCTTCCACTCCCCTAGTGAAAGAAAAGAGGCCTGGTGTGAGCCACGCCAAACAAGAAGTAAGGTCAAGACAGCTGAAATAATATGAAGTGAACAAGTTTCGAGAAGACTGGAAAATGACCTGTTGAAATAAAAGATGACTTTCCCCCTAAGTTACTGCTAATTCATTTGTGCTGAATGACCTTATTTAAAATGAAGATTTTTTAAGCTGTCAGAGTGCCCTCTAACTAGAAGGCATCATCAAGAGACATCATTACCTATCCCTCTGTCCTTAGAAGGTGGTACCTAGCAATAATTCTGCAGGGGATTTGCAAATTGATTTTTCCCCACCTTTAGTCATTGATGCTAATACTTTTCCATAGCATCTTAATGTCAAACTACATTTGACCGGATGAAGGAGTTAGAGCAGTGATTCTCAACCTTCACTGCATAGTAGAATCACCTGAGTGCTACAAAAAAATTACTGATGCTGATAGCCCAATCCCAGAGATCCAGATTTAATTGATCTGGGGCTTTGGACATCAGGTTTTTTTTTTTTTAACTCCTGGGTGATTCTTATGTGTGGGTAGGGTTGAGAATCACTGCATGAGACACTGGTCCCAAAATGACCCTTGGTGGACAAAAGCATTTGTCCATTCCCCAGGAGTACTGGAGAGTCTGAGTGGAGGGTAGCACCCACCTTTTTGCATAGGCCAGCAGCAAGGAAACTGGAAATATCACTTCAGTTTATTTAAATGACCCCCTGCCCAGCACCTTGGGTGCCCTAGGTGTAAATTAAAGAGACAAACACATAGCATGTGTAATTTTCTCTGATAAGGAAGGGGTCTGTCAGTGAAATGAACACATTTCCAAACACCAGAAGGTATCTCAGTGCTTTTCTCACTGCACAAAAAAAGTCTAATGGAGTGAGTTGCTTTATCTTGAATAACTTATCTCATTGACTTTTGGAAGGAAAAAAAACACACTGGAGATAAAACATAATAAAAACAACACTAAGAAATGTAAAATACTAGAATTAAATAAGGAAATATTAAACACATTCTGGCAGAGTGAGAAAGTTGCAGCTAAATATAGCCTATATCAGAGAGGATGGCAAAATTGAGGGATGATGTTTGTGATCATGTGATACTAATGAAAACATTTTTCAAATAATTGCATACTCAGGTGTCAATGAGAGGAATCTCTTTCAAGAGAAGGGGGATAAAAGAGCCTAGGAATTCTAAGTCTAGTGTGACTGCAAGCCGAAGTATAAAGGCTAAGTTTTATGGAAGGCTGTGTGTGCAAAGTACTGTGGGAAACATTTTTATCCCCACAATGGACTATGAGGTAGATATTGCTAATTCCATTTTGAAGATAAGGAAACTGAGATCCAGTGAGTTTAAGGGACCAAAACGTATTGCTTTTTGATAGTAAGAGTCAGTACAGCATGGTGGTTATAAGCAGGGACCACCATTGGGAGCTGAAATGCCCAAGTTTGTGGTGTGTTTTCCTGTGCTTTCTCTTTCCCTGCCTCAGTTTACTTACCTATAAAATAGGGATAATAATCGTTTCTCCCTCATAGAGTTTTGTGAGGATTAAATTGGTTAATATGTGTAAAGCACTTAGAAGGCGAAGCGTGCTAGGACTTAGAAGGGTGAGCAGCATATTATGTGTTAGCTACAATTATTATTTTTTTGATGATTTTTTTTACATCTTTTTTGGAGTATAATTGCTTTACAATGGTGTGTTAGTTTCTACTTTATAACAAAGTGAATCAGTTATACATATACATATGTTCCCATATGTCTTCCCTCTTGCGTCTCCCTCCCTCCCACCCTCCCTATCCCACCCCTCCAGGCCCTTCATCCTGAA